>NW_022900913.1:36333030-36375474 GCF_012274545.1 Fukomys damarensis
CAGGTCAGTCTCAACTAGTGAGACCCTGTCTCAAAACATCAGAAAAAAAAGATCCTGACACAGATGGACTCAAAGGCCAAAAGCTAGCTGTGCCTAAAAGACATCTCTAAAAGGTCGTCATGACCTAAAGAGGTCTTGATACTAAAACAAAGCTATCCACCATAAGCAATTTTCAAGCCTCAACACAGAAAACAAAATTATAAAAAGAAAGAAAAGGAGAAAACATGGAAGCAAAAGAAATTCAAAAATTCTTAACCCACCCAAAGCAAATCCAGAGGACATTATGGGGAAGAAATCAAAAGCCACACAACTGAAGTGGTAGCAGCAGAAGTAACAATGCAGATGAATAAGACTCTTGACAAATTCAAAGCAGATATAATACACAGATGATTAAAGTGGTGATGAGCATAATGAAGGAAATGGTGAATTTGGAGTAGATACAGGAAGAAAATAGGGGAGCTCAAAAAAGACATGGAAACCACCAAGGCCCAACATAGAAAAAACTGAATTCCATGAAACAGATTCAATCAAATATCCAAGATATAAAAATTCTATTGAAAGGGCTGGGGATCTAGCTCAGAGTTTCCGCCACTTGCCAAGCCTAAGGTCCTGAGTTCAATCCCCAGTACCAAAAAAAAAAAAAAAAAAAAAACTCTACTGAAAGTATATGCAGCAGAGTCAACTAATGTGAAAACAGAGTATCAGATCTAGAAGACGGGCTGTGGTGGGCAAGCATCAAATGAGAGATTTCTTTTTCTTTCTTTTTTTGTTCCAGGGATCAAACTCAGGACTTTCCTCACTTGTGAGACAGGTGCAGTGCCACTGAGCTACATTCCTGGACCTGAGAGATTTCTTAAAAATAGCAAGAGAGGGCCAGGGAGGTAGCTCAGTGGTTCTGTCACCTGTGTCACAAGCACAAGGACTGGAGTTCAATCCCCAGTACCAAAAGAAAAAAAATAGCAAGAGACCATGAAAAAAATCAATCCAACAGCTGCTACATGATGCAAATAAGACTAATCTAAGATTAATTAGAATTAGTGAAAAATCAGAAGATGGCACAAAGGGAATAAAAAACATGTTCACAGGGCCAGGGATTTAGCTCAGTGGTGCTGCTTCCTGCCTTGCAAGTGTGTAAGGTCCCAAGTTCTATCCCTGGTACTAAAAAAAAAGAGGTTCACAGAAATAATATCAGAAAAATTTCTAAGAATGGAAAAAGAAATTTGACACATAGATAAATGAGGCACATAGAACTGCAATTAGCCATGATAAAAAAACTACACCAAGGCATATAATAGTCAAGATTCCAGAAATTCAACACAAGAACAGAATATGAAAAGCAGTTAGAGAAAAGAAACAAACCACCTATAAAGGAAAATCCATCAGAATTACAGCACATTTCACAATACAAACCTGAAAACCAAGAAGAGCTTGGAATGAAGTATTTTAAAGCCCTAAAAGAAGGCAATCTCTGATCCAGCTTGATATATTCTGCAAAAATATCTTTCAAAATTCATGGAGAAATAAGACATTTCCATGATACGAGCACCTAAAAATATTCATGACCACAGTCAGATGTGGTGACTCACACCTGTAATACCTGAATTCACGAGGCTGAGACAGGATTGTCTTGAGTTCCAGGCCAGCCTAGACTACATGGTGAGACCCTGTCTCAAAAAAAGAAATTTATGGGCCAGGGACTTAGCTCAGTAGTACTGTGCTTGCCTCACAAGTGCAAGGTCCTGAGTTGAATGCCTGGTTCAAAAAAAAAAAAAGGAAAAAGAAAAAAAAATTTCATGACCACAGGCCCGGCACTCCAAAAGTTCTGAAGGATATTCTAGAGAAAGGCAGTGAAGACAACAGTTCCAAAAATCCCAATAGAATGAATCCATCAGGCAGGTAAAAAACTAAATAGAAAAGAAAGAAACTGAATTAACAACAGGAAAAGAGTTTAATGACAAGGATAAGGCAATACATATCAGTTATAATCACCAATGTGAATGGTCTCAATTCACCAATCCAATGAAGCAGATTGGCAGAATAAATCCTGAAACAAGATCCAAGGCCGGTGATGTAGCTCAGTAGCACTGCACCTGCGTGGCAAGCACAAGGTCCTGAGTTCAATTCCAGTCCTGGGGGGTGGGGGAGGGGAGAATTATTGAATGAAGGAAAGAAAGAAAGAAGATCCAGGCTGGGTGTGGTGGTGCACGCCTGTAATTACAGCACTTAGAAGGCTGAAGCAGGAGGATTGCTGTGAATTTGAGGCCTGCCTGGGCTACATAGTGAATTCAAGGCCAGCCTGAACTACGTAGTGAGACCCTGTCTCAAAAAAAGATAAAGAAAAACAGAACCCCAAAGTGTAAATAAGGAGAAAAACGAAGTATAGATATTAGGAAGCAGAAAGAACTTGTTTAGATGGGAAAGGAACAAGGAAGGGGAAGAAGGAAGGAAAGGAAGAAAAAGGGGATTTATAAAAAGAATGGGAGGAAAAATGGAAACTGAGCTTTTGTAAATAGAGAGGGGGAAGAGGATTGAAGGGAGGGGCGGGGAATAGAACAAAAGGGAAAATATATTATGTACAAGTACAAATTCTCCATGATGAATGTGATCAGTAAGTGTGGCAAACATGTACTAGTAAAAGTAAAGATTATTTTTTAAAATGACTTGGATGGTTGCCACAGCCTGTGATAAACCAATACAGGGGCTCTGGAACAGGGAAACACTCAAAAGCACACTGGCCATATCGCTAAGGGGAGAAAACCATGACTTGCTGGATTCCAATAATGTGAACCCTGGAAACAAACCACTCATTCAAAACTAGTCTGATTACCTTTTGTCATTAACAATTCTTCAGTCCATTCTTGGAAAACTGAGTGTTGTCTTCCCAAGGTGGCTGGAAGACAGACAGCTACAGCAGATAGTCATGGTCAGAGAGCTGGCTGGAAAGAGTCTCTGAGACGTCTGAGATAAAGACACAGGTCCCTACCCATGGGAAGAGGCCAGAGCCTGCTTGAATTGCTCTGGTTTTAAAAGTCCCAAAAACTGTATATCCTGGAAGAAAACCATGCATTCAAAAATCACAGAGAAACTTCTTTTTCTTGTTTTTCTTCTTGTGAGTATATATGCATGCGTTAAGTTTCTTTTTCTTCTTTCCTCTTTCTTCACTAGTTTATTGGGGTTTGAGGAATGTTCTTCTGTCCTTTTTCCTTCTTTTTCTGACCTTTTTTCTTTTATTTTTTCTTTTCTTACTGTTAACTTCTCTCCTTTTGACTTTTATTTTTATTCTTCATATTTTTTTTCTTCCTTTTTTATTTTATCTTCTATTTCTCATCAGTTTTTTCTACTTCCTTTTCTTAATTCTTTTTTTGTTTTGTTTTGTTTTGTTTTTTGTTTGTTTGTTTGTTTTTCTGGGATCAAACTCGGGTCCTTGCACTTCCAAGGCAAGTGGCAGAACCACTGAGCTAAAATCCCAGCCCTGTCTTTTCTTAATCCTACAAATAATTTGTCTACTCCTCCAGTAAGGTTCTTCATTCCACTTGTCTCTCCTTCTCATATTATATACATAAGGTTTCAAATTTTTCTTCCTGCATTCCCCCATCCAAATCCCCTATATCTTTATTAGTGTAGCTATCAAGCTTTAATAATCTTTAGATAGCACTATAAAATTACCATTGAATTCTTTTCTACCATTAGTGAAGATATTGCTGCAGAATTCTAAGGAACTAGAGAGACCATATGGGACTCAGGAGGATGTATTAAGGTGAACACCAGCTCAACAGACTTGTGTCCAAAGGAAGAGTGATTGAACAAAGAAAAATTTGAGTTTTTATGCATTCAGTCAAAGTGAGGTCCTCTTTCTAGTGACACAGTTTACCAGAACAGGACAAGGGAAAACAGGTTAGTAATTCAGCTTTATAAGAAGACATTGTCTTGCAAATCAGATGGGAACAGAGTATCATAAATGTTGTTTACCGAACATAGCTTATAGAGCATTGTTTACAGAGCATGCAGTTCTTCAGGGGCTGCAAAACTTTGTTTATAGGAATATGACTGTCTATCTTATCTGTGTGAGGGGGAGGTCAGTAGTTATGGGAAAGGGGGGCAGAACCTGAGTGGGGAGATGCAACACTGACTTCAGCAAGGATAACTGATTTTCTTTTAAATTCTGCTTTAATATAGCTGTCACAATTATTACATATTAGCTTAAGTCAATGCCTAGGTTTTTCTTAATATTTACACTGTTGTGGATTTCTTCTTAGGGAAAAAGATGATGCATATTGGTTGTTATGTTAAAATCCAATTTGTCATGGCTAGGGATTTAGCTCAGTGGCAGCATGCCTGCCTGGCAAGCATAAGGTCCTGAGTTCGATCCCTGATCCAAAAAAAAAAAATCCAATTTGTCTTGTATACTACTGTAACTGATTTGCTTGATATCACCAGGGTTATACAATTGTTGCCAATGATGTTTCCTCTTTAAGCCAACACTCACCCAGATCACCTTTGTGAGAACCCCACCCCGACCCCAGGTACCAGGAATCTAACTCAGGACCTTACAGTTGCCTTACACTTACATACACTTCCACTTACAGGTGTGGTGCCCCTGAGCTACATCCCCAGCCCTAGGGTTACTTTTGTGATACTAATTCTAGCATAGTTACCAGAGTACTGGGTGTTCTGCCAATTACACTGCATCCTCCCCTGCCAAATTAACCCAGGTGGCCAGAACTTGGGGCAAAGGCAAAGGACTATATTTAACAATGTCCAAAATAAATCTCTGAAAAGTGACTAATGAAAGAGACCTCTATACTAGAAACAAAGTCTCTACACTATAACCAGCCACAATCCCCTGCACAGAACAAAGCAAACACAAACAGTAGGAACACGAGAAAATAAGGCAACAAAATGCCTCCCCAAACTGGGAACTCCAGGACGGCTGGCAGGGGAGAATAGCACAAGCTATGAACCCAAATTACTTGAAAGGGTAACAAATGACGCTAGAAAACAAATCAAAGAAGTACTTAATGGGGTCACAGGAGATATAACTGAGCAGATAATGGAAGTAATAACCAAAGTGACTCCGGAGCTATCAGAAGACGCTAATCAACAGGGCCAGGGATTCAGCTCGGTGGTTCCACCACTTGCCTCCCCAGTGCAAGGTCCTGAGTTTGATCCCCACACAAAACAAAACAAAAAAGGCAGAAGACACTAATCAAAAACTACCTAGCCAAACAAAATAATGCCAAGAAATCAATGACCGATTTAGCAAAGAATCAGAGTCCATAAAAAGATTTTAATATGAAACTGAGGAAATTATAAATTATATTGAAAGTTTGGGATGCAGAAGTGACCAGTGATGTGAAGACAGAATTTCAGAACCAGAAGACAATGAAGCCTTCAAAGATGACCTTCTCAAAGACACATTAAAAGCAACCCCCCCCAAAAAAAAAAAAAAATTGGATCCAACAGATAGCAGACAGTGCAAAAAAAAATAATCTAAGAGTAATTGGAATAAGTGAAAAATCAGAAGACAAGAAAAGTGGCATTAAAAACCTACTCACAGAAATAATAGCAGAAAACACTCCAAATATTGAGAAAGAATTAAACATACAGATAAGTTATACATATAGGACCCCAAATAGCCATGATCAAAAGGGAAACTTTCCCTGCCAAATTATACTCAAAGTGCCAGAACTGCATCACAGGGAGAAAAATCTTCAAAGCTGTTAGGGAAAAATCACATAAAAAAGAGCCCAAGAGATAAACAGGAAGTAGGGAAAAGTTCCAATCTTGTATTCTGAGTAACTACTTTGAAGATAAGGATATATGGTATATTAATTACTGTTATTATTTTGTTATTTTTTTCATAAAGTAAAAAAAAAAAAAAAGATAAGCCCATTAGAAATACAGCTGACTTCTCAGCACAAAATCATAACTGGTAGGAGGACTTGGAGTAAGGTGTTTCAAGCCCTAAAAGAAAAATTGCCAAGCCTAACATATACCCTGAACAAGTTTCCTTTAAAAATGATAGAGGAATGAGGTTTTTCCATGACAAGGAGCATGTCAAGTAATCCATGACCACAAAACCATCATTTCAAAAAATTCTCAAAGATAACCTAGAAAGAGACAATGCCAATAAGTTCAAAAGAATAAGCATAGCTAGCAGAATGAGCAGCTAAGCCAAAAGGAAAAAAGGAAATCAGCAACAAGAAAACATTGCAATGAAAGGAATACGTTGATATTTCTTAGTAACAATGTTCTATGCAAATGACCTCAATTTCCCAATCAAAAAACACAGATTGGCAAAACAGATCAAGAAATAAAACTCAATGATATAAATGGGCTGGGGATTCTGTTCCAATGCCTACCTTGCAAGCTCAAGGACCAGAGTTCGATCCCTGGTACCAAAAAAAAAAAAGAAAAAAAAATGATTTGCTGTATACAAGAAACATTCAAAAGAAAATTCACAATTTAAAAATCAAAGGATAAAAAACAATTCCACGCTATGCAAGGCAAACACAGAAAAAAAGCAGAAGTAGCTATCCTAATTTCAGACCAAGTAGATTTCAAGCCAAGATTGATTAGAAGTGACAAGAAAGGTCACTAGGTATTGCTTAAGGGAAAGGAAGATATAACAAATATATGCACCAAACACTGGCACGTACAACTACATAATACAAAGACTACTAAGCATAAAAAAAATCAGATAAACACAAACACAGTTATAATGGGGGACCTCAATACTCCACTGTCACAACTAGACAGATTAACTAGAAAAATGATCAACCAAGAAATATCAAACTTGAAACAAGCCTTCAAACAAATGGACTTAATAGATAGCTATAGAGTGTTCCATCCAACAACAGAATACATATTCTTAGCAGCACAAAGTACATTCTCCAAATTAGACCTCATGATAGCCCATAAAGTATGTTTAAGTAAAATGCAAAGGTATCAAAATTATTTCATGTATATCATCAGATTATAACACAATGAAACTAGAAATCAATGGCAAAAGAAATCACAAAAATCATCTAAACACATAGAATAATCAATGAATTACACAGCAAATCAAGGAAGAAATTAGATCATTCAAAGAATCAAGTGATAATGCCAGTACAGCACATTGGAACCTATGGGACACAATGTAAGCAGTCCTACAAGAGAAGTTTATAGCTGTGAGTGGCCCCAGCAGAAAAATAGAGTGAATCCAAATAAATAACCTAATGGTCCCTGAAAAGCAAGAATAATCCAAGTCCAAAGCTAATTTAAGGCAGGAAATTATACAGTTTGGAGTAGAAGTTAATGAAATTGAGATTAAAAATACAAAGAATCATTGAATTGAAGAGCTAGTTATTCTTTTAATAAGCAAAATAGGCAAACCCCTTAGTCAATCTTACTATGAAAGGGAGAAAAGACAAAAATCAATACATTAGAAATGAGGAAGGCAGGCGTGGTGGTACATGCCTGTAATCCCAGCACTCGGGAGGCTGAGGCAGGAGGATCACTGCGAGTTCGAGACCAGCCTGGGCTACATAGTGAGTTCCAGGTCAGTCTCAACTACATAGTGAGACCCTGTCTCAAAAAACAAAATTAAAAATGAGGGGCCAGGAATTTAGCTCAGTGGTGCTGTGCCTGCCTCAAAGTGCAAGGATGAGTTTGATCCCTGGTACCAAAAAAAAAAATCTACCAACTATGAAAAACCAAGGTCTTGATGGATTCACTGCCAAAATCATCAAGAACTTTAGGGAGGACCATGGCATTATTCCTCAAAGTCTTTAATGAAATTTTGAAGGGAGAAATGCTCTCAAAGCGATTACTGAAAGATAGCACTACCCTGATAACAAAACCAGACAAGGAGGGCCAGCGATTTAGCTCAACGGTTCTGCAACTTGCCTAGCAAGCAAGGACCTGAGTTCAATTCCCGGTACCAAAAAAAAAAAAAAAAAAAAAAAAAAAAAAAAAAGCAAAAAACAACAAAAAAAGAGGGGGCAAGAATGTAGCTCAGTATGAAGGCCCTGGGTTCAATCCTCAGTACTGGGAAAATTAAAAAATATCCATAAGGAAAAGCTATCTATTGAGAACAAAGAAAAGAGAGATTACTTTCAGTGTAGGGGGATTAGGAGTAGAATAGAGTATAGGAAGAGTTCAAAAGATTTTATATAGAAATTAATGGAAAGCTGAACCTTGAAGAATTATGAAATTTGGCCTTGCATTGGAAAGACTACTTAGGGCTAAAGCAACAATGTCAGGAAAACATGAAAGTCACAGTTTGGGGAGAAAAATGGTATTTTTCTGTTGCCTAAAGGAATCAGGAAAGAGCATTACAGCTGGGCATGGTGGCACATGCCTGTAATACAGCACTCAGGAGGCTGAGGCAGAAGGATAGCTGCAAGTTTGAGGCCAGCTTGGGCCACACGGTGAATTCAAGGCCAGCCTGAATGAACAATGAGACCTTGTCTCAAAAAACTGAAGAAAAAAATAAAAAACATTACAGGCCAGTGTCTTTAATGAACATAAATGCAAAAATCCCCAACAAGATATTGTCAAAGACAATACAACAAATTATCTAAAAGATCATATATCATAACCAAGAAGGATTCATCCTAGGGATGCAGGATGGTTTAATATGTCAATAAATGTAATCATCACATACACAGAAGCAAGGACAAAAATCACATGATTATCTCAATTGAGGCCAAAAAAGCTCTGACAAAATCCAATATCCATTTATGATTTTTAAAAATAACCAGAAGAAAAGAGACCTAGAAGGACCTTATTTTAATCTGATAAAATCCATTTATGACAACCCAGTAGCCAACATCATATAAAATGGAAAAAAGCTCAAGTCTTTTGCTCTAAAACCTGAAATGACAAGGATGTCTATCACCACTCCTGTTCAGTATTGTACTCAAACCATTTGCCAGAGCAATCAGCGAAGACAATGAGATAAATTGAATATAAAGGAAAGAAGGAAGTCCACTTACTATTACTTGCAGATGACATGATCCTCTACATAGAAGATGCCAAAAATTCCACCAAAAGACTCCTCAAATCGATAACTAAATTCAGCAGCATAGCGTGACACAAATTCAACAAACAAAAATCAATAGCCTTTCTATATACAAATAATTAACTTACAGAGAAAGAAATTAGGAAAACATTATCTTTTACAATAGCATCCAGAACAATTAGATATTTAGAAATTAACCTAACCAAGAGGGCCAGGGATTTAGCTCAATGGTTCCGCCGCCTGCCTTGTAAGCACAAGGACACAAGTTCGATCCCTGGTACCAACAACAACAACAACAAAACCTAACCAAGAAAGTGAAAGATCTGTACAATAAAAACTACACCACTCTGAAAAAGAAGAATGGAGATGATATCAGAAAATGGAAGGGCTGGGGATTTAGCTCAGTAGTGCCGGTGCCTGCCTCACAAGATCAACGTCCCAAGTTCAATCCCTCGTACTAAAATGAATAAAAGAAAATGGAAATATATTCCCTTCATGGATAGGCAGGACCAATATAGTCAAGAGGGCCATACTTCCAAAACCGTTATACAGATTTAATGCAATCCAAATCAAAATAGCAATAACATTTCTCACAGACCTAGAGAAATCAATTCTAAAATTCATATAGACTCAGAAGAGATCTAGAATCGCAAAAGCAATTCAGGGCAACAAGAACAAATCAGAAAGCAGGCCTCGTAATCCTGGACTTGAAGTTATGCTACAAAGCTAAGGTGATACAAAAAAAAAAAAGATATATATATATAGATATAGATATAGATATAGATATAGATATGGTGGGGATTTAACTCAGTGGCACCGTGCCAGCCTGGCAAGCACAAAGTCCTAAGTTCAATCACTTGTACTGAAAAAAATCCAAAAAACAAAAACACTGTGGTATTGGCAAACAAAAACAGACATGCGGATCGATGGAAGAGAACAGAAGATGAAAAGACAGAGGCAGGCTTGCTACTTAAGGCTGCTGCTGCCTCCTGTTTCTCCTCTGCAGTGCTGCTCTGCTATCCACCCTGTCTTGGAGCCAGCCGACTAGGAACTGAAGCCTCTACAAACTGTGAGCTGGAATGACCCTTTCCTCCTTTAACTGTTGACTGTTGGGCATTTTGTCTCAGCAATGAGAAAAGTAGCCAGGGCACAAAGTAGGATGAAAAATACAGTGAACGAAACTGCCCAGCGCCACATCACAGAAAGGCAGAGAGAACACAATGAAAGACCATTCATGAAAGAGGGCTTTCAGAACAGCTTCAGAAAGTGGCGAGAAACCCGTGTTTGAAGAATGGAGGAGTACTTTGATGAGAAACGGCCATGTGTCTTTTACTGTGGTAAAGGTCTTTAGATTTCATATTCATCATAATTTTCAGTCACACTTCGTATGAAACTAACCTATCACCATAAAGATCTCCCTATTACTTCTTTGTAGTCATACCCACCTCCCCTTGGCCCAGCCTTCCCAACCCTGGCAACTACTAAGCTGTTCTCTATCTGTACAGTCATGTCATGTTGAGAATGTCACATACATCGATCATATCTTTGATCTATCCTTTTTTTTTGGGGGTAACAGGGATCTAACTCAGGACAGCGCACTTACAAGGCAGGTACACTGCCACTAAGCTAAATCCCGGGCCCTGGATCATCTTCTAAGATGGCCTTCTTATGGACACAGCATCTCCTCCAAATCCATCCACGTGGTTTCACGTGTCACTAGTTTGCGCCTTTCTGTTGCTGAGTAATATTACAAGTCTGTGTTAACCAGCTTTCTACTACTTTGACAAATACTGCAGATAATCAACTTTTCAAGAAGAAAATGTTATTTTTCCTCACATTCCAGAATTCATAATTGACTGGTCTTGTCACTCTGGCCTTCTGATGAGGACATACATCATGAATGAACATGCACAAAACTGCTCACCGCGTGGCTAGAAATGAAAGCAAGAGTGGAGAGACAGAGTGGTAATAATTCCCTTCCTGGGCACTCCCTTGACCGGAAGATCTCCTGCGAGGCCCTGCCCCTTAAAAGTTCCCCAGGCACACTAAGCTGAGACTTAACACCCCCCAACCCCTGGGCCCCGGGAACGTTTACAGTCCAAATTACAGTAGTGTGCCAATTGCTTACATCTCCACCTATTTTAAGACATTTTGTCTGCACTCGCAAGCTTAAGGGCCCAAGTTTGGTCCCCAGCACCAAAAATAAATAAACTACTATAAATACAGGAACTATGAATAATTATGTCGTTCTGCATGTATGTGTAAGACATGTTTTCATTTCTCTGAAATGCCTAGGACTGAGACTGCTTAGTCAATAGCATGTGTATTTTTATTAAGAAGATGTTACACCATCTTCCAGTGTTTACATCTGGCGATATACAACAGATCTCCTTTCTGTCCTTGAACAGCATTTGGTATGTTCAGTATTTTTCACTTTCACTATGCTCATATGTATGGAATATCTCATTATGATCTTAATTTGCATTTCTTTAATGGCCAGGATGTTGAACATCATTGCATGTGTTTATAAATGCTCAGTTTATAATGGGACACTGCCCAGACACCCATTGTAAACTGAAAATATCTTTAAGTCAAAAATGCATGAAATGCATGTAAATTATCAATTATCACAGCTAAATCTAACCTTCCTCAAATGAGCTCCACTTACATTAGCTTTCACTTGGACGAAATGATCCAACAGAGCCTATTTCATAATAACTTGGTTCCTGCGCATAATTCATTGAATGCAATATGTACACTGCAGTGTTAACTGCTCGCCCTGGAGATTTTGTGGCTAAGAGCTGAAACTTGCTGCTGCTGCCTAGCAATGAGTATCTCGCCAAGTATCATTAGCCCTGGACAAGATTCAAAGTACGATTTCTACTTAATGTGTACAGTTTTGGCACACCATAAAGTCAAAAAACAAAATAGAAAGTCTAAGGCTGGGGCTGGAACTTAGAGGCAGAGTCGGTGGAGCTCAGGTAGGTGCAGTTTGCCTAACGCATGCAATACCCCTGGTGTGATTCCCAGCCTGGCAAAACACAGACAAGAAAACGTCAGTGAGGACATCATAAACCGGGGACTGCCAGTAGTTGCTGAGCTATTAGATTATTTCGTAGGTTTCATGACTTGTGGTTAAGCTTTCCATTTCAACCAAATTGTCTAATTTGTGTAGGAATTTCTTATATTTTCCTTTTGGCGTCTATGGGGTCTATAATGATGTTGCCTATTTCATTTCAGGTAGTGATAATTCGGTTTTTTGTTAATCTCTCTAGAGTTTTGCCAATTTTATTCTTTTTTAAAAAAAAAACAAAAAGTAGGTTTTTGTCTTGTGGATTTTATTGTTTGATTTCTGCTCATCTTCCTTATCCTTTTGCTTGCTTGCTACTGCTCAGCATCATGAGAAAGTATCCTACACCATATACCACTAGCCTAGGAAATAAATCCAATTTTTTTATTTATTATTTTTCAAAGTTCTGAGGAGCCTACATTAGTTTGAGCCTTCTTTATTTCACCTAACATAAGAACTTATATGTCCTTAGCATTTCTTGGCTAATTTTGCTATTTTAGTCTTTTTCTTTCCATTCATTTACTTTTTAAATTCCCCTTAAAACTTCTTTAACAATGAAAGTGGAGATTTTCCTATTATCCATTACTGATTTCAAGTGTGATTTCATTTTGTTTGGAAAGCATATTCTGTATTTCAGCTCTTTCGTGTCCACTGGTGTTTCGTGGTGTATCCTGCTGTTCTGTAGATGTGTCTGCATTGTTTTTAGTTAGTGCTCCCTCTATCTAAATCAGCTAGTCTTCATTAATAAATGTTGCTTTGTTCACCTACTGTCTTTCTATCAGTTGGGAGATGCGGGTGTCTGTTGAAATCTCCAACACTAATTGTGGATCTGTCTACTTCAGTTCTATCAGTTTTTGCTTAGAGTTTCATGACATAATTTGGAACTCGTAATTTGGTTGTTCCGTCTGTATTTTCTTGCTGGGTTGTTTGTATTTAAGTAATGTCCCTATACATCCCTGGTAATCTTTACTGATACTCATTTCATTTCATATTAAGCCACTCCTGTTGTTTGGGGGTTTTTTGTTTTGTTTTTTGTTTTTGTTTTTCTTGAGACAGAGTCTCACTATGTAGTTGAGACTGACCTGGAGCTCACTATGTACCCCAGGCTGGTCTGAACTCACAGCAATCCTCCTGCCTCGGCCTCCCAAGTGCTGGGATTACAGGCATGCACCACCAAACCCAGCTAAGCCACTCCTGCTTTTTAAATTAAGGATTACATGGAATATAGTTGTACCTTTTTACTTTAACCCTACTATATTGCTACATTTGAATTGCATTTTTTAAGACAGCATAGTTTTTTTTAAATCCACTCTGCCAATCTCTACATTAAGCCTATTTAGGTTTGCCATATTGTTATTACAGTATTAGGACCTAAACCTGACATGGTTTCTTGTTATTCCTATTTTCTTGTATTCCTGAGTCACTAGAACTTTTTTTTATAATTCTTTACTCTTTTATGGTTTTCCTAGTCGTTGTTCTAGACAATTTAATTATAATTAATTATAATCATAATTTATACATGATTTATTTTAATATACAAGTGTGGACATTTTATGTTTTAGTGAAGTGTAAAAACCTAACCTTCAATGTCCCTTTGAATTCTTATTAGAATAGCAAATATTTCCTTTACATTTCTACTGATAGCCAGATTATGATTTAATACTCAAATGACAGAAAAATCAGGGTTTATTGTATTTATTCTTATCTTTCCATTCCACCGTTATATACCCGTTTCTCTATCACCGACCTAAGATTATTATGGTCTGTTCCTATTATGGAAAACTTGGCTTAGCACTGATATTACTGGACATCATTTTATAGCTTGCTCAGTTTCTTCGATCTATAGGTAACACTGGTCACATTTGGGGAAACCTTCAACCATTACTTGAGTAGTTTTACAGCCCTTTTCCCTTTCTACAACATCAACAACACAATTATCCCTTCCTGTTTTAAATTTTTTTACAATTCCATAGGGACCTGAAGCCCTATTTTTTTTTCCGTCTATATTATCTCCATTGTTCAGACTGAGTATTTTTCTTAGAGATGGAGTTTTGATATGTAGTTCACCCTGGCATCAAAGTCCGTCCTGCTCCAACCTTCTAAGTGTGTGCCACCATACTCCTCTCAGATTAAAGAGAATTTCAGTAGTTTATTCTTCCTCATCCCCATTTTACTGTTAAGCTTATCAATTTTTTTTTCCAGGGTTCGGACTCGGGACCTTGTGCTTGCAAGGCAGGCGGTGGAACCACTGAGCTAAATCTCCAATCTTTTTTTTTTTTTTTTTCATTTTAAAATTGTGGTTATTTTTTATAAAACGGAGTACTGGCCAGGCATAAAGCCATGAGAAACTAGACATTGACAGATGCACATTGAGGTGATACTAAAAGGACAAACATGTAAATACCTAAGTTCTCTGCTGTGAGAAACTGAAAGTGTAAATGAGGATCAAAATGTATAATAGATAATGTGAAACAGGAAGAAAAGGACCAAAGGGGAAGAGGAAGTGGGAGGGACAGGGGAAAGGAAAGAAGGGAAAGAAATATGAGAAAAGGAAAAACTGCAAAGTCTTCGTAAATAGGGTGGAAGAGTTGAAGGGAGGGCAGGGGAATGGGGAAAAAAGTAACCACGATACATACAGGTAAAGGTACAAATTCCCAAGACAAATGTCATTATATTGTATCCATAAAACGTACCCATAAATTTCCTGAATTTTTTAAAAAACTGAGTTTCTAAAATTTCTATCTGGTTCTTTCTTATACCTTCTATTTCCCAACCCTTTCTATTTGCTGAGGCTTTCCATTTTTATCGAGTCATTTGGACGGTTGTTCCAAAATTTGTCAGATAATTCTAACAGTATTTTTCATTTTGTTATCTGGTGATCTTTTGTTTCTCCGTAAAGTTGAGAATGGATGATTCTTGGAATGAAATAGACCATTTTTTATAGAAACCTGGATATTTCGGGCATTATGAAACTGTAGTGTTTTTTTGTTTGTTTTTGTTTTTTTGAGACAGGGTCTCACTATGTAGTTGAGACTGACCTGGTACTCACTATGCAGCCCAGGCTGGACTCGAACTCACAGCGATCCTCCTGCCTCAGCCTGCTGAGATTACAGGCGTGCACCACCACACCCAGCCTGTAGATCTTAATTAAATCTTGTTTAGCAGGTCTCCTGTGACACCAGTTTGGTGGGGCGGATACTTCATCTTCTTACTGTTGGGTAGAGTAGAAATCCAGTTTCCTCACTGCTTTGATCGGCAATCCTAGGGAGAAACCATACCTGACTCCTCTAGGGAAGGAATGGGTGTTCAGGCCTCAAGAGTAGCAACAGGATGGCTTCTTCATTGTTTGGGGTGTAACTTTTGGTTCCCACCTCCCAGCTTCCCACCCAGAATTTGCCGTTGGAGGTGGGGATGGTGTAGCAGTAGTGCTATCTGGCTAGCATCATAGTCTTGCTGTTGGTTTTAGAAGATCTAACATTTAGTGAGTGGTATTTACCAGGAGAATAAGAAAAAGTGCATTTATTCCATATTTCTAGAAGGTGCTTCCCAACCAGTCTTTAATCCATGTGCTGCAAAACACAATAGCTCACTTCCTTTAAATTGACCTCACATGCTGTAGAGCACAAAGGTTCTTTATTAACCGTTAATTTTAATGCACAGATTAAGGAGTCAAAAACAGCATGTTAATATATTTTACTAGCATCCTCTTTTCCCTCAACTTTAAAATATTCCATGTAGAACACGCGCTCTTTTACAATAGTTGACATTTTCAAAGAATACAAATTTTGATCTATTTTGCAACTATTTTTGCCGAATCTAAAATGACACTGAAAAATTGAAAAAAAAAAATTCCTCGGGACAAGCAAATTTCTATCCATCAATTTCATTTTAAATGTTCATTTGTGCCAAAGTCAGAGCTGCCATTTAAACTTTCCAAATGGATTTTGGGACATTCTGAAAATTGTTTTTTCTAAGTTTCAATTTGATCCATCAAAATAAGAGTCACAGCTCTCATAAAACTTTTTGTGGCGCTTAAGAAAGATAAATTGTTTAATAAATGTCTCATGCATACATAAAAGGAAAAAAGCTAATTTGGGGGGGTACCGGGCATTGAGCTAAGGACCTTGGGCTTGCAAAGCAAGCAGCAGAACCACTGAGCTATCCCTGGACCTCCTTTACATTCTTTTAAATCATTCTAAAAATGAAAAATTTGGAAGTATGTTTTGTTATCCTTAAAAAAAATTTGTTTTGGTACCAGGGATCGAACTTGGGACCTCGCATTTGAGAGACAGGCGGTGGAACCACTGAGCTAAATCCCCAGCCCTAATCCTTAAAATTTTAATTCAAAGAGTATTTCATTTAAGGTTTTTTTTTGAGACAGAGTCTCACTATGTAGTTGAGACTGACATGGAACTCATTATGTAGCCCAGGCTGATCTCACAGCAACCCTCCTGCCTCAGCCTCAAGAGAGCTGGGATTATAGGCATGCGCCACCACTCGTGGCTTCATTTAAATGTAAATGCTTATTAGATATATTCTGAATTATATATGCAACACAACTTTTTAGAACATTTCTTATTGACATTTGTTGTGCCATTTACACAATACAGAATGACACTGATGAGAATTTACACACAGACAGAAAAGAGGACATTAGGAAATAAGTCAATAAATCAGTAATTTAAATAAAACTGAAGCTTATGGTCAAATTTGTCTTAAAAGGTATAAAAGTAGTCAGCATCATTGTTGTTTTTACACATTAAGTAATACTACATTTATAACAGGTCATTTAATTTAGCAAGTGAGCTTTAGAAAAATAACCTGTGCTGTTTCTGAATTAAAAATTGCATAGTGAAATCCTTTTTTGTAGTTCTTAAACATAATGGATAACATGCCAATATATAAGTACTACCAAGAGGTTTTCCCCTAGCATTCTCCCATTAGTGTAATGAGAGAGTAACAAATATCGGTTATAGTTTAATCACAGGATTGAAAGTAATTTTTTTTTTTTAACCAGGGGGTCGAATTCAGGACCTTGAGCTTGCGAGGCAGGCACAGCACAACTGAGCTAAATCCACGGCCCAGTTGAAAGTAATTTTGACGATGCAAATTGTGAGTAATTTTCAGATTTGAAAATAAATTTTACCATAAAGGCATATTCAATAATTCACTGAGGCCCACACAGGTACTACTATCCACACCCTAATCAAAAGATACACAAACCCAGAGAATTTCAATTTATTGCACGGGCTAGCCAAAACATGCCTTTCTTTGCAAGTTTACAATTTGTGAATCATGTTTTTTAAATGCTTATCATACCGGATACTTATGTGAATAACGCTTGAAGCTTACTAAACGGTCTCTCGTTAGAGGCACTTATCTGTAGTGATACAACTGACATTTACTAAAAATGCCTGTTTCCCTGCATTACTTAAAACTGACCGTTTCCCTGAAAGTTAGCTTCTGTCAATCATTCAGACTTGCATCTTACCACTGTGTGGCAGAGCATCCAGAAAGCAGTTCCCTGCGTGCACGGAGTGAACTATGAGGTCCTTTCCGCTTCTCATCTTAGTGAAATAGCAAACAGCACCTTCTTCATATTCCTATTTTAGGACCTCCCTCACTATGGACAAGTAAAGAGGAACCAAACTAAGAATCTTGCCAGGGATTTAGCTCAGTGGTGCTGCTGCCTGCCTTGCAAGCACCAAGGTCCCCGAGTTCAATCCCCAGTATTAAAAAAAAGAAAAGAAAAATGAAGAATCTTAAAAAAAAGTGTGTTGTTGCCCTAGCACCACTGCAGGAACACATGAATGCCAAAGCATAAACTTTGAGAGTAAGATATGGAGTTTACTATGTAACTGACTAGCTACAAGAATGAAATTTTAAAAACTAGACATATGGCCAGCCTCATTTTCAATGAAGAACGTTATCTAGCAGGTGAGAGCTGTTTAAGGTGGGAAGGGTGGGCATGGTAGCGTACACCTGTAATCACTGCTCTCTGGGAGCCTGGGGCAGGACAACAAATTTGAACCCAATTTGACAATTTAGAGACTTCATCTCAAAATTTTAAAAAAATGTTTTTTAAAGAGCTGGGGATGTAGCTCAGTGCAAAAGCCCTGGGTTCAATCCCAGCATTGCCTCCAACCCCAAAAGAGTGGTGAGCAAGCCTAGGCTTTGGAGGCAGACTGGATTCCAATCTCAATTTTACTCACCGCCAGGGAGACATTAGACAGATTACTTAATCTCTCTAAATTTCAGTTTCCTCATTTATCTTTTTAAAAATTTTATTTCTATCCATGATGATGAAGGAAATAGAGATAAAACACTTCAAAAAATCTTGCACAATGCCTCCCATGTACTATGCAATGAAAAAGTGCCACTTACTACAAGATGTGATTATTACTAATGAATTTAATTAATGAACTCAATTGTTAAACGGAGCGCAAAACCGACTTTCTACATATGGTATCAACACATTCCTAAACACCACGTGAAAGAATTGCACAAGTTTTAGTTTTCTTTTTCTGTTTTCCTACTATAAAGTAGGGTGAGTTTAGTTAAAAAAATCAAAGCAAAAAGTCTGTTAAATGTGTACAGTTTTAAGATTTAAAAGTAACTGCGTCGTTCCCGTATTTTTCATTTATTGAGTAAATATGTATTCAGTGTGCTGCAAGGTCACTGTGCCTTTTAATTAACACTGGCACACAAACATGAACATATCCCTGCCTAAAGCTGAACAATGCTAATTGAAAGCACGTCTCTAATTCTTTGCACAGATTTTCCTCAAACACAGAATATAGTAGATACTCATTAAATCATGCTGCATAGACCTACTTAAATGTGTCTAAGACAAAGACCCGGGAATAGGCAAGCAGAAGTAAGTTTTTCCTTTTGACAAATTTAATGAAAGATGCACTTTCAATGATCAAAATGAAACAAGAACTTTTAATGTTCCTTTCAGATTAAATTTTGAAGGGGATTCTGAGATAGTCTAAGGGGATGGAGTGGAATGAAAGGTAGGGTGAGAACAAATATCCACTTTAGATACCATGCAAAGGATAAACTGCTGAAATTCTTTAAAATAAAGAATAAAAATAAGGTCTACATGTGTACTGTCTATGAAACATGATGGAGCAGAATAAAAATTTAAAGATGTTGAAAGCAACATACTCCATGTAATAATTTGGGGAAGTTATATAAACTTGTTTTTCTGTTAAAGTATTTTTTCAGGGGCCAGGGATTTAACCTAGTCGTGCCATGCCTGCCTCACAAGCACAAGGTACTGAGTTTGATCTCCAGTGCCCCCCAAAATATTTTTTTTCCAATTTTGACTTGGTAAATTTGAAATTATTTTTCTAAAAATAAGGATGAATTTATAGAAGTGGATTTTTCCAGTTTTATCTCCAACATACAAACACTCATGACAGTAGGCACAGGGTACAGAAATAAACGGCAGAGTCAAGGACACCAGTAAATCTGTATTTATAATGCAGGGGAATAAAGACAACATACAGCACAGCTGCCTCACTGCGTATGGAGGATCTTCGAAGAGGGACAATCAGGTTAAAACCAAGAGCCCTAATTCTGAGTGGGTGGACCTATGAAAAGTGTGGGTGAGGGCATTCTGGGCCTGTCCTCTATGTGCCAAGGGCAGCTCAGAACATGGAGCGGGTGGGGATTAGCGGTTTCGTGCACTGCAATACTAAGAACAGTCGAGGGTGAGGCTGCAGAGGACTGGCATGGATCCAATCACATGACGGTGCACAAGGAGGTTTGTCTTTTAGGAGGAGGACTTGAGCAGTAACACAAAAGAAGGGACTAAGGTTCAAAAATAAAACCTTAGCTGTTAACAGCAGGTGAGGGTGGGGTAGTGGAGGCAACTGGGGGATTAATGAGCTTTTATAAGACCAAAGGAACAGTGATTCTTGATCAATAAGTAAAATGCAAAACATCACAATGACTTTTAGGTTTGGGTCTGACTACTAAATGCTGGAGGGAAAAACACTGGAGATTAACATTTTAGTATAAACTTGGGTAAGAAAGTATCTAGGAATTTTATACCACCATTAAATCTAATTATGCTGAAAAACTCTTCTTAGCTGGAAAGATTGACAGACTTTCCCAAAGTGTCCAACATATAAACTTGACGTAAGTAGTTTCCTACTGCAGCTTTTTTGCTTAGTATTTGTGGTTAGTATACAATAGGTTCTTAAGTTAATCCACTCATTATCTTCATGAAGTTGGTTAATGGAAGCACTCTACTTTTAATCAAACAGCAGTGAAGTAATTTTCTAGAGATCCTTTCAAAGGCCAAAAATCAACCTGAATATTTGAGTAGTTTTCTCTGCAAAAGTCACTAAAGTAACTTGTCTTTGCTAGAAAAATACATAGCAAGAACTGTGATTTAAAATTTCAATTTACTATATAAATATCTCAGATTATTTTATCCTTTAAATATTTTATCTTTGGTTTGGAAACTATTTCAGCCTAAATAATTAATGTTTCCAAAAAAGAAGGCTACATGCTGCACATGAGCTATATAATGTTTTGGGTTACAATATACATCCACTTTGAATGGAACCAAATTAAGTAACAGGTTGGACTCACTTTTCCCTAAATTCTGTTTAAGTCAATCAATGCAAGTAGCTACCATCACAGCCCCCAAAATAATTTTGTCAAATTATAAATTAAATCAAAACAAAAAGCTGAGGCCAAGCATAATGTTAACCAGAAGGAGTTATTTTCCAGCACAATTCCTAGGTGTAGCTGACATGCTTTACAACAAAATAAAAAGCAGCTTCCAAGTAACTATTTTATGTGTATATTACATGCTAGTAATATTGGTAAACGTTAGTTAAGATATCATCTAATTTTTATTACTAGAATCTCATTTCCTTAACCAATAACCATGGTACAAACTACTATAAGTATTTTTTCCTAATCATTGGATTCTTTTTCCTCGAGCTTTAATTCCTAAATCCTTGAGAACTATGCCTTTTTCGCGGCCACCTAAAGCTGTTCTCTGCTTTTGGTTGTTCTTAAATGTTGCTATGCAAATAGCAGGACACTGGGGTCTGTGATACCATGGACACCTAATCTAGTGTCCTGCAGCACAATTTTCGTATTTCCTTTAAGGTTATTGGTAGCTTCTACATACATCCAAATTTCATTTAATTTGGTTATAATTCACTTAACAAAACATTTCAGTTATATATGTGATAGAAACTATCCTACTTTTCAAGATACTACCTTAAGGCATTTGCAAAAATAAAAAAGTCCTTTAATACTTCTGGATTTCAGTCAAAAGAATTATTAATGTAAAGCATTTGCCAGGGATTTAGCTCAGTGGTTCCACTGCCTGCCTCACAAGTACAACGTCCTGAGCTCAATCCCCAGTACTAAAAAAAAAAGAACAAGTATTAATAACACATTTTTATATATTTAACCAGCCATAGATACAAACAAGTTTAGTTTAAAAAGAAGAAAATCAAAGACACTAGGAGCCCATGAACCACAGAAGGATCCAGCAGACAATGTGACTACAGGAATCTGCAACCCAAAGTGTCAATACACCTGGAGAAGTCCAAGCTCCAGGGCTTATAAAACAACAGATTCAACAAAAAAAATGCTTTACTTAAAGATAAGTAGCACTTTGGCTTGGAGTGGGAAAGACTGGGAGAGCTGCTTTTGTAGCAACTATGCTTTGGAGTAAGCAGATTTTGGTTTTTTTTGTTTTTGTTTTGTCTTTTTTGGTGTTTGTTTTTTGGTTTTGTGTTTTTCAGTTATTGGTAACTGCACCTTGAACCTTTAATGGGGTAGTTAACCAAGTGGTCTGCCTCTGAAATATATCTCCAGCTATTTTTTTTGGTACCAGAGATCGAACTCGGGACCTTGCGATTGTGAGGCAGGTGGCAGCACCAATGAGCTAAATCCCCAGTTCTTTTTTTTTTTTAAAGACAGGGTCTCACAAAATTGCTGGCTTCAAATTTGTGATCTCCCTGCCTCAGCCTCCTGAACAGTGTGGATTACAAGTGTACACCACCATACCCAGCTAAAAACAATGTTTATTTCCTTGCCTTAAGCCATTATTTGTGGATGAAAGACGTGTCTTACTTGTAGAGATTGTAACTAGCACTAGAAAAAGCACAAAGTATTCAATTCCTAACAAAAATAGTTTTTCAGTATCAGAATAATGAACGTTACATAAAATTCTACACATACTAAGCATGACTAGAAGAAAACTTTTTAAGATAAATGGTAAAGACTTTCTTTTTAATAAGTTCTTTGGTTATAAACAGGTCTTTAGTGACACTTGTTCTATGAACTATAACTGATTTTGCTGGTGGCTTTTCTGCTACTGATTTTGCTGATGTCCCTTGAAGACCAAGACAAAATTATTTTGAGTTACAGCTCACAGAACATATTTCACACAGTTTACACCTTGCTTTAGTATAAAACAATTACACAATTAAAATATAACTTTAGATTTGAGATAGCATAAATTATTTACGAAGCTACTGATGTGCAGGTTGCATACACTTTCCATTTTTTTGGTACTGGGGACCAAACTCGGGACCTTGCACACGGCAGGTGCAGCATCAGTGAGCTAAATCCCCTTCCCAACTTTTTATCTTTCAAAAAATAAAAACTTAGATTCTCTTAAAAGCTGAATCACAGTCTGTGTACATCTTCCCATGGCGCTTGAGGTGCTCTTTTCCATTCACTGACTCACAGATTCCTGAGTGAAATAAAGCATAAGGAAACATAATTAATGTGCTTGCTATTCCATTAAAAACTTACCGTCGCTTTAGCAAAGCCATAAAAAAGTACAGGGAAGTAGGGTTATGCTCTATTACCAGAACAAGGAGCTCTAATATCAATGATCTGAGGAAATTTTGAATCAGTAAAGATAATTAGGTACTAAAGATTAATTAGTTCATAACACCACATATATAGGAATATATGAGAATAAAGTCATAGAAGGCAAGCTGGGCATGGTGGTGCATGCCTGCAATCCCAGCACTTGGAAGGCTGAGGTAGGAGGATCACCTCCAGTTTGAGACCAGCCTGGCCAACATAATGAGCTCAGGGCCAGCCTAGACTTCAGAGTGAGGGGCCGGGGATTTAGCTCAGTGGTTCCGGCACCTGCCTTGCAAGCACAAGGACCCAAGTTCACATAGAAGGCAAGCTGGGCATGGTGGTGCATGCCTGCAATCCCAGCACTTGGAAGGCTGAGGTAGGAGGATCACCTCCAGTTTGAGACCAGCCTGGCCAACATAATGAGCTCAGGGCCAGCCTAGACTTCAGAGTGAGGGGCCGGGGATTTAGCTCAGTGGTTCCGGCACCTGCCTTGCAAGCACAAGGACCCAAGTTCAATCTCCCGTGTAACCTCACAAGTACAAGGTCATGAGTTTGATTCCCTGGTACGAAAAAAAGAAGGGGGGGGGGACTAAAACCAAAAAAAACAGGAGTAAAAAGTTAGATGAAATACTGTAAAAGAAACTAGGGAGATAAAAGAAAAGAATGCTGTTAATTTCTGTAAAATTATATTTTTCCCATAATAGTATAGACAAACATATCCAGAGGCATATTAAACAACTAGGCCTCTTATGAAACTGGAAAAAATCTGGTTTAACAGCCCATGTATACTGAACTGTGCCATTTATTTAGACTATCATTTGAATATAACTTACATTTTTTCTTTGCCTGGGGGCATTATTTTCTATACCGTTGCTATCATCTGACTTCCTGTACAGAAAACAAAAACGAAAATCACCACATGTCTACAATGCTCACAACTAAGACAGTACACTATTTATATCAGGGTAAAATGCAAGACTTCAATACAAACTTATGTTATTCTTTTTTTTTTTTTTTTTTTTTTTTTTTTTTGCAGTACAGGGGATAGAACTCGGGGACCTTGCACT
Organism: Fukomys damarensis; assembly: GCF_012274545.1. Lineage (NCBI taxonomy): Eukaryota > Metazoa > Chordata > Mammalia > Rodentia > Bathyergidae > Fukomys > Fukomys damarensis. The sequence goes on from NW_022900913.1 coordinate 36,357,035, forward strand.
TGTAATTCTGGCACAGCTCCACTGAGCTAAATCTCTGGCCACTATTCTTAAAAATGTTTTGCTCAAAATGTTGATTTTATTTTTACTGTTTAGATACTAATGCTGCCACAGATGCTAGTGAAAGACTTATACAGAGGGAGCACCTGGACATATAACCACAATTTATGCATTGTTTCAAAACACACAAGAAAAATAATAACCAATTAGGAACTCACCAGTTTGTGTGACACTGGTACAATAATTCGATGTTTATTACATTAAAGGTTAAACATGGTTCTTTACCCAGTGTGCACCGGAGCAAGACAGCTTCAAATTGTTATGACTAAATAATGTAACAATTTTGCATAATGAATCCCTTACAAACTTTATGGGCAGCCTTGAGCACATGAAGCTATTACCACTAGATAATAAACTCAACCGCCCGATCAATAATGTCAGAACTGGGTACCAGTAGGGACCGTGTGCATTAAATATATAAGTGAATGAAGATAAATGAGTGAACTTCACTGTGAACTACATGAAATAACTGGTTTGATGTTGAACATTTGGTACTCTCTAAGAATCAGTTTCCCCACAGAGCACACCTATAATCCCAGCACTTGGGAGGCTGAGGCAGGAGGATCACTGTGAGTTCGAGACCAGGCTGGGCTACATAGTAAGTTCCAGGTCAGTCTCAATTACATAGTGATACCCTGTTTGAAAAAAAAAAAAACAGATTCCCCAAGAAATTCCTATTCATCTAAACACATATATAGGTATTATACATAAAATAATAAAATATAAAAATATTTCCTGCCAGAAGGAATCTCTTCAATAATAAGTCTAAAAGGATCATGAAAAGGCTGGGGATGTAGTTCAGCAGTGCCACGCCTGCTTGGAAAGTGAAGGGTCCTAAGGTCAATCCCTGGTACCAAAGGGGGGAAAACAGGATCATGCATAAAGCATTGGTCCAAATGAACTTTAAAATACCTTAACTACTTGTACTAATCTAAAGATATTGAAATAATCTAAAGTGAGACACTTTCAGTGACATGTGGTAGTAAGCACTAGGAAAAATGATGTATATTATCCCAATTTTAAAAAAAATAAAGTCCATTCTTTATATTTTTACAATGAATCATTTTGACACTGTTTCTAAGATATTCTAGGAAAGATATCAATGAGGCTGTGTAAGTAAAAGAAACTGTACAGAAGTGACAGTCCACTCCGGATGTTCTGCAACCATCCTTGCAGAGTGAGTGCTACACAAATCAGAGCATGACCACCACCTATAACTGGTTCAAAGTTCGGATTGCGAAGGACAATGTCCAGGTTCTCCAGGAAGATGCAGACCTGCCCTGGGAGAGCTGCAGCTCCCTTCCAACTCGGAGGGTCTGATTCTAACAGAACGCTGCTTTTCGTCTACCTCATCTCAAGGAAACCGACTTCGTATCTTGTGCCTCTAACTTGGAAGCTGTCTCTTGTTGATTTATTTTACCTGCTACATGGGAACTAAGCCAAAGGCCTGTGTGAATAATGTCTGTGAACAAGGACAAAAGTTTATCCCACTCCTGCTTTGCACTGTGGCTCCTGATGAAGACAGACGTCCAGGGTCATTTTGCGCTAGCAACAACTGTTCAGGCCTCTGTTTCTTGTGTTCTTGGCCCACATCCTACATTTTGTGACTCAGACCAGTCCCTGTCTTGGGCACCTCTGTTACTGGCCTCTCGTTGGTTGGCTTGGAGGAAAAGAAGCTCCAACTTTCCCCAAACCAAATTACATCCCTGCGATTTTATTCCCCAGTTCTCCCCACATTTTCTACTACTCTGAAGGGGACTAGCAGAGAACTTATGGCAAAATGAACATTCGCTCAAAAATGATTATTAATAGAATTCAAGGCCAGCTGTCTTCAAGACAACAGGAGGCTGGGGATTTAACTTCACGGATCCGTTGCCTGCCTTGCAAGCGCAAGGACCAGAGTTTGATCCCTTGAACAACAACAACAAAAAAAGACAACAGAGAATGAGAACCACTGGTAGACATTTTAAGAACTCAGGCCCCAGTCCCTGAGACTCTGATCTGGGAGATCCAGCAAGATCTGAACAACTGTATTTCTTTCTTTTTTTCTAGAGCTGGGGATTGAACTCGGGTCCTTGCGCTTGTGAGGCAGGCAGCAGAACCACTGAGCTAAATCCCCGGCCCTGAGCAACTGTATTTCTAAGAAGCATCTTCAGTGATCAAAACAACTGGCAGGTTGACAATCACTGAAACAAGTAATACTTCCTTAAGGTTAATGAACACGGACAGCAAAGCTCCCACTAAGTCTTCTTCACCTACAGAAGATCATTTCATCCAACAGACTTATGCGGTAAAAGCTATGATGAACCAATTTTGCAAGAGAAAAACCAAGGGTTGGGGAGTGAAAGCAGTAAGCTACGCCTGTGTTACAGGCCCGTGGGCTCTGGGTGCCACCCTAGCACCACAGGGATAAGAAGAGAAAATAACAGGCACATCCTAATGAACTGTTAGGCTGTTTTGTTCCTAACAGCAAAACATTTCATTCAATTTCGTGTTTGTCTGCATTTTACCAAGGGAAAATCTTGTCAAAGAATTAATACTTACAGCTGCTCAATTTGTTCAAATTCCTTTCCTTCATCTGTGCAACAGAAGAATTTCACAATTAATCACGGTTTATTATTTTTTATGGGACAAACACGTTCAGGTCAACCTGGCCCTAAGGGAGAACACTGTGTTTCCTGAGACAGCTGCACTCCCTCCACCCTTCCTCCGCGTCGGCACTCTGTGCTGTATCTGCACCTCTGATCAGGAACAGGTAGGTTAGTTAGTGCCCAGGGACTTTCAAAAAGATGAGTCATTAATCTGCCGCAGAGTTATTAATCATTTAACACGTCGGGCATGACAGTGCAAGATTTGTAACACTAGCACTTACAAGGGTGAAGCAAGAGGATGGCCAATTTGAGGCCAGCAAGATCCTGCTCAATAATTAATTAACGAATTAATTAATTGAATAGAAGATGAGGAAAGAATACAGGATGTAAGACGATTTTCCATCAAGCACAGGCTATAAAACCAGGAAACTTGACAGAACAGGGTCTCTTTTAATGAGAACTTTTTTAGTGAATTACCTTAAAAGTTTTATATTAACCAATCACAGATTTTTCTTTTAATATCCCACTGTCACCACACACATCCTAACTGGTACTTAGATACCACTAGCATCAAAAATAAATCAATTTAAATACTAAAAAAACTTTCAAGTGGAAATCACAAGATCAATAGAGGCTTACAGCTCACTATTACCGCTGTTACTGACAGAAGTATCGCTCCAAATAAGATAAATTGGATTTTCCCCCATATTTTAAAGTCACAGTAATGTATGAAGTCAAAAGATATATCATAATTAAGTGATAATGTTATCTAAAAGACCCTACCTGGGTGCTTCTTTTTCTTTTGTGTGTACACTTCACACAGCAGAATAACAGCCACTAAAACAACAGCTTCAGCAATTATTGCAAGAAACGGTTTGAGGGGCACCAAAAAGCTCAGCACAACAAGCTCCAGCTGCTCCTCGCTCTCGCCCAGCTGGAATACCGCATGGCACCAGTAGGAACCCCCGTCTTCTTCCAGAAGGTGCTTTATCTTGAGCTTTGTTTCATTCCTGTATGCTCCGCTGACAACGTACTTCTCCTTCGTGTGAACATCAATAGGAACCTAATGTAAGGAGACATTAAAATCCATTGCTATCACACTGCGTAACAGATACATGCCCTACTTGACCTACTTTTAAGGAAAGCTGTAACATAGTGCCAAGACAGCTGCTTCGTGGAAAAAGGCATATTAAAATTCATGAGAAGTTATTTAGAGCAGACCTTGAGTCTTACCAGAGTCTGAATCTTCCAGGTAACAGGAAAAAAATACATTCTGCTGTCAGGATTTTATAGTTTATGTATAAAATTTAGCACTGAATACAAACAAGTAAGCAGGCTCTTACAGGTAAATATTATATGAAAATTAAAAACAGGAAAATTTAGCTACCTGGGTTATACATTCTAATACTAGACTGGCTTTTCACACACTGAGGCACCCAGTAAGACAACTACCTCTGCCTTTCACCAACAAGAGGAACCCAGTAAAACAACTGTCACTGCTAAGGCCACTATGGCTCAGCATCCACACAAAACAAATCACTTAACAATGGGAGTTTCCCAGGCTGTGACTATAGCTGAAATCTTCAGCCCGCTGGAGCTTATGCAGAAGGAATGAGCAGAAACCCCCCCATGGACTGTTCCCTGGGGTGGCCTGAACCTCTTCCTTCCTCTCACCCCAATTTCTTTCTCTGCGCCCACCTACTCCACAGCCTCTTCTGAGTTCTCTGGGTTTCCCCCAGGCTCACAAGCCCCGTGCTGAGCTATTTGGAAGCTGTTGTACTTAATACAGTTAAATTAAAGTTTAGTCTCAGGCCACTTCATGGCTTCCCTGTGCTATTATTAGTTAATGGCACTGTTCAATAAATGTCAATCTTCATGCAATATTCTCAGAGGTTATCTGTGGAAGAACTCGAGTTCACTGTTTGCAAAAAAAAAAAAAATTACAATGACAGGTCCTAGCACCCAATGTCATCTGGAAAGCTTATGACAAACACCTTGCTCAGAGTCAGAGCTGATGAATAAAGGACTGGGTTTTTGTTTTTTTTTTTAAAGGCACCCTGCTGGTTCTGATGCAGACTTCCGGCTACAGTCATAACAATATTTGACCTAAATTTAGCCCATTCCCTCTTCCTAGTACTTTTTCTCCCACCCTACCGTCAATGTGCTTGGGACCAAAGTGAGAGGATAATGATTTGTACAGCGAATGGAGAGCAACTCAAGTATGTGTAGAAAATGACATTTCACAATGTTTAACTTGACTTGGCCTACTGGTTGTCTGGTATCACACATGCATAAATGGCACAGTTGATATCTGATTTTACAAATGTATTATGCTCCCTCCTTACAATCTTACATACGTCTGTCCTAATCATCCACAAGACAAGAAGCGTAAGTATTAATGGCTTACGTGTATGTCTGTACAATCTGGAGCTCTTTTCTGGGAAGATTAAACCACTGTTACCACACAGCACTCTCCTCTGCAAGTCCTTCCTTCCTCCGCCACCCTGCAACAGTCTAGGAAGCGCCAATTTCATCTCAGAAGGAATTTAATATTTCATTGTAAGATCCATTCTGTCTCCTATGTTCCTTTCAGAATTGTAGCTCACCTTTAACACGACTTTAATTTAAATGCTCATTAGGACCAGGGCAAAAGGAAAACGTTCCCTAAAGGATGATGGCTGAAATTCTCCAGTCATTCAAGGCTATTTAGAAGAATAAAGGAAGCCAGAAACGATTTATTGAATATCCCTGTAGTTTTTCACATCAGTTCTTTCTCTAAAATGTATCAGCTATTTCTCTAAAATAAGTCAGAATTAAAATGCACTTTTCCCTTTCTCTCCAGTACACAGAAGCCAAATGAGACCAATGGGCACTCACCATAAGCTCTAAAACCTAACTTTTTCCCCTAGTTATATAAACATTTTTGACTTTCTTCTGTATTTTACTTTTTTAAATTTCATTTTATTTCATTCTCCCCTCCAAACTCCCCTCCCTATGTACAAAAGCTTTGTTTCCTTTTTCCTTCCATCTTCACTTTTTTTCTCGTCCCTTCCTTCCTTTGTCCTTCCCTCCCCCGCTCCCATTTGAACGCTTTCTTCCCATTTTTCAACACCCATTACTCATCTCAGTCCTTATTTCCACATTCAGTTTCCCACATGAGAGAAACAATGCATTATTTAAACATGTGTGTTCAATTTATTTCCCTTTTAAGTATGGCTGAGACTTAAATTTAAGCTATCAAATTTTCAATCCTTTTTTTTAAGGAATAAACTTTGTTTTTGGTACCGGAGATCAAACTCAGGACCTTGTGTTTGCAAGGCAGGCAGTGGAACCTCTAAGCTGAATATCCAGCCCTCCATTCCTTCTTTTAAACTGATGTTCTAACTTTACATTCTACCAGACATTTCAGGACACTGAAACCCAGAAGACAGCTTTTTTTAATTTTTATTTTCTTGAGTTACTTTCATGAAAGATAAAAGCATCTTTTCTGATGGGAGTTATTCTAAACTGGTCAACTAAAAATGAGTTGTAAATTCCTTTCTAAGAATTTAAATAAACTGCTAAACCTAAAAAAACAAATAAGAATTAACGAAACTCTGGGCCGGAGATTTAGCTCGGTGTTGCCGCCTGCCTCGCAAGCACAAGGTCCCAAATTTGACCCTTGATACTGAAAGAAATTAAAAAAAAAAAGAATTAATGAACATTAAGAGTACCTTCAGATGTAAAATGTAATATGCTGAACACATCAAATGATAACTCCATTTATCACTGTTCTTTATGAACACATTTTAAAGTGTAAGTCAGCCTAGGAATTGTGAGTCTGTTATTTATGAACAAAAGGGTTGTTTGTGTTTTCTTCAAATTAAAGAAATATGACCTCTGCCTCACAAGCACAAGGTCCAGAGTTAGATCCCTGGTAACAACAACAAAAAAAGAAATATGACCTTACCTGTATACTCCCATTACTTCTGTACCAGGTCCAGTGTAAAGGATAGCAATGTTGACATTTACACACCAGGACAGTAGAGTCACCCACATAAGTGATCAACGGCTTGTTTTTTCCATGAAGTTCCGGAACTAAGACAAATTGAAAGAAATGTATACTACAAAAACAGTTTAAGTGAAAGAAATGTACTCTCAGAAGACATTTTCTTCTTTCATTTTCTCATTAATATATGATTTTCTTTATGTCGTCTTAGTTATATATAAAAACAATGTAAATTATAGGCATCCGGGTGTACTCAGAATTAATAATAATAGCAGTAGTTAGCAGGCTCCAATACAATTGCCTACAATGTAGAAATGGAAGAAAAGTCTTCTGAGAGCCTCATAAGTTATTACAGTATTTGCATGTTTTAGTTTAGTCTTTCTTCCCACCTACTATGGTACCTGGAAGCACTCATTTTCTTCCACTTTTTTTTAACCTTTAAATGGCATTCTGAGTGAAAAGAAAAAATTTCCAGGCTAGAATAATCCTGAGATCACACAAATTTATATGAAAAGCTAGCAAACAGAATGAGAACATACAGAAACAAAGGAAAATTAAGAGAAAATGTAGTGTAAGAAAATGAGACTTAACAGACATGTTTAAATATCACATTGTTTCTCTGGTGTGAGAAACCAAAAGTGGGAATAAGGGCTAAAATGTATAATAAATATTGGGAAATGGGAAGAAAATGTTCAAATGGGAAGGGAGATGGGGTGGGGAGGAGGGCAGAGACAAGAAAAAAGTGAAAACACAAGGCAAAAATGGAAACAAAGCTTTTAATGTGAGGGACAGGCAGAGGGTTGAGGGGAGAAGCAAATGGGAAAAAGAGGCAAGATATTTCCTGTACAGGTACAAATTCCCTGTGATGAGCTACCCTTATGTGTACCTAAAACGTACCAACAAACGTTTTGCTTCATAAATAAATAAAAAGAAAACGAGATTTTGTTGTTTTCTAAGAAATGATATACTAATATTGTGATCAAGTCAAGTCAGAAAATATGAAGCAGATATCTTCAGTCACTAATGAGCACTGAATTGGGAAAAATCCAAATTTAAAGATGAGAACAATTTGGTTAAGTAAACTAAATTAAAAAACACAGCAATGCAATAAAAAGCCTCTGAATCACCTGCATGATGAACGGTTCCTTCTGAATGACCTCAAAAGATGTATTGATAGAGTATATATACACGGACAATGGAGACACAGACTTATCAACAAAGATTATGTTTGTTAAATTAATTTTAGTATGGTTTCACTTTTATGTTCTTTTAACTTATCATTTGATTAGTTCACCAGCAGAGGAAGAATGTATGAAAGTACAAATATTTTTTACACTATAATGACAAATTTTACAGATGTTCAAATTCTTAATCTATTTTTAGATTTTATATTTGAAAGGACCAGGGTATAGATCAATTTTAATTGCCAGATGTGTTTCAAGATTAAATATATTTTCCAAGGGTTTCTGAGTTCTTACTACCCCAAACATATAACTGGGCACTGCTGGATGTATGAATTATAAAGATAACCAAGCAAGTATAAATGCTAAAAATGACAAGGATATTCTAATTTGTGCAACACTAAACAAGAGGTAAAAGGTATAGCTGGAGAACAAGTTTTCTTGAGTTGTCACTCACAGTGATTCATACTGCAACAGTAAATGAAGCAAGCCATTTTTTTCTGTTATGTTTAAAATGTGCCTACATCACTCGATAAAACTGCAGATATTGCCCTGCTCTTCATCAGAACTGTTGACTACGAAAGCACTGAATGAAGCACTGCTCATGGTAAAGAGACACACACAGACAAAGGTATAAATCTTTCAATAATCATAACAGAAATAAGCAGAGCATTTGCTTAGTCATTGTTGCTATAGTTTTCATAACCAAGGAAACATTTTTTTAAATTAAATCAAATAGTCTATAATTCTACATTAACCTGAAGGCATGACATACCAATCAGAATCTGTATTCACCCCACGAATGGTCCATGGACAGCAACGGAGAAACTCCCAGGGTGCTCCTGAGAGGCAAGACAGGAGCCGCCAATGCATGTGACTACCTTAGGTGCTGGTGACGACATCCACTGCAACCAGAGGAAACTGGTTTGCTTGACTTCCCAGATCCTCCAAACATTCCTTTTGGCAAACTCACACTCTCTACTGGCCACCACTCAGCTGAGTAAGATGGGACACATTTCAAAGGTCAGGTCACGGGAATGTTTGAAGGAGTCAACACAATGTGACAATGACGGGACAGATAAGATTGGGTCCACAGGATATCTGACTTAGAATTACAGCTTTGGTGTTAAATACTCTGAAGATGTAAGTAGCTCATACCAATCTGACAATGGTGTTTGTTGTAAAGGATTAAATAAGAGCCCACAGTACATATAAAGCGCTTGGTGGAGGTCATACCTATCCTACAATGGTGTTTGTTGTGCTTGGTGCACGGTAAATGCCAAAACTTCAAACTTATGTTGGGATCATGCACTGATACTTATTTCTTAATTCACTTTCCCATACTTCGCAATGCCCATGATCTTTCTACGTAGTGGTCATTAGCCAGCTTAACAGTATCAATTATGTTTATGTGGAAAAATTTCTAAGCCCACTGGCCTATGGAGAAGAGAAAAAAATAAACCCCAGAGAAAGGGATAGAGAGAGAAGAAAACATTGGAAATTTACTTGAATGCATCTCAGAACTGCAGGAAGGAATAATGAATATAGAGTGAATCAAAGTACCCAAGAATGAGGAAAAGGCTCTAAACTGAATCCTTTCATGAACCACTTAGTCCATCTCAAAAAGGAGGTTGAAAGTAAAATTACAAAAAGTAAAGAATGAATAAACAGGCAATAAGGGCCAGGGAAAGACTAAAAAGATGGTACCTCTGAGATGCTTGTGACAGTTCTAGTCCACCCTTGAATACTACATAGGAAACAACTTTTCAGCAAAGCTATAAAAAAAAACCACTGTTTTAACCATACATTCAAGTGTTTGGCCAAAGCAGTTAAGTAAGATTGTTTGTACAAGCATTTTAATTAAAGTATAAATTAGAATGCCAATCAGAGTGCCTCATTACCATTCCTTACAAGAAATGAAAAGGGTTAAAATTCAAAAGAAAAGTCTTGTTTCCAGATCTGTGTAGTATGTGAAGCAGAATAATACATGGAATAGTTTAACACATTTCTTAAAAACCTATGCATAAAAAGGAAATAATCAATTCACAATACTGGTTTTAATGAGAAAGGGTAGAAAAAAAATATCAACGATGCTAATATGACCAGAAACTAAATTTTTAATTAAAAAGACAATTCCAAGGGCCGGGGATTTAGCTCAGTGGTTCCACTGCCTTCTTCGAAAGCACAAGGCCCTGAGGTCAATCCCCAGTACCAAAACCAAAACCAAAACCAAACAAAAAAGACAATTCCAGTCTAAATGTCTTTTAACTAAAAGAAATGAAAATAAAGAGGTTGTTCTCTCAAGTAGGTGTTCTGCCCTATTAAGTCCAACCAGTTCTGTTAGTTTGGTTCAATTTCCTCGGTCCTCAGCTACCACTTTAGAGCCTATTCATAAATTCAAATAGCACTGATATACAGGAAAATAATCAGTGTAAGAAAACTGGAAACAATTTTTGGATCCAAGAAAATAAGCCAACCATCTGTTTTGATATTCATGTAACAAGTAGACTTTAAGTTCGTGAGGAAAAGAAAATGTTTGTTTTTGGCACTGGAGGTTGAACTGGAGACCTTGTGCTCGTAAGGCAGGATGTGGAATCACTGAGCTAAATCCCCGGCCCTAAATGTCAAAATGTTAAAGGCTCAATTAGAGTGAATCACAGAACATTTTATTCTGTACTGTTTTTTCTTATGGCAGGACCCATTTCTTTGCACTACATATTGAAGGTTGTGGACAGAGAAGGCTGAAAAGCAGTCTGCAGACTGGGCTCCCTGCTAAGCTCTATGTAAAGTCCTTCTTCTCATCCCTGCTATATTCCAACCCAAGAGAGGAAGACCATCCCGAACTAGTCATATTCCAGGGCATTGACCGAGCCCTCTTTTCTAGAACTGGAAATATGACAGCATAAATCACTCTGCCCAGGCTCAGGTCCCCCTCCTTGGTTCAGGTTAATATGTCTTCTTCTCTAGAGTAAAGGGACCAAACTGAATTTGGGGTACGAAGGAATGGACTTGTCTACTTTGGCTGCACATGGAAGAAGTCAGCTGTCCATTTGGTAAAGCCCTCCAAGGATCTCTACAGCAAAGCTTATGCCCAAGATTGGCCAATGGTTTTTTTTGTGAATTTCCCTATCTGAGATTCAGTGATGAGAAGGACTGACTTAAGACCAGTGAAGGATTAAGTTATTTCTGGATGTCCTGACAAAGCACTATCAATCTACCCGCTCAATACTAATTCCCAATTGTATTTGTTTCAAAAATACCCATCACTAGGGCCAGGGATTTAGCTCAGTGGTTCTGCCACCTGCCTCACGAGCGCAAAAGGGCCCAAGTTCAATCCCCAGTACCAAAAACAAAACAAAAATACCCATCACTAGCCAGGGATATAGCTCAGTGATGTTGCACCTGCCTGGCCAAGTGCAAGGTCCGGAGTTTGATCCCCGGTACCCAAAAATTTAAAAGAAAAATATCCATCATCTAACATGGTTTTTATTAATTAGACAAAGTATGAGAATACAGAAGCATTTGAGGGTCAGTGTTTCTCTTGGAGAGAACAACCTTATTTTGGAAAAGGTGTCAATTGGAGACCTGCAGATTAAGTAAGGATTAGCGCTTAGCTAAACAGTTTTATGTTCTGAAGCCACAAGGTTCCTACAAAGCAGATGGATCACAGCCACACTTATGAGTCCCACATAGAGTGGCACAAAACAGCTCTGGTGCGATTCCTCACACAAAGACACTGACTAGGAAGAGCAGACTGGAAATGAGCATGCTGGGCACTAGTGAGGGCATAGTTCCTGCTTTCCTGCAAACTACACGGGTAAATGATAGACTGAATGAAGAAAGTGAAACTGAAATTTTTGTTTTCTTTTCAGCTCCTTGACCTTCTCCTAGACTAATGTCCAAACTTACACTAACCACTGTTCTGCTGTTGTATGTATGGTTGATAACAGCAGAGTGGGTTTGAATGATTAAATGCACTGGATTCAGGCAACAGTCATTTGCTTGAATTGTTCTAGGGGTTGCAACTGGTTCGGTGCCACTGCTTATGTTTGGAAACATTTATTCATTAAAAGACAGTGCAACAGTATTCTCACGAGTCCTGATCTTCTGAAACTTAGGATAAGATATGACATATCACAGGATTCGGGTTGGAATAAACCAGGTTTGAAGATGATGAAATGAATGATTCAGGCTACAGTATATACATATATGAGGCTGTATTGATTCAGTCAGGGAGAAAGGAATAGCTTTCTGGAACTGTAAGTCAGAGAGTTTTATCTGTATATGCGCAGCCCAGACTAAATGACCTAAACACCATGTATGGAAGGACATTATCATATAAGGGCAAAGATTCTTCCAACCCAAGGCAGCTAAATGGACTTCAACACTGGAATTTAGGGCTAGCTCCCTAGTTGGTTCTGTGATGCTCCTCTTCCACAGTTTTACCTCTTGGATACTTACCAGGGAAGACAGATGGCTAAGTCATGACAAGTCTGGTACCATTTGGTACTATCAAAATCTCACCATGAATTCCAAAGAGTCCCGGTTTTTACCAGTTAAATTTTTACGTACATTTTACTAAGAGGTTTTAATACTGATGAATATTATGGACCCTTTCAGCAACTAACTCAGAATATTTGATCTACTACTGAGAAACACTCATCCCTCATCTTTCTTACACGAAAAGTAATTGCCAATGCATGAGTGGTTACAAGCTTCCAGCATGCACTTTCGCTCTCTCGCCTGTTTTGTCACTGACAACCAAACACAGAAAGTCAGCAGGTATTTTTTGCATCTTACTAATCAGTAATGTTGAGGTCCTTTTATACTCTTGTAGTGATAAATCAACAAGTTTCCAAAAGACGGAAACAGGAACTCTGAGGATGAACTGTTTCAAGGGTTTGAGCTCATGAGATATGATTCACTTGTGTAGTTTACAGCAAAAAGAAAAAAGAAAAAAAAAAAATATATATATATATATGTAGGCTCAAAGTAAAATAGAGGATAAAATAGGCTTTCATCCACATCAATTATAGCACTGAGCAAACATAATCATTCTTAGGAAAAACCACAAGCAACCCATATACAAAAAGGGTAACAAGACATTTATAAAAATACACACCATTCTATAACCCTGACTGACTTCATAAAACAATAATAATAGAAGCTGTTGTGTAAATGCCCTTAAAATTCTACTCAAATGAAATTACTTCTCCCAGCAATATTCAATTTAGATAAATTATAGAGTTGTTATTTTTACCAAAGAAAATCTGGATTCAATTTAATAATTTTATAAATATCTTCAGGACATATAGTGCATATTTAAAAGCTACATTAATGTTAAGTGGGCATTAAAAACAAATGAGTCTGAACTGCTTCGAGAAAGTAAGAAAGGATAAAAGTAAACAGTGGCTCTTTGCATTCCTGAAGGACTTGATTTAAAACCTTAGCCTTGTATCGGTGATCCTGATGCCAGTTGACATCAGCTTAGTTGTGCCAAAATAGCTGAGGTACCAAGAGGCCCTCTATGAACACTTGGTATTAAATTGACTATAATGTTGAAAAGTAAAATGCTTCTGATAATCTGACACCAGACGTAAGAATCGTCACTTCATATAATTCAAGATGAGCCGGGCGTGGTGGCGCACCCCTGTAATCCCAGCACTCAGGAGGCTGAAGCAGGAGGATCACTGTGAGTTTGAGACCAGCCTGGGCTACATAGTGAGTTCTAGGTCAGTCTCAACTACATGAGACCCTGTCTCAAAAAACCACACACACACACACTAATAATAAAAATAATAATAATAATAACACTAATAATAATTTAAGATGAAAGTTAATAAGAAATGTAGCACCTGCCTGGCAAGCACAAGGTCTTGAGTTCGATTTCCAATACCAGGAAAAAAATTTAATGAAAACAAACAGAATATAGGGCTGGGGATTAAGCTCAGTGGTTCTGCCACCTGCCTTGCAAGCACAAGGACCCAAATTTAATACCCAGTGCCAAAAAATGAATGGAATATAGTTAATACTTAGTCTTTGACTAGGCATGACTATTACATTTCCAGAGAGCAATGCAATCTAGAAGACAGAGAAGACACAACAACAAAAAACACATTTAAAACATGTTTTTAAAAGCTTATATAGGGCCGGGGATTTAGCTTAGTGGTTCCGCCGCCTTCCTTGCATGCACAAGGACCTGAGTTGAATGGCTGGTACCAAAAAAAAGTTTATATAAACGCCAGGTGTGGTGGCGCACACCTGTAATCCCAGCACTCGGGAGGCTGAGGCGGGAGGATCGCTGTGAGTTCAAGACCAGCCTGGGCTACATAGTGAGTTCCAGTTTGGTCTCAACTACATAGCAAGACCTTGTCTCAAAAAACCAAAAAAATAAAAGTTATAAAGAAAGCTTTGAACAGATGTACAGTGTTGTATTTTAAGCTAAATGTTTTGGCAAGAGTCAGAAGATGTTTGGGATTTTCTTGTTTTTTGTTTGTTTTTGGTACAAGGTATCAAACTCAGGACCTTGTGCTTGTGAGGCAGGCAGTGGCACCACTGAGCTAAATCCCTGGCCCAAAAGATGTTTAAGAAATGTAAAAGTTGATAAAGTAAAAGATATAACTAAGGTTGATTTATTATTGAAGAAAAGTATTTTATGACCTTAGCTTAGCCTGTGTATGGTGTTTATAGGTTTACAATGTCCTCGCTTGTACAACATTCACTTATCACTCACACCTCACCTAGAGCGGCAGTCCTGCAAGCTCCATTCACAGTAAGGCCTAACACAAGTTAAGTTTTTATCTTTTATACCATGTATTTACTGTACCTTTTCCACATGAGGTAGACAAATACTAACCACTGTGTTATAGTCACCTACAGTATTAAGTACAGATCATGCTGGTTTCTAGTCTTGAAGCAGAAGGCTGTGCCATATTTCTGTAGGCTAAATTATCCAGGTTGGTTTACATATATGAAATGAGGATTTCTCAGATCACACGACTGCTGTTAAAGGATGCATTACTGTATTCTAAATATCTGTACTTTAAGATTCAAAGTGTGAGGCTAGGCATGGTAGTGCACACCTGTAATTCCAGCACTCGGAAGGCTAAGGCAGGAGGATCGCTGTTAGTTCCGGACCAGCCTGGACTACATAGTGAGTTCCAGGTCAGTCTCGACTACATAGTGAGACCCTGTCTCAAAAATAAATAAATAAATAAAAACAAAGATACAAAGAGTGGACAGGTCTTTGTGGGTTTCCATATTATTCTTAAATTTTACAGATCTCTAAAATGCCAAGTCTTGGAGCTCTGATCCAGAATACCAAACCAAACCATATTCTCCCAGTCTAGGAACTCAGAAACTCAGAAATTTGGAAGATGACTGTAAACACTTTGAATTCCGAGGGCTAAAAGATAAATTTAACAGACTGATGCAATTTATGACTAGGTGGTAGGCTGATCTTCTGAATTAAATCCTATGTTTTAAAGTGGGAGATTAAGCAGGATGGGAGGGGACAAAAGAATGTATGACCATTTGCAATGTCATCCCACGGAAAGCATGTAATTTTTTTCGGCTTTACTGTTTATTACAGTAATAATTTTTAAAAGGAGAGATTAAAAAATCTAAACATAATTCTTAAGTTACTATTCTGCAAGTGATTAATACCGACCTTTGATATTAAATGTTCCCCTTTGTTCCTTTTCATCTTCAAAGAGACAAGAATAGCTTCCCATTTGTTTGCTGTTGATGACGGTGGTCCTAAAGATAATTCAAGTTATTAAAATAGCCTTAGTTCTCAAAAACACTACTTAATGAACACTTAGCCATGATCAAAATTTATAAATAGATATAATTCTGTAAACATGCAAATTAGAATGCTAGCACAACATTCAAGTGACTACAAAGGAAAGAATGCTCGGTCAATAAAAATAGAATTCAACTAATTTCTGCTAGTAATATAGGTTAAAATCTCATCTACTCACGTGTACTCAGTATACAGAGTGTTTCCTGTTATAGCGAGAGAAAAATTCTTAAGCAGCTCATCATCCTTTTTCCAAGTCACGTTGATTGAATTCAGATTCCCTAAGGTTGTGTACTGACAGGTGAGAGTAATAATGGAAGAACTTTCCAAAGTGATATTTTTTTCTACTGGCATGCTGGAATGTTCTAATAGTCACAAAAGGAAAAAAAAAAAAGTGAAAGTTACATTTAAGAGGAAAATCCAATATACAAAACCTTTTACATTTTCAACAGTGCTCTATCTATGGTTTCTTAATGTTCATTTGTTTAAAAGAATTATTGCTGCTGGGGATTTAGCTAAGTGGTTACGCTGCCTGCCTCACAAGCCAAGCAAGTTCGACCCCCATACCAAAACAGAACAAAAACTTTAAAAAATCATTTCTCCAACAACATAGATCTGTTTATTTTTCTCCTTTCATAGGCACATCTGAAGAGAATTAATGGAACCACAAAAGCCTACGGTTGTAATATTTATCACCTTAAAATGTCAATAACAGCATACAAGGTACAGGGGAGAAAGAACAGAAAAGGTACTGAATATGCTGACAGTGTGAGAACAGCACAGCTGCAAAAATATAAGAAGGTAAGAATGGGATAGTTGCTTTAACTCTTCGGTAAATACACTGTTGGTAGTTATCACGGAGCTTTGCATACCATAGAGATTGGATTGATAATGCTACTAGATTCTAACACTGGCTTCTTTTTTTAAATCACTGGCTTCTGAAGAACTTGTGAGCTCTAGCTCACAAAGACAGATGTAAAACAGAATTTCCATAAGCAGTTTGTAGTTCTGAATAGTAATTCTAAATGTTAGTATCAACGCATAATATGTTGTATCTTAAAAGAAAAAATATATATACACACAAATGCATACATCTATGTAGATACGGAAGGGGCCCAAAATATACCAAAACGATCTATTGAGGAAAGGGCCGAGGATTTAGCTCAGTGGTGCCGCACCTGCCTCGTAAGCACAAGGCCCTGAGTTTGATCCAATACCACACACACACACACACACACACACACACACACACACACACAAAATCACTGAGCAGAAGGTATTTGAGTTCTTGAAATCTCTTTACACTGAGACTCTCTAAATCCCTTCCCCAGGCACAAGGAGGGAAGATTAACTCATCACTGGAGAAGAAGTCTCCACATCACACCTGAACAAACACTGCCACAACTGTTTTACCCACTAGATGTTCTGCTCAGGGTTGGTATATCTTCCCGAAAAGTCTTGTTTTTCTCTAAGTGATCCTTCCCTCTCCTATTCAAACAGTATACAGGTAAGCCTGGAGCACAGTGCTAAGCAAAATTGCAGGCCCCAGAATTTAAACACTGCATATTCCCACTTACATGATCTCGTAAAAGTAGAAGGTAGAAAAGGAGGTTAAGAGAGGGAGGAGGAGAGAAGATGCTTCAACAGGTACAGGGTCACAGCTGCATAGGAAGGATGAAGTCTAAGGTTCTGCAGCACAGCAGGGTAAATGCGGTTGACGAAGATGAACCGTATGTTTCAAAGTAGTTACGAGAGAGGATTTTGAATGTTTCCAGCACAAAAAGACGATGAAAGTTTGAGGTGACAGATATGCAAATATCCTGATTTGATCATTATGCTGTTGTACACAAGTATCGAGATGTCTCACTGTACATCATAAATACACAGGTATTATGGATCAAATGAAAATTCTGGGCTGGGGAATAACAATTGCCTAGTAAGTGTGAGGCCCTGGGTATGATCCCTTGCACTGAGAGGGATATAAAAGGAGAAAAACCACAAAATATTTTAGAAAGAGACTATATAAGCCTCAAACTTTAACTGCCACTTTCTGTCGTATTTTTTCCTATGAACTGCTACATACATGTGATTAAATCTGTCTTATTTTCTGGCTAATCTGTCTTTTGTTGGTTTAAGTTGTGGAAACTAAGAGGGCAGCACTTCCTCTCCCATCAGTTGCGGGGGCCAAGAAGTCCCTTCACCCCGCGTATCCCAGGGCCTGCAGCTGGGATCTCAGGATTCTGAGTGACAAAGACCAGGTCAGTCACTGAGGTTTCAGCCAGATGTGCAGCTCAGCAAGGCGCACTACTCGTCTTCTTTCTTCTGATCTAATCCTCAGGCCCCACTACTTTGGCACCCGCAAGCACTCATCTCCCACTTACGGGAGACAAACACTGCTAGCTTCAATTCTGACTTGCGATTTAAACAAGAGAACGACCAGGCAAGAGGAACAAAACTTTCCCTTTACAGAATTCCAGCAAATAAATTAAAAAGTCATTGGCCGGGGATTTAGCTCAGTGATTCCGTCACCTACCTCATAAGCACAAGGACCCAAGTTCAACCCCTGGTACCAAAATGGTGATAATGATGATGATGATAAAAAAATTCACTGGGCCAGCGATTTAGCACAATGATTCCAGCACCTGCCTCACAAGCACAAGGACCCGAGTTCGATTCCCAGTACCAAAATAATAATAATAATGATAATGATAATAAATAAAGATTCATTGAATTTAGCTCAGTGGTGCCATTGCCTGCCTCCCAAGCACGAGGTCCTGAGTTCCATCCCGAGTATTAAAAAAAAAAAAAAAAAAGAAATCAAA
>NW_022900913.1:36375491-36380621 GCF_012274545.1 Fukomys damarensis
AATCACATGCAGAAAAATGTAACATGATGTCACAAAACCTAGTAAATCATGGATCTACATAATTTGTTTCAAACCCAGCAGCCACCCCAGGAACAGAACTGGATGCACTTGGAGGAAGGACACCCTACTACTGCAGATAGGTAAGTTAATGAGATGTCTTGTAGGCAGTTAAGACAGTGCCACCCTCAAGGAGCCAACACGGAGGACAATAAAGACACATTCACTGAAGGCCAGAATTGTAAAAGGAGAGAAACTACTATACCTTTCTGCTTTACCTGGGGATAAACAGCAGTGATCGGTATTCTAAATAGGTTTCAATCACCTGGGTGGGGGGCCAAGGTCTTAATCCAGTCTTTCCAGGAAATACTACCTGATGCCGACCACCCTTACTGGAAATCCTTGTGTGCTTGCTATGTGACTTGTTTCCCCATTTGACCCCCACTTAATCAGTATTACTGGGGTGACTGTACTTGTAATCTTACGGGTCAGTCATGGTTTTGCCCCACCTCATGCCCACCTTATAATTTTCCATGGGGTCCTACAGTGGGGTAGCACTTTGTACCTGCCTCACCACATGGCTTTGCTGTATAAAACATCTTTGAAAAAAAAAAGTGGGGTGGATGGGCAACCCACTTTCCGATCCCCCTTCTGTTTCTCTTAGAAAGAAGCTTTCTTTCCCTCAATAAATTTTTCCTACTCTTAACCTCCAATTGTTCCTAGAATTCATTCTTCAATTTTAGAGAACATGAACTTGCGTTTCAGTTATCTAGTAGGTTTGGGAGTTACATCTCTTCCCCCTATATCACTACCACCTTTGGAAGTGATCTTTTTTTTTTTTTTTAAAGGGAAGGGGCATGAAACTAAGTTTGATTGCCAGTTTACAGGACAAAAAGAGAATACAGGAACGGGCCAGGGACTTAGCTCTGGGGTACCACACCTGACTTGCAACTGCAAGGTCCTAAGTTCGATCCCCAGTACCAAAAATTTTTAAAAAAGAGAATAAAGGATTGTTTTAAATCCTGTCCCAAGAGTAACCAACAAAATCTACATTGTTGGAAAATAATGAGATAAATTCAGGCTTTTTCAACAGATAAATTAAAAAATAGACTCCACACCACATTTCAGAAACCTGAACAAGACTTTTTTTTTTTTGGTTTTTTTTTTTTTTGTTTTTTTTAAAAAAGCAAAACTAGGGCCAGAGATTTAGCTCAGTGGCTCCACCACCTGCCTGGCAAGTGCAAGGTCCTGAGTTCAATCCCCAGCAACCATAAATAAAAAATAAAAAGCAAAAACTTTTTTTTAAAAAAAGCAAAACAACTGTAATCTTTACAGATATCCTGTTTATTATAAAAGCGTCTTTGTAAACAGCCCAACAGTGGTAGCTGGGAGTCGTGTTTGGGAGAGAGCACTGCATTACATAAACCAATGTTCCAAATCCTTCTTATGCCTGTTTAGCAAGCGCAGACCTTAAATACAGACTGAAAGACAGAAGTTTAGTGAAATGTCTTACCACTTTTAATTACATTCAAAGCTCTTACAAAATGCTTTTTTAAGCAATGACAATATGCAAAGTTTGCAAACAGAGCAGAGCTTGTGTGCAGTGCTTTGTGAGCACTTGCTCAAAATAACTGCTTGTGTCACTGCAAAATTGCTGAATTGAATTCCATGCTCCAGAAGAAAAGCAAGCAAAGAAAGCTAGGTATACAAAGACCTTAGTAATACATAAAGTACAGGAAAAATTAAGTAGTAAAACGGAAGGAGTTTACACATGTCAGCATGTTTGCTTAAGTGCTCTGCCCACATGCCAGAAATTTACTAGAAATTAGAAATAGGAGGGCCGGGGATTTAGCTCAGTGGTTCCTCAGTGTGCCTGCCTCGCAAGCACAAGGACCGGAGTTCAAGCCCCAATACCAAAAAAAAAAAAAATTAGAAATGGGAGAACATCTTCCAAAGTCAACTGTATTTGCTCCAGAAGTCACATATTCTGTAAAACTTCCTTGCTTCAGATTTAGCTCTGGGGTACCCTTAAAACTCAGTTCTCTCAGTCAACTCTCCTCCCTCCCCAAAATTCACATCATTAGTCCCACACTTCAGTACATGCTGCAGTGTCCTAACTAACAGTAAAATTTGGTCTAACTGCACAGTAATTTGATGATCCTTTTTACAGCTTATGTTTCTACATAAGTGGCGTCTCTAGAACATCAGATAATGCCAGGGGATAACTATTCCCTCAAGTTTCCCATATTTCTATTTCACTACCTCAATAAATTTTAAACATTTTTGCTAGCCACAACCTTACTCTTCAAACTACTCCTTAAACAGTTGTTTCTTCAGATTTTCCTCTCTGGCCTCTTCTCCATTTGACACTCCTGTGCTGCATTCAAGACTGACCTCTAGGGCTGGGGATTTAGCTCAGTGGTGCCACTGCCTGCCTTGCAAGTGCAAGGTCCTGAGATCAATCCCCGGTACAGAAAGAAAAAAGAAAAAAAAAAAAACCTCTTAATACCCTATGTTTGCAAAATTCTAAGCGCCACTCAAGGCTTGAGCTCTAGAAGCGAGTCTCCCGGTGTCCAGAAAACATCTAGACTGGCTATTCCACAAGTACTCCAAACTTAGTATACATTCAAGGGAGAGCCACTCATTTTACCCTCCCTGATCCCCAACACAGTCTTACATGTGCTGTGTACTCAGTTGATCATGTAGTAGCTTAGCTAAAGTAGGCGATTTAGAGAAGCCTAAATGAGGTCAATGGAAGAGGTCAATAGATGTAAAAGAAAAGAAAATCGCCCACCCAGGTTAAGCATTCATTCAAGCAGGGAAACCAAGCCTAGTGATGCAAAGGTAAACAGAAGAAGAAAGGATAGGAGATTGGCATGAGTTCCCTCCTGGCGTACAAAATAAACTGGGCTTGTGTTCTGAAGCCGCAGTTTTTCCTGAAAGCACAATTTTTAAAATCTTGATTTCATGTCTCTTTTCAACCTAGTTTCACCTCGTCCATCCAACCTTACTAATAGTTAAATTGTTTAATCTTCACGACAGTTTTTTTAGAAAGATGGCACTATCTATATAGTTCAGTCTGACCTCGAACTCACTGGGCAGGCCTCAAGACCTGGATCTCACAGCGATCCTTCTCCCTCAGCCTCCCAGGTGCTGAGATTACGGGCCTGTGCCACCACCCTCGGGCCCCTTTGAGCTTCTTCACAATCGTATTACCGTTATTCTTACTTGATACATAAGGCAAAAACAAGCTATCCTATACAATGGTGACTCATCAAGACATTCAAACGCAGGTGTCACTAAAACCCAGATTCTCCTAACCAATATATACCAATATTAAACATGAAATTCTCATAATAATGGATTAACTTCATTGCCTTCAAACTGTCCAACCACTACTTTTTTTTTTTTGGTACCAGGGATTGAACTCAGGTCCTTGTGCTTGCGAGGCAGGCAGCAGAACCACTGAGCTAAATCCCCAGCCCTTCAACCAATACTTTAAATGAAGGAAGATACAAACAGAAGATACTATAAAAATACAAACATGAAGCATCTGAATTGTGTGATCAACACACTTAAAATTTTACATTTTCAAATAAAAGCTGTTTGACATTATTTAAACCGCAACACAACCTTTGTTAGTGGCCCGCCACCCCCTGTGCCTGTTATTTCATCTTCTCCTGTACTATTTCTACAGCTTGCTTTCCTGCCAGCGAATCATAGCATTGTAAATACAAAGTTCTACCCTTCACATTAAAATATTTTGTGGTTAGCCAACAAATTAATGTGAGCTCAATGAACAATGTTTCAACTTCCCTAATACTGCCCAACTGTAATATATTTCTGCTGTTTTAAAAGTTTTACCACAACATCCATGATACCTACATTTGTAAGTATAGAAATTTGTTGTTTCTGAAATGTATTATTTAAAAAATTCTTAAAACCTTACAGTTAAATTTATATCTGCCTAAACACTGTTATTTTCATAACTAAAAGTTTTTAAATTCAAACATGGACCTTTCAGCAATTTGCAAACTATGTTTAGATCTTCTTGGGTGCACTGAGAAGCCGATGCCTTGAACCATATTATCAGAAATAAATGTCTAGTTGTTAGGGAATTGATCATGTTAAAGTATGCTGTGACGCCGCCTCACAGGC
This sequence comes from Fukomys damarensis, assembly GCF_012274545.1. Taxonomy (NCBI): domain Eukaryota; kingdom Metazoa; phylum Chordata; class Mammalia; order Rodentia; family Bathyergidae; genus Fukomys; species Fukomys damarensis. The sequence goes on from NW_022900913.1 coordinate 36,379,647, forward strand.
TGCATTCTCGTAGTACCTCTTTGCTCCTAAAATGACCTCATGCCCTTATCTCTGGTTTCCCTCCCCCCTGCAAGGCCACAGTGGTCCAGGAAAGTTGAAACCTGTGTCTGCAGGGCTGGACCCATAAAAGCAATCTGGCCTGTGATAGGTTAAAAGTAGCTCACTGTTCCTAAATAAGCAGCAGCCCACCCCAAAACTGATAAAAGGACCTTCCTTTCTTTGTTCTTCTCTCTCCTGCTTCTTCTTCCTCGTCTGTCTCTGTCTCTGTCTCTGTCTCTCTCTGTCTCTGTCTCTGTCTCTCTCTCTCTCTCTCTCTCTCTCTCTCTCTGCTCTTTCTCTCGGCTCTATCTCTCTCCTCCCACCCCTTGAATAAAATCTCCAGTTGGACCTCTCGGTGTGTGCGTGTGTGGCCTAGTTGTTGAACATCACTATTCCTTTTCACTACTACTTTGTTTTTTGATAAAAAGGCAAGAAAATGGAAAAGAGCGATTTAATTTTCAGCACTGAATAGGGTTTTCACAGCCTAGACTCTCACTAAAAAGATAAATAAGCCCACTCACTGCAACATATAGAACTGACAAATGGGACACAGGATACCAAATCAACATTAAAAAAATATATTGTGGCTGTTTTATTCACGAACAATGAACTAGCTGAGAACTAGGAAAACAATTCCATCCACAATAGCTTCAAAAAAATTAAAAATCAACCTAACTAAGGTGGTGGAAGACTGGGACAATGAAAATTATAGAACACTGAGGAAAGAAACTGAAGACACCAGAAAGGTCTCTGAAGAATTCATACTGTTATAATGGCCATATTACCAACAGCATTCCAGATTTAATGCAAACCCCATGAAAAAATAATTTTTTTTGTACTAGGGATCGAACTCAGGACCTTGGGCTTGCGAGGCAGGCGGTGGCACCACTGAGCTAAATACACACACACACACACACACACACACACACACACACA
>NW_022900913.1:36380662-36405837 GCF_012274545.1 Fukomys damarensis
CCTTGGGCTTGCGAGGCAGGCGGTGGCACCACTGAGCTAAAAATACACACACACACACACACACACACACACACACACATCTTACCCTGCACAAAAAAATTTTAGTTGAGACACTGATGTTAAGAGTCCAGTGTCAACTGAATTTGGTTTTCAGCCTTGCCCATCAATTCTGCTATCCAAAATCCATTCAATAAATTACTTCCTGCTGATGTACCCATCTCATACACACCTATCAACATTTACAAGGGAAATTTCAACTGATCCTCTCTTCTGCTTTAATGATTCCGTACCACTTCTAGCATTTGGTGCTTGCAAACATCTAGAACTCATAATGCTTCGTTCTCAGAATAAACTGAAAGGTGACAATCGGAACACCAGCTCGGGACACGTGAACCACAATGGCTGAGGTTACAGGGTCAGCAAGTTGAGCATTAGCATCAGTGCAGGACACAGAACAGCCCACCCTGGGGGGTATATTCCAGTCCACAGCCAGTTCTCCTTTACTGTTCTTGGAGTTTTACATCACATTCTACTGTTTTTCCCTGTCTCCTTTGCTTTTTTGTTTTTTGTACCGGGGATCGAACTCGGGACCTTGAGCTTGTGAGGCAGGCGGCGGCACCACTGAGCTAAATCCCCAGCCCCTCCTTTGTATTTCTAAGTCAAGAGTATCTCAAGGACACGTTATCTCTGATTTTATATCTAACTTCAGCTTTTCTGTACCTTGATTTCCACCAATCTTATTTTCTTCTACTTATTTGGAATCATTTTTCATACCTTTAATTTAATACAATGGAAAGGTACAGCAAAAGAAAATCTATCAGTAGACTCCCCAATGAATTATTTAAATTTTGAAAAAAAGGGTTGTTCTACTGGCCCTTTAAATTATTTTTGCAGCAAAACTATTTTAGAAGTAAGTCAAGAGAAACAAGTAGAACTCCACATACACATACTATATAAAAATACAGGGCCGGGGATTTAGCTCAGTGGTTCCGCCACCTGCCTCGCCAGCACAAGGGCCCAAAATCACTGGTACAAAAAAAAAAAAACAACAAAGACTTGTGGCTGCAATGAGTTAAATAAAATTAGAAGAGAGTACTGAAAGCATTCAAGAGTGAAAGCTTATTCCCTTCATCTTCTTTCTCCACCATGTATTCATCACATGGAACAAAGGATTTTAAAAGAACTGAATTCCGTCAAAAAAAGAAGCCCTGTTCCACTGCCTGCCTCCCAAGCACAAGGGCCTGAGTATGAGCCCTCGTACCAAAAAAATAAAATAAAATAAATTAAAAACAAGAACTGAGGTGGGGCCTCAGACCCACCAAATTAAGAGGAAAACTCATGCCGGGCATAGTGGTGCACACCTGTAATCCCAGCACTCGGTAGACTGAGGCAGGAGGATCACTGCAAGTTGGAGACCAGCCTGGGCTACACAGTGAGTTCCAGAGCAGTCTGAACTACATAGTGAGACAGGCAGGAGGAACTGCAAGTTGGAGACCAGCCTGGGCTACACAGTGAGTTCCAGAGCAGTCTGAACTACATAGTGAGACCCTGTCTCAAAAAACCAAAAAAAAAGAGGACAATTCATAAATGCCTAATGTAAACTGAGAGCGTGACACACTATTTTGTTTGTGAAATTCTCCAAACCACAGGCTTGGAGATGTCTCTGCTAGTCATTTAGGCCTATGCCAAAGACTTATGTCTCATGCTATCAACAACTTCAGAAATACTAAAAATTCATGGGCCAGGGATTTAACTCAGCCAGTGGAGCTGTGCCTGCCTCGAAAGAGCAAGGTCCTGAGTTTGAGCGTGGGTACCACAAAAAAATAAATAAATAATTTTTCAAATGCAGGCGTCCAGGCCTCCTCCCCAAGATTTTGATACTCCCCGTCTAGGAGTATGCATTTTAGCACACACCCAAGTCTGCTTCCCAGACAGGGCTCTGCTGACACCTTTTTCTAACTCTGCTCTCCCACAGCTACTGTCATGAAAGCTTTATTTACTTCCCTGCTCTTGACAGTCTGGCAGTTAACTTTTTAATTTGTTTACTTATGTATTCATTGCCTCCTTCCACTAGAACACAAGCAGTAAAATATTGGAGAAAAGGCAACAGAAAGATACCTGCCCTGTTCACCATGGCAATCCAAGCGTTCAATAAATTTTGGTTGAACCTATTTGAATAGCAAGTGGGAATATAATATGTAAAATATTCAGTCATTTCTCCAGACAGATAAGGTACCTTGCCTTAGACTGACGTTTCAGGCTTATTAAAACTTTGCCTCAGGAAATATATAAGGAATCTTAGACAGGAAGTATTCAAGGAGATACATAGGAAATGTATAAGAAGTTCTCTCACACAGTTGATTTATTCATCACCCAAAACAAATTTCTTCACTGTTGTTATACGCTATCTATGGTAGAGGTAAATTAAAACTTGTTCTTGCTAGCAGGGAAGATAAATTCACACATAAAGACAATTAAGATGAACTGTAGTAGGTGCTCTAAATCAAATGAGATCTAAATCACAAGTGGCAATATACTGTTGGAAAACATTTAGTTCTCCTCAAAAACTAATCTACCAATTCAGTGAAGAATCAGCTGAAATCCAAAAGGTACTTTTCGGGGAACTTCATTTTAAAATACTCAAAAGAAAAGGCAAAAGTTCGAGCAATGGAAAAATCCGTTGTTTTTTTAAATCAAAGATATAAGAATATCAACATTAACGATGAGAAACATGAAGAAATTAATGGAATAGGCAGAATTTTTCAAACTGCAAGCTAAAACCAATTAGTGAGGAAATCAATTTAGTATTTACGATCAAAATTATGTTTCACTGAGTTAAAAGAGAAGAGAAACTATCAGGGTTACGATTGGGGTGGGTTCTGTTTGATGAACACCTTGCTTCGTGTATGTGAATGTGTGAGTGGGGCGTCAGGTAAAACAGGCAAGGTAAAATATATTTCTTACTTTGGGTAGCACCTTAAAAAGTTTGAAGACACTGAAACAGAAACGGTAACATGGAAATCTGGAGTAAGATTAAAGTGATATTTAGAAGCCACAAGAAAAAATGAGAGCTGTTCGGTTTAAGACTCTGATATTATTTTTGTTGTTTATTATTATTATATCTGTATAAAATAATAACAAAGTTAGTTCCATAACATACAAAATACAAAACTGTATTCCAAATGGATTAAAAAGTGAGGGATAGGGGCCAGGGATTTAGCTTCACAACAAAAATCTAAAAGTTTAGAGGCTAATGGAAAGTCAGGTGTGGTGGTGCATGCCTATAATCCCAGCACTTGGGAAGCGGAGGCAGGACATTTGCAGCATCAGGGCCAGCCTGGGCTACATAATGAGTTCAAGCCCAGCCTGAATTACAAAGTGAGGCCCTATCTCAAAAAAAAAGGAGAAATATTTGCAACTTCTATAAAAAGTTACAGATAAAATGGGTAAACAGCCGGGCGTGGGGGCGCATGCCTATAATCCCAGCACTCAGGAGGCTGAGGCAGGAGGATCGCTGTGAGTTCGAGACCAGCCTGAGCTACATAGTGAGTTCTAGGTCAGTCTCAACTGCATAGTGAGACCCTCTCTCAAAAATAAAAAAAAACTTGTACAAATTTTTTTAAAAAGTTGGTAAACCATATTAACAGACACTACACATAAACACATATGGAAGCAAAAGTGTAACTAACTCCAAAATGCAAATCAAAACAACAATGTTTATGATGCTTTTCACTTGCCAGCAAAGACCAAAGTCCAGTAATATCAAGTGCTATTTAGGATTTAGGGAATGTTATGCTTGGACACGTGGATGGGAGAAGCAAGTCATTGAGATATTTTGCAGGGGAACTTCGGACTATCCACTACAATGAAAATGCATGTAATATCTGACTAAGTAATTCTACTTAATGACATTTACTCTAGAGGAACACTCAAAATTATGCCCAAAGATAGCCGGGTGTGGTGGCTCACATCTGTAATCCCAGCACTCGGGAGGCTGAGGCAGGAGGATCGCTATGAGTTCCGAGCCCAGCCTGGGCTACACAGTGATTTACACGTCAGTCTCAACTACATAGTGAGACCGTTTCAAAAAACAAAACAAAAAAAATTATGCCCAGAGAGATATGTGTAGGGGGCTCATTTCTATATGGTTTATGTAAATTAGAAAGCAATATATAAACAAACTCATTAAGAAAAAAATTTCTAAGTAAACTGGTATATTTATACTATATATATAAATAAAAGAAACAAGTTAGATTCATATGTCATATGGATAGATTCCCAGGGACTGATGCTGAAGGATAAAAAGCAACTTTCAGAACAATACATAGGAGTTTATACCACTAATATTAAAAACTACAAAGCAATGCTAAATAGTTTCTAAGAATATACATACACATTCTTTAGACCTGTGATTTTGTTTTCCATGGTCTTAAATTACTTCTTACTGAAGTCAATCAGGTCTAAAAATATTAAATGAAAATTTCCAGAAATGGACAATGCGTGCCTTTGAAGTCAGGCACCATTCGGAGTAGCACAATGAAACCTTGCCATCAAACCACTTTTTGTCCAGCGTATCCACTCTGTTCATTACCTGCCTGTTAAGTCCTTAGCAGCTGTCTTGGTTATGACGTTAACGGTCATGGTATAACTGAGTGACTGTGCTCAAGTAATTTTATTTTACACAATAATGGCACCAAAAAGCAAGAGTAGCAATTCTGGCAACTCAGGTAAGACAAGAAAAAAAAATGCTTTCATTATCATCTCACATCATCACAAGGGTGAGCACCATGTAGCAAGCTACTCTGAACCAGGTACAATGGTACACATTTATAGTCCTAGCTATGTGGGCGGCTAAAGCAAGAGGATCATATAATCCAGGCCAGACTGGACAACTTGGCAAGACCCTGTCTCACAATAAACTAAGAAAGGGCTGAAAATGTAACTCGGTGGCAGGGTATTTGCCTAACATGCACAAGGCCTTGGAATTGGATCCCCAGTACTGAAAAAAAGATATTTTGAAAGACCACACTCATACAATTATTATAGTATATTGTTACAATTATTCCATTTTTAGTCATTATCATTAATCTCTCACTAGGCCTCATTTATAAATTAAACATTATCATCGATACTTGCATATATGCACTGGGAAAAAAAAAGTGCAGTCATCTCTCAGTGTCTGTGAGGGATTTGGTTCTAAGACCCACTGTGGAAACCAAAATCTACAGATGCTAAAATCCCTTACAACACGAAATGGCGCATAACCTATGCACATCTCCTGCATTCGTGAAGTTGCCTCTAGATCTCTTATCACATCTAATGCTAATTCCGTTAACAGCTATTATACTATACTGTTTAGGACACATCGCCAGGAATAAAACACCATATAGGTTCTATGGGGTTTCTTTCTTTAATATTGTTAACCCAGAGCTGGCTGATTCAAAACCCATGGATGCAGACTGACCGTTATATATAGGGTTCAGCATGACTCGTGGTTTCGGCATCCGCTAGGGGCCGTGAAACATTCCCCGCTGATGGGGGGGTGTTACTATGAAGGTAGCTATATTTTTTTAATAAAATGCTTTATTTGTAAATTATATACCAAATAAAACTTTGTTTTGATAAGGAGATGGGGAAGAAAGAAGAGCTATCACCTTCTAACCGGTGCTCTTCACTGCCCCATGGAGATGACCATGTTTCTCTGAATCAAGTGTACAATACAGCTTGGATTTCCTAAGTTGGAAAGGAGAACTTGTAGCTAAACCGAACGTGTTCCTGCACTGTTACTAGCTGGCTTTATTTCCAAATGTTTTTGAACCTTTCGAATTCAAAATCTTTAAGAAATTTCGGGTAGAATTTTATAATGAAATTACATAATTTTGCAATGAAAAACAAAAGCATGACTATCAAGAACAATGAGTTGAAGTGTTTCGACCTCAAGAAATTATGGAATGGCTACATGAACTATATGTACAATCTGAAATGTTGGGAGTTTATTCCTTTTATTTTGGTTAATCTAACAATAAAAAGCCATGTAACTATCGAAACTGCCCTTAATCTAAAGGTCATTTTGGAAAATGCATATCAAATGAGACCTACTTACTGAAAAATTATCAAGTGCAGAACACTTACTAATGAGTTTGTACCAAAAACAGTACCAATATTCTATAAAATGAAAGACTGAATACAACTGCTTGTGTGTGAAATACTTTCAGTGAATGGACTTAAAGAATTCTACAGGGCTGGGGGTTTAGCTAAATGGTTCTGCCACCTGCCTTGCAAGCACAAGGTCTCGGGTTCGATACCCCAGCACACACACACACAAAAACAAAAAATTCTGCAAATGCCATTATGTATATATATTTAAAAACAATCTATACAGTATATATGGTAGTAAATACTAAAAAATATTATATAGTTCCTATGGATACACACTCACAAACAGCATGAAAAACAAACACATTTTGAAATAAGCTTAGCATTGGAAAAGAGCGCAGACAGAAATGATGGGTCACGCGGGGCTTTGGCTTCACCTGTCAAGTTTATGACTTTCTCTCCAGAGGTTCTAATGGGCTATTTTTCTTTTTTTTGGTGGGGTGTTAACCGAGTATTGAACTCAGGCCCTTGCACTTACTTGTGAGGCAGGCAGCGGAACCACTGAGCCAAACCCCCAACCCCTAGAGTCGGCTATTTTTCAAACTCTCACTGTCGTATAATATAATCTTTCCTCGTGTTTCTTGTGTTCTGATTGTTTCTCTTGTGTCCCTACCTAGTATCACTGTGATGGGAAGCTCTAGAACTCTTTTTTTTGGTACCAGGGATCAAACTCAGGACCTTGCACTTGCGAGGCAGAAGGCGGCACCACTGAGCTAAACAAATCCCCGGCCCTAGAATTTCTGATGGCTGCTACCTGCTGTGTCCCTTTCTCAGTATAGAGTGTGCAGCCAGGTGCACAGCGCGTCCCTCCGAAACATCTCTGCCGCTCCATTCCCGTGGCATCATCTCCCGCCAGGGTGGTCTGTGTGTTGCATCTCAGGCTGCAGCTTCCTGTGTAAGGCAAGTAACTAAACCTCCTTGAGAGAAGAACCCATGTCTATGAATAATCAGAAGACTCTGAGGGACTTTGCAGAGGTCTTCCATTTGTCATTAGTTTCACTTTTCGTTAACAGATAATACGGAGTCTTTCAAGGTCTCTTTATGCCGTCCGCTGATTCTTTTCCATCCTAAGTCAGACCTTCCCCTATGTCTGTAACCTAAATTGGATCAGCTTTCTAGAGGACTCACTTCCTACTCCACTTCCAAATTCAAGGCTTTGTTTTTAGATCTCTGTGCCCTTAACACTCAAGTACGTTGGCTGCAGACACAAAGAACCTTAACTCAACAGTTCACAGGTTGGATGCCCAGGTCAATGTCACGCAGTGGAAATGATCTTTACTTTCTTGTGTACGCAGCTTTATATTTAAGACGTTTACTATATTTTTACTAAGCCTAGGTATGGCAGGAGGATTTTTAGCTTCTTGACTAGAATTTGGGGAATAATGTTTTAATATTTTAAAATGAACTGTTTTACTTATACCATTAAAGTTAATAAAAACAATAAATACATGTCTGACAAACAGTACTTCTATATACGACCCGTGCTGAAGATGTGACTTCTGCCTTCACTGATAAAGACAGGAAGGATTTGAACTCTGGCAGGAAGGAAGGGATGGGACTCTAACAAACTGGGGTTCATTGTCTTTCTTATGCCATATCCTGTTCCTGACAGCACCAACTCCAACTTTCTGGTGAGGTAATTTATTAGATGTTAATAACCCCGTGGTTGTTAAATTCTCTCTTCCTAGGAAGGATGGGAGACAGTTAAGGGGTGGCACAGTTTGGGGTTCTAATGTCCTCCCCAAGATTCGCCTGCTGGAGATGGGGCCCCAGGATGGAGGTGGGGCCTCGTGACAGGTCCTGAGGTCGCTGGGCGCTGTGAGTCCAAGAGAGCACTGTTAACAAAGAAGAGCGCCTGTCGAGAGCCTGTTTGGACTTTGAGTCTCTGTATCTGTGACTACTTCTTCCTCCTAAACAATCCAGTTCATCTACTTCATGATAGTGACAAGAAAAACCTCATACACGGAGCTACCTTCTTTCATGTGTAGAAGCATGACGGTCACAGGAAGATGTGAGTCCGGGGAGGGGATAATTTTGTTGTCCGGGTAACATGTGGCCTCACATCCAGTAAGAAAAAAAACAGGGATGCTGGGAAACACCATATCATGCCCTAGACAGCTCCCCACCACAAAGATTATCCAGCCCAAAACAGCAAAAAGCTGCTACTGGTAAACCCTGGGGAAAACAAAAGCTGCCTGTTCTGCCGAGCTGGAGCCCTCTTCTGTCTTCTCTCTCACTCTCTGGACTCACATCCTTCTTTGTACATCAATAATCTACATACCTGGTTTGACAGAACTGCTTCTGAAAAACATCACACACCTCACTGGACTCATTCTCTGGAAGGGACTTTCACTCCTTTGGTCTTCATCACCTGACCCTAAAACCCACATGGTACTAACCCACACCTCTTGCCTAACTGTCTAGGCCACCTGGCTGTCTTTCCTTCTCATGACTCATTTTCCCAGAACTTACTCTAAGCTCCCATCTGCAGCTCCAGTGTCTGCTCGTGCCTCCTCCTCCCCTCACCAGGACCTTGGAAGGTCAGCTGCCCACAGCTGGTAAATACTTTGCCAGCCCTCAGCTGGTAAATACTTTGTACCACTGGGTCAACAAAGTAAAAGCCAATGGCTACGTCACCAGGCTGGACAAGAAAACTGCCGGCTGATGTTTCGATGTTAATTACATTGGTTAAACTATAACACACTATTGAGACACTAAACAGTACAATATGCAGAGGTAAAGCAGACACTGAAAGTATCAAAGCAGAGACCCTTTAGTTGTGCTAATATAAACCTCCAAATAGTATTGCCAATGGGAAACCTAGAAAAGTGATGTAAAAGTTGTCCATTTTTTAAAAAAATCTGTTTTAAAAACCCAATGAGAGCACAAAGAAAGAAAGGGAACATTCTAGTACTCATCAAGCAAATGGATTTTGTAAAACTAATCTACTTGGGGTTAAGGCAATTAATATAGCTTTATTTTCATAGGTTCTGACTGTCATTGAAAATTAGTATGAGTCTACTTAAAAAGGCACAATTTTTTTAATGATGCTGCTAAAAAAGAAATGAGGTTTTTGGCATTAAGAAAGGCTGCAGAGGGTCGGGGATGTAGCTCAGAAGCATAGCACTTGCCTGGCTGAGTGCAAGGCCCAGAGTTTGATTCCTGGCAGGGGTGGGAGGAGGCTGACGAGCATCAGTTAGCAGCACAGACCCTGGTGCCAGACTGCCTGGGCTCAAAAATCTGCTTCCAATTTAATACCTCTGATCTTGGTCAATTCATTTCCTCTCTTGTTGCCATCTGAAAACTACAAATAGTAACAGTACTCAACCTCAAAGGGTTGTAATGAGGATTAGTTATACTTTAGAAATATGTACATGGTACACAGCCAACAGCATGAGTTCATTAGTAATTAGTAACTTTTTTAAATGTTAAATAAGTTAATCTCCGGGTCTTTTGAATGCCAGACCATGCTTTTCACTATCCCAAGCACAGAGCCCCATGTGTTTCTCACTCTCCTTAAGAACAGCCTAGAGGAGGGGCCAGGGATTTGGCTCCATGGTTGCGCCACCTTCCTGGCAAGTGCAAGTTCCCGAGTTCAATCCCCGCCCCGGCAGTGAAAAATAAATAAATAAACAAATAAATGAATAGCAGCCAATGTTGTCATTCTGGTCTAAAATTTGCGACTCAGCTAAATACTTGGATCTGTCTACAACAAACATTTTAACCTAATAGAGAGCTCTACTTCTAAAATGGTCAGAGAGAAAGAAAAAAATACTAAGACACAGTATAGTAATGCTGTAAGAAGTGTACATTGACAAATAGTAATGATAAACTCAATATTGGCACAATAAATGATGTGACTATATAAAAGCCTTCCATTCATGAAGCAGTAGAATAAAAATCCTAATGGCAGCAATAAGAAGCAAGCTATAAGGGCCGGGGATTTAGCTCAGTGGCACCACGCCTGCCTCGCAAGCTCAAGGTCCTGAGTTCGATCCCCAGTACTGCCAAAAAATAAAAGAAGCAAGCTATAGTTTCGGACATTTAGAAGTATTCTTCAAATTGAGATTCTAGGGGCACGGATGTGGTGTCACAACTGCCTGGCAAACAAAGCCCCCCCAAAAAAAATTGAGATTCTGTATCCCAATACACATAGTTCCTAAGAAAAAACTAGAGATTGAACCCAGGGTCTTTCACACTGAGCTACATCCTCAGTCCTTTTTTATTTACTTTGAAACAGGGTGTAAGTAAGTCAATAAATTGCCCAGAGTGGGCTTGAACTTGTGATCTTCCTGCTTCAGGTTCACAAAGTACTGGATCACATGTGCCACTAGACCCGGCTAAGAGCAAACTTTCTAAAGGAAAAGCAACCACAATAGTTACCCCAAGTGAAAAGCCAACTCCCGGTTCATTTTTTTCTTTTGTCAAATAAAAACAAATTAAGACTTTAAAAAGACTATTTCAGAAAGACTCCTACAGCAGAGAAAAAGCTTCACACTTAAGATCTTTAACTGCTTCAAACAGAAAAGGTCTTTCCTTTACAGGGAGGGACAAGCAGACTAACGGAACTTCTGAGGGAAACTGCGCACACAGGTGAGTGCATACAGACAACGTAATCAGGCTGTGCCATAGAATCTCAGATGACCTGTACTTTGTGCTCACTCAGATTTGAGGCAAGCTGAAGTTCCGGGCTCCACGACACAGAGAAAAGCCAGGGCCAGGGATTTAGCTCAGCGGTTCTGCCACCTGCCTCACAAGCACAAGGTCCCAAGTTCGATCCCCAGTACAAAAAAAATAGAGAGAAAATCCAGAGAGTGAAGTTCAGGCCAATCGAGGCAGCAGGTAAATAATGGACAACTGTGAACCACTACTGTCTTTATAATGGTGACAAAACTGATTTTAATTAATTATTAAAACAAAAGAGCAGCTAGGATTTAAATCCTCCAACCCGGGGATTAAGTAAACATCCAGCCTGGCACCAATTTAAAGGGCCACGTCTTGCCCTTGCCCTGAGCATCGACCTTTCGTTCATAGGCTGCCCTGGGTCAGGGAGGGGTGCCTTGCTGCCCATACTGCCAGACGGGTCAAAGAGTCTGCAGCCTTACATGTCCACTCTAAACTCTCCTGAAGAAGCAGTTCCTCTGAAGGAGGCAACCAACAGTTAGAACATGCAAAAAGTAAGAAAACCAGTAACAACACAGAAATGGTATCATTTTTTTTTTAATATGAATATATTCCAAGGCGGGAGTGGTGGAGACACCTGCAACCCCAGCACTCGGGAGGCTCCAAGAGTTCGAAGCCAGCCTGGGATAGATGGTGAGTTCAGGACCAGCCTGAACTACAAAGCAAGATTCAGTCTCAAAAAACTTTAAAAGAAGAGAATATATTCCAACTATATAAATAACCCCTGAAAGTATAGACTTAAGAACACATCCCAAATATTGGAAAGGAGACATCTGGAGACAAAGAGCTGCACAAAATTATAATAATGTTCTACCAGGGCTGGGGATTTAGCTCAGTGGTTCCACCACCTGCCTCGCAAGTGCAAGGACCCAAGTTCGATCCCCAGGTACCAAAAAAACAAAAACAAAAATAAATAAATAATAATGTTCTACCAAAAAGCTCAGAGCAAACATTCTTTGGCTTCAAACTGGGAGCACAAACATAAATTCCTTCTAGCCATATGAACAGACTTGGAGAAATATTTCATTGACTAGGAAACAATTAACAACTAGACATAAAAGTAGAAGGTACTAGCTCCAGATTTAACAAACAGATTTAAAATATTTTAAGTTCTAATTATACAGTTCTATTTTAATATTGTTACTAAAACAGATTAAAGAACACTGCAATTACTTTTGAAATATTGGAATCCACAGCTATGCAAGCCAACGTGAAGGAAGCAGACTTGAGCTTAATTTTAGAATTCTTTGCTTGCTTTCCCACAACATTGTCGTTGACTGATTTGATACCATCGTCATTTACTTTGGGTGAAGGGTTCCCAGTAAAAACACGAATTCTATCTCGAGTAGACTTACAGGATATATCAGCAGGAATCGGCAAAAACATTTAGAATATCTGCAGATCAAACTTAATCCTCCCCTGGGGTGGAGTAGGAGTAGTCCAAGGCAGGGCAGGGAAATGGGGAAAAAATAGGAACCAACATACACCATGTAAAGGTACAAGTTCCCAGTGATTAATGTAGATGTACTGTGTACCTAAAATGTGCCACTAAAAGAATTTAAGGGAAAAAAAATAACGCTCCCCTTCTCAGGTGTCCTTGCTTAACGGTCTGGGTTCAATCCCTGGTACCAAAAAACAAAACAAAGCAAAAACCTAATTTTACCATTATAGTATTGAAATATGATATATTTACCAGTTAGCGATATGTTATGACTCTCTGAGGAAAGATTAGAGTATTTTCCCATCATTTCTTCTCGAACAGGTACACTTGTAAAAGGTGAATCTATAAGAGAAAGAAAACGGGGTTACACATCCTTACTAAGACTAAACAACTACCTGAAAGCCAGTTGGCAACAGCTAAAATACTAGTGTGTACTCTTGATGAAAAATAGTTTTCCTGCCAGGCGTGGTGGCGCACACCTGTAATCCCACCACTCGGGAGGCTGAGACAGGAGGATCACTGTGAGTTCGAGACCAGCCTGGGCTACATAGTTCCAGGTCAGTCTCAACTGCACAGTCAGACTCTGTCTCAATAATAATAAAAAAAAAAAGTTTTCCAGAAGCTCTTAACTGGAATATACGAGACTACTAAATGTGACCAAATTACTGATTTTATTTCCCTATGTTCCCTATTTTCCTAAAATTTTCTGGCTTTTTCTTCAATAAAAACTTCCGTGTTTTTTTGTTCTATACATAATGTCTTTACAAAACACAAATGAAGACACTGAGCAATGAGATAAAAGTGACTAAAAGGGAAAGACAGGAAGAGGCAAAGAGAGAAGAGGACAAAGCAGGAAGGGAACTGCATTAAAAAGGGCACGAGAAAATAACCAACGTAGAAAGCTCTCGCACTCGGGGACAGAGACGACAAGAAGGCTGCTCAGGGGACGCTGCTGTTCTTTTCCACCTGTGCTTACGGCGGGGCGCTTTCTTCACATAGCCCCTCCCTCTTTTCGGTCACTTCTTGTCCTGAAACTTCTCACGTTCTCTCCATGTTCACAAAGCCCTTTTTTGTTTTTGTTTTTATAATACTTACTTACTGCTCCTTTGACTGAGGGCACCAGATCTCACCCCTCACGAAAACAAACCCATCTCCATCAACCAAGTCTGAGGGAAAAAGGACTCACTGTAAACATCACTGCATTTTAAATCTTCTATTTTATTTAACTTAAATCTGAAACTTTTCTGCTGTACTTCAATGAATACTGTTCTGTTCAGAAAGTCATTCTTAGTGCAAGATTAGATTTCCAATCCTTTTTTTTTTGGTACCAGAGATCGAACTCAGGACCTTGCGCTTGCAAGGCAGGACACCACTGAGCTAAAGTCCTGGCCAACCAAACCTTTCCTTACAGGTGTAAAAATCGACTGCTTTTGTTGCATTGGCTTTACACATGGCTTTTATGGCACTAATACAAACATGTACCCAGCAGAACATAATTCTACAGGTAGGTTGTATTCCAAACGCTTAATCATCTCTAATACAGCTTTGGAAGCTGGAATGCACCTTCCTATAATACAAAAACATGCTTACATCATTCCATCTCTGAATGATTACAAAGGAAAATATGTCTTGATCTTTAACAAAGAAGCCAACCATCCTAAAGTGGAGGAAAGAGCCTCTTCAATGAATTGTGTTGGAAAAACTGGATTTCAACTTGCCAAAAAATAAAAACTAGACCCCTATCTTTCACCATGCACTAAACTAAAATCCAAGTAGATTAAAGATCTAAATTTAAAACAGAGGAGCTGGGGATTTAGCTCAGTGGTGCCGTCACCTGCCTCGCAAGCACAAAGTCACGAGTTCAATCCCCGGTGCCAAGAAAAATAAATATTAAAACAGAAACACTAAACTTTCTGGAAGTTAGGTAGAACCTTCAAAGACAGTGGCATAGGAAAAGATTTTATGAACAAATCCTCAGTAGCACAGGAAATAACACACAAAGAATCATCAACTGGGATCTCATCTTATTAAAAAGCGTTTGCGGCCAGGGATTTATTTAGCTCAGTGGTGTTGCCATCTGCCTCAAAATTACAAGGACCCAAGTTTGATCTGCGGTACAAAAACAAAAAGCAGGGCCGGGGATTTAGCTCAGTGGCTCCACCACCTGCCTCGCAAGCGCAAGGATCCCAGTTTGATCCCTGGTACCAAAAGACAGACAGACAGACAGACAGACAGATAGATAGATAGATGCAACAACAAAAAGCATCTGCACTGCAAGAGAAACCACCAAGAGAGCTCAGTCATCCTACAATATGGGAAAAGAAATTTTATCAACTGCTCCTCAGACAAAGGTCTACTATCTAGAAAATATATAAAGAACTCAAAAAAATCAGGACCCCCACCCATACAAAGACCTGATTCAAAAATCTGCATCTGAAGTGAACAGGCATCTCTTGGACAAACCAGGAAATGCAACAAATAAACATATGAAAAAATGTTCCACATCACTGGTCATTCAAGAGATGCAGATGAAAAACAACACTGAGATTCCACCTCACCCCACAAAGAATGGCTGCTACCAAGAAATCAACTAACAACAAATGTTAGTGGGGTTGTGGGGGCGGGGGAATGACACCCTCCTCCATTGTTGGCGGGAGTGCAGACTGGTGCAACCACTATGGAAATCAATACGGAGATTCCTCAAAGAGCTGGGACTGGAGGTTCCATTTGACCCAGCCATCCCTCTGCTGGGTATCTTTCCAAAAGAACTAAAAGAATCATATCACAGTGATATATGTGCACCTATGTTTATAGCGGCACAGTTTGTAATAGCTAAAACTTGGAAACAGCCCAATTGCCCAACAAGTGGAGACTGGGTAAAGAAGATATGTTTTTTCTACAAAATGGAGTACTACTCAGCCATAAAGAATGAGAAACTTGCTGGGCATGGTGGCGCACTCCTGTAATCCCAGCACTCAGGAGGCTGAGGCAGGAGGATCGCTGCGAGTTCTTTGGAGACCAGCCTGAGCTACACAGTGAGTTCCAGGACAGTCTCAACTACATAGTGAGACCCTGTCTCAAAAAAAATGTAAAATAAAAATAAAAAAAGAATGAGAAACTGGAAACATTTATAGCTAAATGGATGCACATTGAGGCCATAGTCTTAAGTGAAATAAACAGGACACGTTATGTGTAAATACTGAATACTTTTGCTGCTGTGAAAAACTAAAAGTGTAAATAAGGTTCAAACTGTATAACTGATAACGTGAAATAGGAAGAAAAAGGGCTAAAGAAGGGGAAGTGGGAAGGGAAAAGAAAAATGTGAAAGGAAAAAATGTAATCAAAGTCTTAGTAGGGGAGGGTGGGATGATGAATGTAACTGTACCGTATACCTAAAAATTATCAATAAACTTAATGAAAAAAACATGTCTTGAGTTTCTCACTAGGCTATGAGGAATAGAAAACCTGTCTTCCATCCATGTCCAGTATTCTTGCATTCATATTCATCTTCATATCCTCTCTCCCCACTCACACACACACACACACACACACAGCTAAAAAGGTCCCCAACAAAATTATTGCATATAATAAAAATTCTTTTTTTTCCCATTACTGGACAGAGCCCACTTAAAGGATCTATGAAAGAAACATCTCAGGAAGATTGAGGCAGATGCCACTCGCCTCTGAATAGGAAGCCAAGGCGTCTGGGGCCTGGGTGAGAAGGGACAAAGTGGTCTGGGTATCATCTGATCTTCAAAGTCCGCCAAACATCATGTGGGCTTTGTTACCTTCGCTTCCTCGCTGGGGAGTCCTCCTTTCTGGGCCTATCTTACTACAGAACAAAGTACATTCATTAAGGCTCTCACCACCCTTCTCATTCTTTTTTTTTTTTGATACCGGGGATAGAACTCAGGACCTTGTGCTTGCGAGGCAGGCATGGAGCCACTGAGCTAAATCCCTGGCCCTCTTTTTCCAAATCCCCAGTCTCTCATTCCTGATACAAGTCCGTAACCCTTTCAAGAGTGTCCAGCAGCGTTTATTATTATTCACTCCATCAGTGATGAGAGAACGGCATAAGCTAAACCACAAAATGCTATTATTCTTATTCTAATTTCACTTAAACAAGGGTTAAGCACCTGATACATGCTCGATGGTGACAAAAAGTAAAAAGCTGAGTAAGCTTGCTCCTAACAGGGCCAGAGGCGCCCCACCTGCCTCACAAGCACAAAGTCCTGAGTTCAATTCCTGGTACCAAAAAGAAACCTTGGTCCTCAAAAACTTCACCGATCGTAACATTAGCCGTGTGGGCCACCAGCTGCGATGGGAGTCGGTAGGATTTCAGAGGACGGCAAGCTGCCCTGTAAAAGCTGCAGCGTGAAGCGGGCTCTGGAGGCAGGATGAGGGCGCGGTAACGCCGAGGTGAACAGGAGCTAGGCTGCTACGGACCCCCGCTCATCACAGGACCTGCTGTGGGAGGGAGAAACCATGTGGAAGCCACATTAGAACAGAGAGAGAAGGGGTCTCAGCTTTGTTCGGACAAAATCTGAGCTTAAAGCAATTGAAGGAATAGGACGGAGGGAAAGAAACGGCCAATCCTAGGCTATACTAGGCGTTCTGGCCATTTCCAATTGCAGGTTCGCATATTACGATTACCATCAGACGGCCACAAACTTGACACTGCCTGTACTTCACTCCGTTTTCCCTTCACACGATCAGTCTTTATCAGTCTTCACTCTCCAAGCAAGCGCCAACGGCTAAAGAACACGTACAACACAGTGGTTTTTGCTTTGGAAAAAGTACCTTTATGAAGCAATATATGCAAATGCCTGAAGAAGGGAGGAAGTGCTAGAATAGTTGAAAATGCGAATTTGTTTGGACAAGATTTTCTTTAAATCAAAAAGTGACTAAGTGGGTCTCGGGTTTAGCTCAGTGATTCCGCCGCCTGCCTCTCAAGCACAAGGACCCGAGTTTGATTCCAGATACCAAAAAAAAAAAAAAAAAAAACTGAGAAAGCAAACTATTGCTTTCAGTACGAAAGCCAGCAGAAGGAAACAGGACTTCGGGCAGATGTATTCTGGATAGTTCTAAGAAAGTATACGACTGAGTCACAAAAAGAATAAAATGGAAAGGAATTTGTACCCTAATCCAAATTCTGCCAGTCGCTTCTTGGGGTTTCAAAACATGATCCGAGCTCAGTATTCTGATAACAGTACGTCTCCATCGTAAAATGCATTTCATAAGAGCAAAAGGATAAGCAAAGTTGTATAAATATTGGATGATGGTGCCAAGATCCTAAAGTTCATTCCCCACACTATAATTGCCCCTTTCTTAATCAATGCAGTAAATTTCACGCCTGGCATTCACTCACAGATAGTGGTAAGATTGCCACCTACTAGTTGTTACAGGCATTAAAAGTTTGCATTTTCCCCCTGTAGGGGAGAGGGCACATGAAGCATATAGCATCAAAGAACTGTGTAATATCCTAATTCTTTTTTTTTTTTTCTTTTGGTACCAGAGATCAAACTCAGAACCTTGTGCTTACAAGGCAGGCAGCAGAACCACTGACCTAAATCCCCTGCCTGTGTCCTAATTCTTAACTATGACTTAAACATTTTTCACACACTTCATTTTCAACACTTGCAAATGAGATAAAAGTACCTTAATGGCTACTAAAAATATTAATATACTTTCATAAATTTAACTGTGGGGTTTTTTTAATTGAGTTTATTGGTACATTCTAGGTGTACAGTACAGTTACATTCATCGTTGGGACCCTTGTACCTTTACATGACAGGTCTTGGTTCTCATTTTTCCCCTTATCCCTGCCCTCCCTTCACCCCCCTTCTCCCCTCCCCATTTACAAACACTTTATTTCCATTTTTTCATCTTCTATTTGTTTCTTTTCCCTTATTACCTTTCCCCTACCCTTCCCACCTTCCCTACACCTTTAGCCCTTTTCTTCCTATTTCACATTGTCAATTCTCATTAGGCTCTTATGAACTATTGTAGTTTTTCACACCAGAGAAACTATAACTTTGGGGTTTTAATTGAAGCAAACTAAGAGGGAAAAAAGAGGATAAAAAGACTAGGAAACTGTACTGGCTTTTAAGATTTGCTTTCGTTTAATGAATTCCACTACATCTGTAAGAATGAACACCCCCAAATTTCTTCATTACATTTTAGCATTTTTAGAAGAGTTTGGACTTCACTATAAAATGGTGTAGTCAGGCCAGCGTTGTGGCGCAAGCCTGTAATCCCAGCACTTGGGAGGCTGAGGCAGGGGGATCTCTGTGAGTTCAAGACCAGCCTGGGCTACGTAGTGAGTTCCAGCTCAGTCTCAACTACATAGTGAGACCCTGTCTCAAAAAAAAAAAGGTGCAGTCAGATTGAGCATGTAGTTCAGTTGCAGTGCTTGCTCAGCAGGTACAAGACCTCAGGTGTGACCCCCCCAGCACCACACACGTGAGCAACCTAAGTACACCGATAAAGTGTAAAGTCATTATTAAAAATAAATATAATTACATCACATCTGAATGTTTCTTCCAGTCAGTACTAATAATTAAAATTATTTTAACAAATCTTCTGATACACAGCATTATAAGTGTTCCACCCAATTCTGAAAACACTACAATTTAGGAATAGATATAACTACTTATAAATCAGAGGTCTGAACATTTTTTACTGAAAGCAGTATTACGTATAATCATACGATCTCATGCCACATGGCAAAGCATTTAAGCCATGATATGGCTAACCTATAGCTTAAAAATATCTAATTGTCAATTAAAATATTTCTTACGAAGAACACACTTGGAACTGTACTGGGTTCTAGGAGTAGAGTTCCCAGCCCCTGTCGTGCACCACCACGCCCGGCTCATGACTCTAGAAGTAGAAGCAAAAGAAGGAAGAATCAAGGCTACTTTGAGTTCTGAACATTGTCGTCCAGAGAAAACTTGTCAAGAAATAAGAAGAGAGAAAAGGAAATCTTTAAGAAAACACAAGTAAGTTATCCTGATAAGACCATTGTAACAGGCTTGACTTGATTTAGCCAAAAGGCCAAGAAGTGGTGTATATCAGGCTTTATAAGTCAGAGATGAGTAGGTAGCAGTTCAGATAGTTACTGGTATTTTTTACATAATATGGCAACTATTGCACAAGAAGGCCTTTAATAATTTTTTTAAATGCCTAATGAGAAGTACAATGTGTGTTTTTTCCGTCCTATAAAACTTCCCACAGTAACAACCCTATGGTAATTTTCCAACCCACAATGGCAATGATTCCAAAGTTGAGAAACTCTGATTTTTAACAGATACCTCTTTAACCTTGATTCTTCAACATGGTTTTTAATAATCTTCAAGTGGCCCTGTTCTACACAGTTGTTTTTTTTTTTTTGGTACCGGGGATTGAACTCAGGTCCTTGCACTTGCAAGGCAGGCTACTGAACCGCTGAGCTAAATCCCCGGCCCTCGTCTACATAGTTTAAAAGGAAAAACAAATTTTTTTTTAATTTGGTTACTGAGGATCAAACCCCCAGTCCTTGCGCTTGCAAGGCAGGCAGCAGAACCATTGAGCCAAACTCCCAGCCCTAAAGGAAATTATTTTATAGCATGATGTTTCTTCTTGGTTTTGGTACCGGGGATCGAACTCCAGACCTTGCGCTTGTGAGACAAGCACAGCGGCATGAGCTAAATCCCCAGCCCAAGCACGAACAATTCTTGCCACCCTTCCTGGACAACTGACACCTTCGGGCTGGAGTCCATTATGAAGATCTCTTAGGAAGAAAAACTACATGCTGAAATGCAAAGCAGGAACCCAGTTATTAGCTAGTTCATCACTCTTGGCTAAGCTACAAAGCCCTATTGGGCCTAAGTTCAAATAAAAATTCCTTCTCAGGTTCAACAACTGTACAACTGAAAGACCATTAAAATGCTGTTTTAGGATTAAGGATAATTAATTATGATGGCTTAGTAATTTTTAAAATACCAGAAACCATGCTGTCTTCAAATAAAAAGTGTAGCATTATTTTTAGAGATAACGTTTATTATTTCTATACTAATATGACTGAAATATTGTTATGCTGGAAGAGTGATGATGTACTATTAGGAGGGGACAGTTTATTTTTAATAAAGTTGTGTAATGGCCGGGCGTGGTGATGCACTCTTGATGAACTCTGTGAGTTCGAGACCAGCCTGGGCTACATAGTGAGTTCCAGATCAGTCTCAACTACATAGTGAGACCCTATCTCAAAAAAAAAAAACAAAACCAAAAAAAAAAAATTCTGTAAGATTTTATACCATCTATGTCAGTTCATTTATCCTAAGTTATTTCTTCCAAGGTTCACCTTATTTTGTGAAATATGTAAAACTCTACATCTAGAATTAAAAGATTATAGCCGGGGATTTAGCGCAGTGATTCTGCTGCCTACCTCACAAGCGCCGGGTGCCGAGTTTGATCCCTGGTACCAAAAAAAGAAAGATTATAATCTAGAACAAACAGACTCGATATATATATAATCTGTTAGAAAATGGTACCAAAGGACATAAACCATTGACCATTTCTCAGCTACTGGTTTAGTTTAGTGCCTATGTTAAATCAAGCTTCTTGAACTAATGCTTCTTGTTTCCTCTTAAAATAACCTCAAATTAAGAGAACAAGTTTCAAGAGCATAATTTTTTTTTTTCCATGACAGGGTCTCACTACATAGTAATTACTGTTACTGACCTAGAACTCGCTATGTAGCCCAGGCTGGTCTCAAACTCAGCGATCCTCCTGCCTCAGCCTCCCCATAGCTGGGATTATAGGCATGCGCCACCACGCCCGGCCTAGAGCAGAGTATTTTTTTTTCCATTGAGCCATGGGAGAGTGAAGATGCTGGCCTCATGACCAATGGCCCTAAGACATTACTGCGTATTTCCTACAAAGGAAATGCCACAACATCATCAGGACCCTGCATGAAGGTCGGGGAACTGATATTTATATATTACCAGCTCATTTCTAGTCTCCCTGGGATGCACTTCTTAGCAAAAGATCCAGCTCCGAAGCTCATGCTGCCATGTGCTGCCCAGTCCCTCAGTCTCCTGTACTCTGGAGCTGCTCCAGGCTCTCCTGCCTTTTGTGACCTTGACACAAAACAATCCAGGACAGTACTGCCGTAAGTAAGACTCGGGGGAGGCCCCTCCGGGCAAAGGTACCACAGAAGAACGGCCATGCTCTTCTCACTTCATCCTATCAGTATCTTTTTGCATCCTGATGACTTTTTTTTTTGAGAGTCTTGCTATGTAGTTGAGGTTAGCCTTAAACGCGTAGCAATCTTCCTGTATCAGCTTCCAATCATCTGCATAAAGTGGTGTTTCTCAGCCTTCTCCACTGCAAAATTACTACTCTTCTACCCTTTGTATTTGTAAGAATTTAGTGAGGCATTACCGTGGACCCTCAAGTTACAACCGACCTGGTACACAGACAACTTGGGTTAATTAGGCTAATCGAAGATTCATCTGCCTCTCGTTATCTGCACAGTGGGCTTTGAGTGGGGAGGGTTTGTTTGTCTGTTGCATTACTAGGGATTGAACTCAGGCCCTCAGGGCCTTGCACTTGCTAAGCTAAATCCCCAGCCCTGCATCTGGTAAATACCCAGATCTCAACTGTATTGACTTAGTTATCACCAGCCCTCAGGAACTAATCCACTTCATAAGTCATGGGTCCACTTACCCCAAAATTCACTTGAAACCAGAAGACACCTAAAATAGCAAAGGTAACTGGACAACAAAGGCAAGACAAGGAGCATCACAGTCTGACTTGAAATCACTCTACAAAAGCTGTTGTGATAGCTGGGCGTGGTGGCCCACACCTGTAATCCCAGCACTTGGAAGGCTGAGGCAGGAGGATTCTATGAGTTCCAAACCAGCCTGGGCTACACAATGAGTTCCAGAGCAGTCTGAACTACATAGTGAGACCCTGTCTCAAAAAAAACCAAAAAACAACAACAAACAAAAAAGCTGTTCTGATAGAAACAGCATGGTACTGACCCCCCCAAAAAAGACCCAAAGATCAATAGAACAGATTGGAAGATGCAGAAATAACTCCAAACACACTCAGCCAGCCACGTTATCTTTGACAAAGGGGCCATATACCTTCACTGAGCCTCTTCAATGAAAACTGCTGGAAAAACTGTTTTTTCACATGCTAAAGATTGAAACTAGACCTATACCTTTCACTATGCACTAACCCAAAACCAAAATGAATCAAAGATCTACATACTAAAACAGAAACCCCAAATCTGTTGGAAGAGAGCATAGAACTCTGAAAGATAAAGTAGGCAAAGACTTCATGAACAAAACCCCAGGAACACAGGAACAATCACAAAGGATCAACAACTGGAATCTCATTAAAGAGCTTTTGCACAGCAAAAGAAACCACCAACAAAGAGAAAACCCACAGAGAGGGCAAAAAATTTTTACCAGCTATTCATCAAAGGACTATTATCTATCTAAAAAAAAAAAGGACTACTATCTAGAATATATAAAGAACTCAAAAAATCAGATACTCTCAAAGTTAAAGACCCAATCTAGGAGCTCCAGAGGCGCAATCAGTTAGCCCAAGGTACTTATTTATATAAAGACACAATCCAGAGCCGGGAATTTAGCTCAGTGGTGCCACTCCCTAACTTACAAGTGCAAGGACCTGAGTTAAACCCGTAACAAAAAAAAAAGACCCAACACAAAAATGGGTATCTGAAATGACAGACACTTCTCAGATGATGAACAAACAGCAAATACATGTGAAAAAATGTTCACAATTGCTGATCATTCTAGAGGTACAAATTAAAACAATCCCACCAGGCCTGGTGGCACAGGCCTATAATCCCAGCACTTGGGCTAGGGAGGCTAAGGCAGGAGGATCACTGTGAGTTCAGACCAGCCTGGGCTACAAAGAGTTCCAGAGCAGTCTGAACTACATAGTGAGACCCTGTCTCAAAAAAAAACCAAAAATCTGAGGGGGCTGGGGATTTAGCTCAGTGGTTCTGCCACCCACCTCATCCTGAGATTTCACCTCACTCCAAAAAGAATGGTTTTTATCAAGAGATGGCTGGGGATGTAGTTCAGTAGTGCAGTGCCTGCCTGGCAAGCTCAAGGTCCTGACCTGATCTCTGGTATCAGAAAAAAGTAAAATAAAAAACAGTTTAAAGGTCTTTAAAGCCAGGTGTGGTGTCACACACCTGTAATCCCAGCACACAGAAGGCCTCGTGAGTTCAAGGCCAGCCTGGTCATGAGTTCGTAGTGAGTTCAAGACCAGCCTAAACTACATATTTGAGACTCTCTCTAAAAAAAAGCAGAACAACAACAAAAAACTAAATACTCAACATTCACTTTATACTTTAAAAAGGTCTCGGCCGGGCATGGTGGCTCACGCCTGTAATCCCAGCACTCGGGAGGCTGAGGCAGGAGGATCACTGTGAGTTGAGACCAGCCTGGGCTACATAGTGAGTTCCAGGTCAGTCTCAACTACATAGTGAGACCCTGTCTCAAAAAAACAAACAAAAAAAAGGTCTTTAAAGATAGAAACTGCTAGCATTTCCAAGAGGTATACTAATACAACGTTAGGTAGTGTGAACACTGGTGCTTGAATAATACCAATTTCAAATTTTTTTGTTTGTTTTTGGTACCAGGGATCGTGAACTCAGGACCTTGGGCTTTCGAGGCAGGTGGCGGAGCCAATGAGCTAAATCCCAGGCCCTCAAAATATTAATAGGCAGTTTCGGTAGAAGAACCAAGTAGGAAATAAGGTTGATCGGTCCTGTCCTCTGGAAGATAAAATGCTAATTTAGAAGGGCTCTACTGCAAATATTTTTCAGAAAATAAACACACCCGATTCTTCTAATTTTCTCCATGTAAGATATCGTCCCATCTGCATATTTCTCACATAAAGGTATTTTAACTTCTCCCTTAATTGAAAGAACCTTCAAAGTGTCAAGGTGAGTCCCTGTGGGTCAATGGGGAAGAAGAACCAAGGATTCCCAGAGGA
Source organism: Fukomys damarensis (assembly GCF_012274545.1). NCBI lineage: Eukaryota > Metazoa > Chordata > Mammalia > Rodentia > Bathyergidae > Fukomys > Fukomys damarensis. The sequence goes on from NW_022900913.1 coordinate 36,404,964, forward strand.
GTAAAATGTTCTAGGCAATTCTTTTTAAGTGGTATGAAGGAACAGAGATGCAGGGCACAAACACTTAAAAACGGAAACATCCCATATTCACTAAACCTTTGGTATAGTTTTACCCTTTGGCTATCTTTCCTTCTTTATGCAATATTACAACAAAATCTACCCTCTATAAACTCATAAAAATAAACTCCCGCCGGGCGTGGTGGCGCACACCTACCATCCCAGCACTATCGGGAAGTTAAGGCTGGAGGAACGTCGCGAGTTTGAGGCCAGCCTGGGCTACATAGTGAGCTCATTAATTCCAAGGAAAAGCTGAAAACCTTTGTTTGGAACAGCGCCCCGCTAAGTCCCTGGTAACCAGTCGTTCCTATCTTGAGCAGTAGTGGCGTTCTTTTAACCTTACTAGATGCTAACACTCTAGAGATTTATTATCCCTCAAACTTGTAAACAGTGAAACGAGATGATTTCCACACAAAAAGTAACTAGGAAAAAAATGAAGCTAAAACGGTAAAACTGGACTTGGCTTTGGTCATGTTTGTGCTTAAGTCCCTCTGTCAAAGAAACAACCACACACACACACACACACACACACACACACACACACACAAAACTGTCTTCAAAAGCCATGATTTAAAAGTGAAAAGAAAAAAGACACACAACCACTATCCTGTAAGTTGTGTGGGCTTGGATTGGCTCCGTTTAGCTGCGATGGTTTTTCTCCTCCGCTCCTAACTACACATCCCCGGAGGGAACACACCTGCCCGGAGGAGGAGAGGGCGATACTGAGCCTAACTCGCTTCCAGGAGGGCGCTGGCCCGGCCTTGGGGAGGAGGATCCCGCCCTCGCGCCGCCCGGCAGAGGCTGAGCCGGCGGCCCC
>NW_022900913.1:36406217-36407787 GCF_012274545.1 Fukomys damarensis
TCCGCTCCGCTCGGCGAGACCCGGCCCATCCCTGCCGGGTTAGGGTGGCCCTGGCCCTGCGCCTTCACTGCATCCATCGCAGGCCCGGGCGGCCCGGGGACGTGGGTGGGACACACGAGAGGACGCGAGATAGCCGCCTCCCTCCCAGGCTTATTTTCGCTCTGCCCTACACGCGGCGCTTATCTTTCTTGGCTTCGCTTACCGCTCTCGCGCTCCCTCCCTTGTAGTCTCTGAAGGTTTAACCGGTTCTCTCCGGATTAAGCTTTGAGAGTGCCAAAACCCTACGTAGTGCACCTGTTTTTATTTTCCTTTTGTTTCCTTAACTCTGACGCTTTTCAAGGAGCCAACAAGAGCTCAAGAAACAAAAACTACTATGTAAAAGACGTACCGTGCAGGCTGCACAAAGATGTTGACCTCTGTGGAACTCAAACGGTATGGACGGTGCTGAAGATAATACTGTGAATCACTCATCAAAGCTCCCAGCTTGGAAATTTTTATGCTTCCACCAACATACACACACAAAAAAAAAAGGTGCTTTATTGGAGAGACCAAAAGGAATCTACATTATACCGTGAATAATTTTAATAGCTTTTGTTTTGCCAGCTTCTGTGTTGGCCAGATTGGCATCTACTTCCAGGGAGGGCACTTCTCCATTTCGGCTTTCCAACTAGTTGGGACTGTAAACTGTACCCGTAAAATGGAACTTTAAAAGTTACATTTTTTTTTTTTTCCTTTAGAAACAAGTGGCCTCTCCAGACTTCCTCAAGCCTGGGGCATCAACAACGGCTCCTTCACTCTGTTCAGCCCAGGTGAATGGACAGAATATTCAAATGCTGGCACCTAGAGGTCGAGCCCACTTTCATTTTCTTAGGCACGGGAGGGAGAGTCTTGGCTTCTGAAGGAATGAAACAAGCCTGAACTTGTCTGTTGGCTCTTTGAATTCTGTCCCCCGCTGTCCCTTGCTATAAAAGACCCAGTGCGCCTGTAGACAGGGGAAGGATGATTTAAAGCAAAACAGACCCTCCATTTCCTTGGAGCTCTCTTTGAATAAACCCTTTTTTCTTTTTACTAAAATAAATGGCCACCTTTGATTCGCTTAGCAGCAAGCAAACAAACAAGCGTTTATGAACCTAAGTGGTGGGTAGCAGGATTACCAGTGCAAGCCACCATGCCGGATAGTTTATTTTTCGTTTGTGGTTTTGTGTGTGGCATTGGGGATTGAACTTGTCACATCCAGGAGTGGCTAGCAAGCCACAGCTCCACTGGAAAACGCAGATCCTGGCAATCTTGAACCCCGCTTTGGTAAAGAACTACAAAAGCCGAGTTTAAATTAAGAGGATTTATTTAAAGGTGCAGAAAAGGAGGGAGTCCTTTCATTAGGACTAGTGCCTTCACCGTCCCCATGTGGGTACCTGAAAGTTATCACCACCATCTGCCTTGCTCTCTTGGCTGTCTTTGATCCTAACCAAGGCATGTCTGCCTGCCTCGGCAGTTTGATGTTTTTCTGTCCCTTTGTGATAGGTACGTATGGGGGAAGGCCATAGAAGGGTAACTTCAAATTAGTGATTAA
>NW_022900913.1:36407838-36442950 GCF_012274545.1 Fukomys damarensis
TTAAAGGTGCAAAAGGAGGGAGTCCTTTCATTAGGACTAGTGCCTTCACCGTCCCCATGTGGGTACCTGAAAGTTATCACCACCATCTGCCTTGCTCTCTTGGCTGTCTTTGATCCTAACCAAGGCATGTCTGCCTGCCTCGGCAGTTTGATGTTTTTCTGTCCCTTTGTGATAGGTACGTATGGGGGAAGGCCATAGAAGGGTAACTTCAAATTAGTGATTAATTAATGAGACATGTGCACGTGTGTATGTGATGGGATATATCAGTGATGTGAAAGTGGAACCATACATGGGTACATGGATAAGTGGGGGTGCCTTGTCTTACACACAAAGTGAGAGTCATTAGGTGACTGCCCCTTATCTACCTTGCATTCTATCAAGTAGGTGAGGGGAGCTGGGTTTTGGGGGGTTTGTTTGTCTGTTTTGTTTCGTTTTGTTTTTGAGACAGGGTCTTACTATGTAGCCCAGGCTGGTCTCGAACTCACAGCGATCCTCCTGCCTCAGCCTCCCGAGTGCTGGGATTACAGGTATGCACCACCAAGCCCTACTTAAAGAAAGATTTTTTTTTTTTTGATGAAGATGCTGGACGCATGCAAGCAGAGTGTGGGTGCTCAAAGAAATGAGGCACTCTGCAGTTGGGAACAGGGATCTTTTATGTGCTTTTGGAGGAGGTGGAAATCTATAGAATTCGATAATCTATAGTCTTAGTCTTAGTCTCAGTCCAAGTCTTAATCTTAGAGATTGGGACAGCATGGTCCAGGCCTAGCTTTTCCTGTGGGGAATGCCCAAAGGGAAGGGATGCAGTAGAAAGGGAGTTGGCCATGTTTTGTTTTCAGAAAAGGGAAAAGAGCAAATAAACCTCCCTTGCGTTCTGAAGCAGCAGTTTTTCTTTAAATTACATTTATTCCTTGTCTCCTTTCCACCTAACTTTATTTCTTCTATCCGACCTGAACCACCCCCTTCGGTGCCTTATTCTTAAGGGGTTGCAGAAGGCCAGTGGTCCATCTTCAATAAATGCTTCGGGCGGAGGAGCGGGCGTTGATCCTGTCTGGCCGGGGTTAAAAGTTTGTCCTGACTCATCTAAAGGAGACATAGGAGTGTGCAGTTCCACCTTTTGAAGAACCATCATCTTTTAATAGTCTGAGAAAGAAGGCAAGGACATGTGAGACATTAGCCCACAACAACATGGAATCATGGGACAAAGAATTCCAATGCCCAATATTACAGCCAGAAAAATAAAGGCTTTTTCCCAGCTGGTTGTTCCAGGAAACCAGGATATGAGCCAGTATGAGAGCCCCGGGTAGGACTCCAGGGAGCCTGGTTTTCCTGGTATAAGGTGCCCGTTAGCTCTTCTAGATAAGTCCTTATGACAGTTGTGTTACCTGGTGCCCCTCCCAGTCTAGTTTCTGTCTCCCTCCTTGGTCTTTCTAATCGCTCTAACCATAATCTATCAGTAGAGGCAAAAACTGCCTTTAGTAAATGAATAGGACGCACGAGTAAATAATAAACAGTTTCTCTGGTGCTGAAAAACTAAAAATGTAAATAAGGCTCAAATAGTACAATTCATAGAGTGAAATAGGAAGAAAATGGCTAAAGAGGAAATGGGAAGGGGAGGGGAAAGGAAATAAGGGAAAAGAAAAAATGTGAAGAAGGGAAAAATGGAAACACAGTCTGTAAATAGGGAAGGGTGAAGGGGGTGAAGGGAGGGCAGGGGTATGGGGAAAAGATAAGAACCAAGATCTGTCATGTAAAGGTACAGATCCCAATGATAAATGTAACTATTGTTTGCTTTAAATGTACCAATAGCCGGGCATGGTGGCGCACGCCTGTTTCCCAGCACTTGGGAGGCTGAGGCAGGAGGATTGCTGTGAGTTCGAGACCAGCCTGGGCTACATAGAGAGTTCCAGGTCAGTCTCAACTATGTAGTGAGACCCTGTCTCAAAAAAACAATAAATACGTAAACACACCAATAAACTTAATGGGAAAAGCATTTTCTTAAACTGCCTTTAGTAAGGTTTGTTATTAATTTCTTTGATAAAGCTTAATGAGATCTTACTTTTTTTTTTTCCCATGACCCCATCCGTACAAACTCAGGGTGCTGAAAATGCTAGGCAAGCAGTCTACCACTCTACCCCAGCCCTCAGGTAAAAAATATTTTTAAAAAGTGTTTTTCATGGGTTTGTTCCCTGAGATAAATCCAAAACAGATCAGTGTCAGAAAAAGGAGGAAAGGGGCCAGGGATTTAGCTGCAAACACAAAAGGGCCAGGGATTTAGCTCAGTGGTGCCATGCCTGCATTGCAAGGTCCTGAGTTTGATCCCTGGCCCAGGAGTGGGATCGGGAGAGGCAGAGGAGGGGAGGAGAAGGAAAAAAGAAAGGAAATGTTAGATTTTGAACTGCCAAACACACTAGGGCTGTGCTTAGTCCAGACAGGAATGGTTACGTACTGGGGGATCAAACTTGGGTCCTTGCACTTGCAAGGAAGGCGCTGGAACCACTGAGCTAAATCCCGGGACCCAGGAACAGTCCCTCTTTAAATGCTATGTGTATCTAAAATTTTCCCATTCCCACTTTAATATCTTAGGAACACTATGGGAAAGAAGATAGTATATTACAGTTGGGATTGAGAGAAGACAGTGGATACAATTCATTCAGCAATATTAAATATCTACCAAGTGCTAGACGCTATGCTCAGCAAGTACAGTAAGGCGCTCACGCGTGTGCAGACGTGTACACACACACACACACACACACACACACACATGCACTGTAATTACCCTAAAAGCTGTCTATCTGTGAACTACAAATCCAGGGAAAATCTCTTCTTGCTCATATAATTTATGCTTGTAATGGTTAAACCTTTCTGAGCAAAGCCTCATGAGACCCTGAAAGACTAAAACTTATGGCTGTGACCCTCCCAGGCTTTCACGTGGTTTGCTAAACTCACACAGCCGGATCTGTGGCTGCTGAATCACGGCTGCTGAATCATGCCCCTGCTCTGCTCCCCTGTATCTTATTTCAGGGCTAACTACAAATATTTCCCTGCACCTTAGGAGAATTTTAACAGTAAACATCTCTCAACCCACACTGAACTCTGGCCAACCTTTCCCGATTAGTCTTATAAAGTCTTTATTTAATCTCATATTCACCCTTCCATCGATGACCTTGTTGAAAGGAAAACTCTTTTCAGTTGAATCAGTTTCTGAATAGGAAAAAGTGACCTGCTCAAGTGGAGACTAATTCGCACTGTAAATTTGTTTAAGGAAAATAAGATGAGAAAGAAATATAACTGTTTTGTTGAGCATTTTGAAAATCTTATCACAACTGTTACTGTTTTTGTTTTTTGTCTGTTTTGTTTTTTTTTTGTGGGGGGTGTTTTGTTTTGGAGACAGGGTCTCACTATGTAGTTGAGACTGACCTGGAAATCACTATGTAGCCCATGCTGGTCTGGAACTCACAGCGATCCGCCTGCCTCAGCTTCCCAAGTGCTGGGATTACAGGCATGCGCCACCACACCCGGCTAACTGTTAGTTTTATATTTAGATATTTGATAATTTTGGCCTTATCTCCTTTCACTCTTTTTTTTTTTTTCCGGTACCGGGATCTTGCGCGTGCGAGGCAGGCGGATGTACCACTGAGCCGAATTCCCAGCCCATTCCATGCCACTCTTTTAAATGTTCTATACCCTTTGAAACCAGCTCACCTAGTACTATTTTCCCTGTAAAGCCTTTTTCTAATCTCTCTATTCCAAATTGACCTTTCCCTACATGAGGAATTGAATGTGTCCACAAATACGTTGAAGTCTCCTCACGCGGGATATTGAGAAGGGAGGAGAGCCCCCTTCTGGGCTCCTGGAGCTAGGTGGGCTTTGTGACTCCTCTGCCTGTGAATGCTGCTGAAGTAACACCGGCTGAGCTTCTGGATCCAAACCACAAGAACGTCCACTTCTTTCTCTTGGCTGGCTCCACCTTAGAGGACAGCTGCCCAGTGAAAAGTACTATTACCCTGAAATTGCCAAACTGTGAAAAGCCCAAGGTACACGGAGAGCCTCGTCAAAATAACATCAGGTCAAGTAAGAAAAGAAATATATTAGAGTCTATTGTGCATAGAAAAGAACAGTTTATGAACTGGGAGACTCTAGGGCCAGGAATTTAGCTCCATGATTCTGCCACCTGCCTCACAAGCTCAAGATCCCCAGTTCAATCCCAGGTACAGAAAAAAAGAAATGGGGAGACTCCAAAAACCCACAGTGGTAAGTTCCGCTCTCAAGAGTTACAGGGCAGTTCATAAAGCGTAAATGAGGAAATACATTGGTCTCTATCGTGACTGACCGTTGAACTCATACACTATTCCCGCCAGGGTAAGTGTGTTACTTGCCACTTGGGTTCGCTCATAAGCTCAGGTTCCTCTGCTTGCTAGCGCTGAGGAGAGCTGGGGTGCCCTTTTTGCCTCCGATGATCAGCCTTTCTGCTCCTTCCTAGAACGGAACAGAGGCGAAAGCGGCACAGAGACTATGCAGATCTCCACAGGGGCTTTCTCACTTTTGGCTGTTTTGTGCTCCTCTGTCCTCTTTCTTGCTTGAAGGAAACTGGGCTTCGGGCCTTCATTATCAGCACCTGCAAATTCTGTCGCTTTTTTTTTTTTTTTGGTCTGAGGAGAGGAGGGGATGTTCCTTATTTGCTCAACAGGAGGAAGTTTGGAGAGGTTGCTTATCTCTGAAAGAAAAAAAATAACTTCTGAAGTTCCATTAGAAGTAGAGCTGCATGTTACTCTGTGGCTGTTTGTGTTCAGCTTTGTCTTACTAACAAGAAAGGAAAGCTTCTACCTTGTTTACAAGCTTGCATTTCAGGAAAACCAGGATAACTTCTTTCTGTTAGAAGAGTAGGGGCTGCCTTACCCTAGAGTGCATTACTCTGAGTGGTTTCCATCTTGATTACATTTTCACACCACTCCCACCCCCAGCACTTTTTGGATCTTTTTCTCCCTTCAGCCGAGAGTGTGACTAGATCTTGAGCATTACTCTTATTAGCACATGTTGTTTCTCTTTTTCTGATCATGTGCAGACCTCTTCCAAACAGTCAAATTCATACCATTTTTGTTGTTCAGTCCCCGTGGAGAACATTTCCTGAGCCAGGGACCAGTTGACAAGCACTTAAAACACTTATGAGAACACTGTGCAAAGGGATGTTATCAGTATGACCAGCAGGATAATAATACCAAGAGTGAAAAATATCCCAAACCAAGAGTTAACCAACTAAACAGATCTACTGATTGTGCCTTCTCTATCAGGTGGGACATCGGGATCTGATCTTTCCAAACTCTAAGATTTAAAGCTAGGTATCTGCTTTTGAATAAAGACCTCTAGCTTGTTTCTTTGAGGGACAATGTAAAGAGTTTAGAATGCGGAAAAGGTGTGGTAGCACTTGTCTATAATCCCAGTTTAGCATTTGAGGCTGAGGCCAGCCTAGGCTACATAATGAGTTCAAAGACATTCTAAACTACATAGGGAGACACTGTCTCAAAACATAAAAGCTGGGAGGTTCTCTCACAGGATTTTGCCATACTGATTTAAATTCAGAAGGAACTGCCTGCGGTTTGTTTACCAAACAGGAAGTTACTAAGACCTAGTTTTAGTTTGTTCACAGGCTGTGGAGGGCATAAAGAAAAACTGAGGATCAAGTACCTGCAATATTCTATAAGCCCAAGAAATGCTCTGAGTTGCATTTTAGTGCTAAATCTAAGATAAGTTTGGATAGTGTTATCACACGGTGGATCTGACATTTGATTCCAGGCTCTTGTGTGTGATGAGAAATGAACAGCAAAAAAGAAAAAAAAAAAATAGCTAGCTGGAGATTTAGCTCAGTGGTTCCACCACCTGCCTCGCAAGTAAAGCTTCTGAGTTTGATCCCTGGTACCAAAAAAAAAAGTAAAAATAAAAATAAAGAAAAGAAAAGAAAAATAGCTACATTTATTGAAGATCATGAGAAGATGTGCTTGGGGCAGGTCAGTGCCAGCAGAAACTAAAAGGTTGGCACAAACAGAACAGTGGTTGGTGTCTGGGACAATAGGAAAATAAAAAGCACACACAGCGTACAGCTATACCAGGATTTCAGATGTTTAAAGGAGATGCACCACAGCTTATGTGCCTGTCACTGAGTCATTAGACGGACAGGAGTGACTGACAGGGTGAGTCATCTCAGATGCTTTCTGTACGCACAGAATTTCCTGTGTTTCACAGAATTCAATCTGACTAAATCATAAACATGAGATCCAGTCCATATTATGAACCATTTATAAGTTTCCAGTGGGGAACCAGTTATTGAAGATCAGGCTGTCCTGGGGATTCAAGTACTTCCTGGGTCTTTGTTATTTTGATTTCTGCTGCTGTCAGAACACAGAAGGAGGGTTGGCCCTGGGGTGCTGCCCAAACTCCAGTGAGCAGGGGCTAGCCTCCCAACCCTCATTGTACTACCTATACTAGATAGTATATGTTTCTTCTGAAAACAGAAAGACTGATTTCGTAGATAAGCCAGGATTTACATAATGTACCATCTCTTGTGAGGATTAGTTTATTTCAATAGGTGTTACTATGATAGACAGCTAAATTAGATAGAAACATTACATGCAGCCAGATAGGGCTAGGCCCTCAAGAGAGTAGGACAAAGGTGAAACATCCCAACTGTGGCTAGAGACACATCTGTTGGAGATGAGGCCTCAAGATTAAGACAAAATGACCAAGCCTGCATACTTCCTCAAAAGATAAACAAACAGCAGGCTAATGAAGTCTGGATAGACATCAGTCACCCCATGGGTGGCCAAGATCTCTGGACCCATCCTTTCCTAGGAAAGTCTTTGTTCTTCTCATGCACACTTACTACGTGACTTGTTTCCCATTGGATCGCTACTACTTAAGCAACTATACTCGTAGCCTTATTGGTTAATCATAGCTGTACCCTACAATGTACCACGTGGTTGTGCTCTATAAAACTTTCCTGCAAAGTGGGGTCCCCAGCTAACCACTCAGGTCTTTCTCAGGAGCTAGCCTCTCAATAAATATTTTCGTACTCTTATTTTTTTGGTACCGGAGCTCAAACTCAGGACCTTGCACTTGCAAAGCAGGCAGTGAACCACTGAGCTAAATCCCCTGCCCGATGTGTCCCTACTCTTAACATCCATTGTTCTAGAATGCATTCTTCGATCTTAGAGAACACAAACTCCTTATCAGAAAACTAACAGGTTGGGAGATATAATTATTTTCATATTTCATCTCCTGTATTGTATAGGCCCCAATAAGGCAGTCATTGAGTCATTGTAACAAATGCATTGAACCCTTGTTAGAGGAAGAAGTAGAAAAAAATGAATCTTCTATATATTGAATCAAAGTAGAATTCAAAGGGCTGGGGATTTAGCTCAGTGGTTGCACCACCTGCCTTGTAAGTGCAAGGTCCTGAATTTGATCCCCAGTACCAAAAAAAAAAAAAAAAAGTAGAATTCCAGGGAAATTACGGTGCTTAAATGCAGGTATACAAGTGAAAATTGCACACAAGCCTCAGTTAATTCATAAGGCAGTATTGTCCAAGTACATTATTGTTTTTTTTAAGTGAAAAACTAAAAAAAAAAAAAAATTTAACAAATGTTAACAGTCTATGTCAGACCCCCGCCCAGGCAAAAGAGAAAAAACTTCCCAGGCATTGCAGTTACACATCCTGAAAAGTACAAAACATAACATAAGGCCTGGATTGAAGATAAACACCTGCAGGTCCAGATACCCTTGGAGACTACTAGACTCCCTCTACCCCAGAACAAAAGACTTCCTCCACTCTGAGACAAAAAGTTCCCACTCCTGTTACTTTCCCTCCCCTACCCGAACTCCCCGAGAGAGTCTCCCCTTGCCCAAGCCCCCAGAGTTGATGGCTTTGTTTCCCTTGACTAACCTGCACCTAGGTCAGAAATAAATCCTCATTTGTCGCTTCATTTTTGCCTGCTCCAATGGTTTCCTTCATGCTTCAGTTTACCCTAATAGTCTACGGGAATATTACGCATTTTTAAAAAAATTTAAAGTCATATAAGTGTACTACTAGGAACTACTCGCATTCATTTGGTAAAATGTTTATAATTGGTGCCTTAAAGTCGTGTATGGTCACAGGCTGGAGCTGAGGATCCCCAAGGCTGAAGCAAGAAATTTAACACCTTTAACATAAGGTTACAGGTTTGCTGGCTCCCATCATGGAAAAAGAATTTTCAGGACATTTCAGTAAAAGAAGCATGAGAAAGATTAGAAGTAGATATTGGATGCACTCAAGAAAGAAGTGTGGGGCCAGAGATTCAGCTCAGTGATTCTATTGCCTGCTTCACAAGCTCAAGGGCCAGAGTTCGATCCCCAGTACCGAAAGAAAGTAAGGCGAGAAAGAGAGATTGAGGCACCTCAGAGTTGAAAACTCGGGATCTTTTGTGTTTTGGGAGGTGAAGACTCGGTAGAATTTGGTAATTTAGTTTTAGTCTTTGAGGGCGGGAGAGCATGGCCTATCTTAGTGGGCAATTCTTACAGGAAATGTCAAAAGGGGGTCCCTCCGTGAGTGAAAGAGGGTCATTTGCAAGTAAAAGGGAATGGGTGATCCATTTGCAGCTGAAAGGGAGTTTCCCAGGTTTGCTGTTCTGGAAGGGAAAAAAATAAATAAAGCGACTTCTGTTTTGAAGCTGCAGTTTTTCTTTAAAGTACAATTTGTAAGGCCTGGCGATTTAGCTCAGTGGTTCCAGCGCCTACCTCACAAGTACAAGGACCCAAGTTTGATCCCTGGTACCAAAAAGAAATTTTTTTTAAAAAAGTACAATTTGTAAAATTTTTATTTCCCTCTCTCCATTCTGCCTAACTTTATTTCTTCTATCCTACCTGAGTATTACAAATTTCTTTCTACTTGTTTTTGTTTTTGTTTGTGCCAGGGAGCAAACTCAGGCCCTTATGCTTGCAAGGAAAGCAGCAGCACCACAGAGCTAAATCCCCGGTCCCTATTTATACTCCTTGTTAGGTAAAAAGAGCCAAAAACCAGAACCAGACCAGAACCATAACAAGGCTTAATTATGGGGAGGATGTGGCAGGCTGTCTCTGAACAAGGGAGGAAAAACCAACATGGCTTCTTTTGTAAGGACGGGGGTGGGTCTTACAGGAGCTGCGGTGGGACTGAGTGATGTAGTTAATGGCTAGGGATTGGGGGAGCTTGTGACATCACTAAGAGGGGCTTGTGTCTTCACTAGCTAGGCCCATCTCAATGTGAGGGAAAGCTAACACTTCTCAGGTACCATCTCTAGAGATTATTCACAGGTAGGGTTCAAGAGGTACAAGGGTTAGTGCATGGAATAGTCCCTGGTTTATTGGGTGCCCTTTCATCAGAGTGAGGTAGCTCCAGGTGTAAGACAGTGATTTGAGTAATTTAGGAAGCAACTGAGAAGGGTCCATCAGGACATGGGAGGTGTTGGCCAGTGGTAAATGCTTATCTAGCATGTGTGAAGACTTGGGTTCCTTCAGCATCCCCAAGAAAAAGGAGAGGATCAATCAGAATTCTAGTGGAGGGCCAGGGATTCAGCTCAGCAGCTGGTCCTGATTTGAATCCCTGGTAGGAAAAAAAAAAAAAAAAGAGGGTCAGGAATTTCATAATTGTATCCTATTTATGTATGGAATTTAAGAATTCACTGGGCATGGCATGCACACCCATAAGTCTGTGAGGCAGGAGGATTGCCTGCAAGTTCATAACCAGGCTGGACTACATAGTGAGACCCTGCCTCAAAAAAGATAATAAATTAATTAATTTAAAAAGAAAGAAAGAAATTTAGTCAATTTGAGCTTGGAAAACACAGTGCTTCAGTGTCTGATGAATCTGGGACTTGTAAGGTCATTTCTCCTGAGGAGAGTTTTATGTAGCCCCCTGTTGTGGTAAGGGGTCTCTCTGCCCAGGAGATTCAAGCGTGTGGAATCACATAGCAAAAATATAAAGTTGTCTCGAAAGGGGCTGGTGATAATAGTAAGCCATGTGTACGAGGCTTATAGTCCTGCAAATATCAAAGGAGAAAGTTGTAAATCAAAGGAGGAGATTAAGAGAATCTTATTGGGAATAAAAAGTGGGCGTGGGGGGTTTGTCTCAGTGGCACTGTGCCTGCCTTCTGAGCTCAAGGTCCTGAGTTCAATCCCTGGTACCAGAAAAAAAATTTTTTTAGAAAAGAAAAAGACAAACAGGAGCCAGGCGTGGTGGTACATTCCATAATCCCAGCACTCGGGAGGCTGAGGCAGGAGGATCACTGTGAGTTCGAGACCAGCCTGGGCTACATAGTGAGTTCCAGGTCAGTCTCAACTACATAGTGAGACCCTGTCTAAAAAAACCAAAAAGAAAAAGACAAATGGCTTCAGGATTTCAAGGATCTGCTGCCTTAACTAGGTGCCAAGAAAATGGAGTCTTCTTGATTTTGTTTTGCTTTTTTTTTCAATTTTGGAAGCAAAACATGTACTGATACATTTTAGATATACACAGTGTTAACACCTATTTTAAGGAATTTGCACCTATGCATGACATACCCTGCCCCTTCCCTTCTTCCCTTTCATCCCTCCCCACTTCCTGATTTTGGTCTGTGAACCTCCAAAACTATGAGCTAAATAAAATTATTTTTCCTGGTAAGTAGACTTTGTCAGGTATTACGGTAACAAAAAGCTGACCAATATAGGCATTTTTAAAAATTTTAAATTCTTGTGTAAATTTGCTTTTATCCCTTTGGGAGTCATAAAAGCCCTAATTCATACTAGAAATACATGTAGGAAGCAGGAGTTTTAGAACAAGGTGAGAAAAAGTTCATAGGACCAGATAAAACCTAGCTTTGCCTTCAATTTCAGGAGGCTGAGTCAGTAAGATCACAAGTTTGAGTCCAGCATAAGCAATTTAGCAAGCCCCTCTGCTGAAGTCAGACTTTGCAAGGGAATAGATTTAATACGGGACACATAGGATTATTTTATAATATTCATGCAAAAAGTCAAATCCAAAGGAGCACACAAGATCTGTCCAATGTTAGGCCTGCCCTGAACCAACAGGAAAAAAGCAAACAGGCTGCTCTCAGCAAACAACAGTATTTTCCTAGTAAATAGGGTAAATGGCCTCAAAATGTGGAATACAAACCCCTCTGGTGCCAAGAAGCCCAGTAATTGTCCACACATCTGAACGGACTGTCCTTGGGCATCCAACTCATAAATATTCCACCCCAAATTCCCCCAGATCTGTATAAGCTGATTTCCTTTCCCAGTTAGTTCCTAGTATCTCTCTCTTGTTGTTAGCCCATCCACTCACGGATGAAATCTCTCCCAGCTCACTGCTGCTATCTCTTTCCCATTGTCAGCCCATCCACCCAGCTAGTTGCTAGAATAAACTTTTCTTTTTCACACAACAAAGAGCATGTTTTTTTTCTTTTTATTGAGTTTATCGGTACAATCTAGGTATACAATACAATTACATTCATTAATGGGATCTTGTACCTTTACATAATGGGTCTTGATTCTCATTTTTTCCCTGCCCTCCCTTCACCCCCACTTCCCCTCCCCATTTACAAACACTTTATTTCCATTTTTTCAGTTTCTCATATTTTTTTCTCTCCCTTATTACCTTTCTCCCACCCTTCCCACTTTCCCTACACCTTTAGCCCTTTACTTCCTATTTCACATTATTAATTATCTCATTAGGATCTTGGTACTATTATAGTTTTTCACACCAAAGAAACTATTCGGTATTTCAGTTAAAGAAATCTCTGTATGAACATTAAAAATAGGGAATCCTAAAATAAAACTAAAAAGGAAATTAAAAGAGAAAAGGCAATGATGTAACATTAAAATAATCCTTAATTCTGGAGATGAAAATTGTCCCTTAACATATTTAAATTGCTTCTTGAAAAGCCTGTTTTTGACAAGTGTATTCTTTATGACATTCATGAAATAGAGACCAGAAGAATCCAGCCAAGGTCCTGGATCCCACAGCAATGTCCTTTACAAGTCCAGCGAAAGGCCTAGAGCCCAAGGCAATGTTTCGTGCAAATCTGTATCAAGGATGTGTTCTGAGAAGGCCCAAAGGGCAATGGTGGAAGATAAAAAGTCTGCTCTGGTAGGGTGAAGGATCTGGGCCAAGACTGAAGTTCTGCACCGGAGCCAGGAAGCAATGATCAAGACAAAGACCAGAGCTCCCCTGACCTGAGTAGAAGCCATCCTCAGTGACAGTGAGGCCTTGAGCTCCTCCAAGATGAGAACAGCTGAGTTCTTATCAGGAAAGCCAGCCACAGGCTTCTGCAGGAAAATCAACAGCATACAATCTAACCCCCAGTTCTTCTTTTATGCCACTGGCAACAATTCTAAGGAGGGTCTTCCACATCCAGAACCATGCTGACTCAGTTCAGCTGGACGTTTCAAGTTGACCATTAGCTAATCTACCACACCCTGACTCAGTATAAAAATCCTTAAAAAGGGCTGGGATGTAGCTCAGTGCAAAAACCGTAGGTTCAATTCCCAGCACAGCAGCAGCAGCAGCAGCAGCAGCAGCAGTAGTAAAATCCTTAAAATACTGTACCTGTCAGTCATCCGATGATTCTACTGTGGTCCAGAAAACCATGCAATAATTGGCTTTCTCATGTTATAGACAAAAGGGTAATTTGTCAAGAAGTTTCAACAAAGCATAGGTGTGGATAACAAAGATGAAGAGTCTGAAATGCAGGCAGCAGAGCTTAGATCTTGGAGAGACTGACCCTTGAACTCCATAGTCAGCAAGAGTGCAGTGGACTCCAGGATTACTGGCCCCTCATCACGCTCCCCCACCTTGGGGTTCATCAGCAGTCTTCTTCACTTCTCGCTCTGTCAAGAGCCATTCTACATAATTGGGGGGGTCATTTCATAATTAACGTATGACTGTGGCTAAGGCCCAGTGTCACCTTGCTGTAGAGCCGGCTATGGCGGGTGGCCTCTGGTCACAAGTTGAGGCCTCAATGGTCCTGTGATACTGTGATGCCTCAGGGCTAGAGTACATCAGCTGATGACAATCCTGGTTCTTTGAAAACTGAGTAGTAATAAAAAAAATTTTTAAAAATAAATAAAGCACTGTGTGTTGGTGCATGCCTGTAATCCCAGAATTCAGGAGGCTGAGGCTGAGGCAGGAGGATCACTGTGAGTTTGAGGCCAGTCTGAATTACAAAGCAAGACCCTGCCTCCAAAAAATCGAAAGATTTCACTTGGTGGAAGGACTACCTCTTTATTAGCCTGCTATCTCATCCCACCTACTATTGTGAGAGTGCTCTCCTCACTGCCCTCATCAGCGAAAGATCCTTGGAGACCTAAGATCCTCATCAACATAAAATTACTGCCACCTCCTAGGTCACCTGATGCTCCCTTCGATTATCGTGTACCAATAAACAGTGGCCAGCTTGGGAGTCTTTACCTTTGCCCACTCTGAGGCCCTGACCTCCTGCCCCACCCCAACTATTTTGAAATTGTACAAGTCTCTATTGTCTTTCTCCCTTTAGCCCATGCCATTCCCCTTTCTAGGCAGTCGTAGAATGAAGTGCCCTCTGGTATCACTCTGACACTAGAAAGTATCAAAAGTAATATCAGAGGAAGGACCGAAGAAGTATATCAAAATGTGTTGTGCACGGGAAAGAGCAGTCTGTAAACTGGAACCTCAGAAGTGGAGAGAAAGAGCTGGAGGTTTAGCTCAGTGGTTCCGCTGCCTGCCTCGCAAGCACAAGGACCCGAGTTTGATTCCTGGTACCAAAAAAAAGTGGTGAGAAGCTCAGACCGTGGGAGTGCGAAGGTGCCTTAGAAAACATCCATGAGGAACTGTATTGATCTCTGTTATGATTGGCTGTGTGATTCGGTCACTGAATGTTGTGGTACCCATTGGTCCTTTCCATGTACTTATTGTTCTATTCAAATAGCTGGACAGGACAAGTAAAGAATGTATAAGCTTAACATTTACTGATGGTTTTTTAAAAAAGGAAGATGAACCGGGCTTGGTGGCGCACACCTGTAATCCCAGCACTCGGGAAGCTGAGGCAGGAGGATTGCTGTGAGTTCAAGACCAGCCTGGGCTGCATAGTGAGTTCCATGTCAGTCTCAACTACATAGTGAGGCCCTGACTCAAAAAATAAAAAAAAACAAAAAATAAAAAAGGAAGATGAGAAGTGCTCCAAAGAAATGCCCTGCAGAAAGGAGAAAATAAGCCTTGGACAAGGGATGAGCCACTGCAAGTGTGAGAGAACGGTGCCCACAAGACCAATGGCCACAGTCTTTTACATCTTCTGTTGTCAGATCCAGGCCGACCCACGCAGGACTCTCTGACCACTCTGCACATGTGCCGCTGTCGCGAGCCAGCGACGCAGAGCACTGTCCAGCAGTGTCTCAAACCTGAAAGAGCAGCGGGGTGGAGATGGGGCAGAGAGAAAGGAAGGACGCCAAGACAAGAGTCTGATCAAGGCGGCGTTTATTGCCGGCAAGCACCGGCCTTTTAAAGCAAAAAAACCACAAACTATTATGGGATGGGTTTACCATAGTAACTGCAAGGTCACACAGGAAAAGAGCAAGCAGGTTCACCAAAACAACCCACCGTGAGTAGTAGTAACCCGGACAACCACACATCTAAAGGTCAGAGACAAGAAACTGTAACTTTCAGGAATTCCACAAAGGAAACACTCTACCTGCTAAACTGGAGAAACTTAACACATATAGAGTTACTAAAGTTAACAATACTTACAACCAATACTCATGATCCCCACATGCCGCAGCTGTGCTGGAAGGGTGGCCATGACTGACAGGTCAGGCCCAGTTGTCCCGCCACCTTGCCATACCATAATTTCCTACCTTAATTCCTTTTAGGAATAAGCTGATTGATTCAATTTTGCCATACTGACTGACAAAAAAGAAAAAGTTAAATTTTGTTTATGGTTAGAGCTTGCATTTTGGGAAAATCAGGAGAGCTCAAGGATCAGTTATGGGTGGTGGGTGTTTGCTCTAGTTGTATACCCAAACTGTGACTTTCATTTTGGTTTCTTTCTTTCTTTCATTCTTTCTTTCTTTTTTGGTACTGGGGATCAAACTCGAGACCTTGCACTTGCGAGGTGGGCTGCAGAACAACTGAGCTAAATCCCCGGCTTCCATTTTGGTTTATTTCTTTAAAGTCTGAATAATAATTATTATTATTTATTTTTTATTTATTTTATTTTTTTTTGTTTGTTTGTTTTTTGTTTTTTGAGACTGGCTCACACTATGTAGTTGAGACTGACCTGAAACTCACTATGTAGCCCAGGCTGGTCTCGAACTCACAGCGATCCTCCTGCCTCAGCCTCCCGAGTGCTGGAATTACAGGCATGCACCACAAAGTCTGAATAATAAGATGTGCAGAAAGGCAGAAGCCAAGGAGCAGTGAGGTGGTAGATTGTGAAGGACCCTTCTTAGAGTCCTAGGAAAGGCCTGCCCCAGCTGAGGACCACTCAGTGACCCCAGTGTGCTTTGGAGCAGAAGAACTGCCCAGCTAAGACTTGCCTGAACTCCTGGCCCAGAAAATTATGAGGTATAATAAAGCTATCATTCTAAGTCATTAGGTTTTGGAGTAACTTGTGCTACTACAATAAATAATCCAAACCCTGCCCTCTAAACTTGTGTTGTCTAAAGCCAGGGATTTAGTTCAGTGGTGCCACCACCTGCCTCGCAAGCGCAAGGTCCTCAGTTTAATCCCTGGTACAAAAAGAAAGAAAGAAAAGAAAGAAAGAGAGAAAGAGAGAAAGAGAGAAAGAGAGAAAGAGAGAAAGAGAGAAAGAGAGAAAGAGAGAAAGAGAGAAAGAGAGAAAGAAGGAAAGAGAAAGAAAGAAAGACAAATAAACTTGTGCTGCCTATAAGATTAATTTGACAACTAATAATTTATAATCTTATGACTTGAACTTCATTGTTGGCTCAAATTTTAAGTATTTCTTTGTTATTCAGTTTGTAAGGTAATTATATCTTCTTTCCTGATTAGAATACATTTCTTATAGTACCTGCACGTAATACCATAAATAACATGATTGAGGTTTTTTTGTTTGTTTGTTTTTTGTTTGTTTGTTTTGGTACTGGGGATGGAGGGAACTTTCACTTGTAATGCAGGAGGCAGATTCACTGAGCTAAATCCGTCGCCCTGTGTTTTGTTTTTTGCTTTTTGAGACAGGGTTTCACTTTGTTGTTCAGGCTGGCCTTGAACTCGCTATGTAGCCCAGGCAGTGGTCCTCCTCCCTCTGCTTCCTAAGTGCTGAGATCACAGGGGGGCACCATCACGCCCAGCTTGAGGTACTGTTTTTTATTTATTAGAAAATTAGTGTAGGCAAAACATTTTTTTTCTTTTTTGCTAAAATTCCTGCCGTGTTTCCAAAAGAACCCTATAAAATCTTTCTTTTTTCCTTTCAGTATATAAATAAGCTGTCATTGAATGAAAAATATATCTCAGGGTCTTGGGAAGATAAGAAAATGACAGTGGGAATGTATGTATGTGGGTTACCTCTTCCTGACGTAATATTTTATATTTTAATTATTAGAGAAAAACATGTACAAGATACTAAGTGGTACCAAAAGTGCTAAAATAAAGGCAAGGCTTTACCAGTGATCATTAGAGTAAAAAATAAACAAGAATGCAAATGCAAGTCCAGGCAAGGCTCTGTGATGGCTTCCAGGACACCTGTCCCCTGGTACATGTCTTCTATAACCCCCTCTGCGTGAGTGGGGGCAGCTCTGTGAGTATGGTGAGGTAGACACTGCTTTGGTTGAGTCGCATTTGAAAAGACTCTAGCCAATTGGAGGTGGAGATTACTACAGAAAGAGATGCCTTCACGCTTATCTAGAAATAAATAGCCACAGTGTGAATAGTCTATGGAAAGAGGTGGCACTGTAGACCTAAAACCACGAGGACCAACTCTGCTGACTGGTGAACTTGAAGAAAACCCCCAAGCCTCAGGTAAGAATGCAGCCCCAAGCCAGGCGTGGTGGCCCATGTCTGTAATCCCAGCACTCAGGAGGCTGAGGCAGGAGGATCGCACCCCTCGAGTGCAGCCTTCTGAGACCTTGAGCAGGAAACCCAGAAATGGTGACGGAACTCCTAATTTAGGAAATTTGACAGACCATAAATTTGTGCTGTTTTTAAGCCATTAAACTCGTGATACTTTGTTATACAGCAATAGAAAACTAATACACTGATGCCTATCAGCTGCAATTCTGGTTACGCTACAAGAAAATGGTTCTGTACTTGAATAAGGTCAAAGATCAGAAATGGATATGGAAACAAAAGGAAGCTATTTTGCTAGGGATTTAGCTCAGTGGTTCCGTGCCTGCCTCTAAAGTACAAGGTCCTGAGTTCATTTTCTGGTACTGCAAAACAAACAAACAACAGCAAAAAAAGGAAAACTATTCTGATGGTAGTATTTCTAAATTGAGCCCTGTGGGTGGCCAGGGATTTAGTTCAGTGGTTCAGGTGCCTGCTTTGCAAGTGCAGGGACCCAAGTTCAATCCCTGGTACCAAAAATAAATAAATAAATAAATAAATAGACAAACAAATAAAATAAATTGAGACCTATGGTTAAATGTACATACAGTGTATGGAAAAACCTTGATCTCAAGAATAAAAAAGTATTTTGCATATCTTAGGCAATGAATCGCAACTTGCCTAAACCGTGCCATTCGATTCCCTTTAGCAGTGGTTTATGACAAGAGTAAGCATAGCTAATGAAATGTAAGCATAAATCTCCTTTACAGATGTTTCCTCATTACATAGAGAAGAAAGTCTCAAATGGGAAGGCTTTGTCCCCTCTGCCTTTTACCTCCTCTTCCTTCCTTGCATAGAGTAATGATGCCAAGATTGGGGGGCTGGGGATTTGGCTCAGTGGTTCCACTGCCTGCCTTGCAAGTGCCAGGTCCTGAGTTCGATCCCTGATGCAAAAGAAAAAAAAAAAAAAGATTGGCAGTGACAAATTTGTAAGTATTTGAGAACAAACCAACTTCTCCAAGAATAGTAGAATAAAAAGCACAAAGAAACCTTGTTTCCTAGTAACATGGAGCTACTTCATCAGCCTTGATATGCCTACTTCCAGACCCTACATAAAATAACTCTTAGTACAGCACTGTTTGGATTTTTGGTTAATGACAGCTGAATACATTTCTATCTGTCCCAGGGCTTTCTGTGGCTTATCTTATTTTAAATACAAAGCTTTGCTCTGTGCCTCAGAATTCCCATTAAGTCTCCACACAGAAATTTGTTTCTGTGCCCTAGCTTTAATGACTCACTTTTGTTGTGAGGATAATATCCAGTACCTAAACTCTTTCATGGCATGGGCTCTAAATAACTGTTGAGCTGCCTTTTAACATCTTTCTCCACTCAAGCCCTATGTATCCAGAAATGCTTGAACTTCCACCGAAGTCAGCTAACTCTTATCACTGAACACCCTAGATGCTGAGACGGTATTTGTGCCCTGATGTCCAGCACACTGCACAACTATGAAGGCATTTGTTGCACAGATGAGTGCAGAGATTCAACAGCTACACACACACACACACACACACACACACACACACACACACACACATTTCATTTGTTTGTTTTTTGATAGTTCCAGAGATCGAACTCAGGACCTTGTGCTTTCAAGGCAGGTGCAGCACCACCGAGCTAATACCCCAGCCAACAAACCTATATTCTTGAAAAAGCAGCCATCTCCTAAAATACCCTCCCCAACCTCTCTCCGCAGAGCTGAACCTTATCAATTACTGCCTTCCTCCA
Organism: Fukomys damarensis; assembly: GCF_012274545.1. Classification (NCBI taxonomy): domain Eukaryota; kingdom Metazoa; phylum Chordata; class Mammalia; order Rodentia; family Bathyergidae; genus Fukomys; species Fukomys damarensis. The sequence goes on from NW_022900913.1 coordinate 36,426,635, forward strand.
GAAACGTTCCAATCTAGGCAACATCCCTAGCTGCCCATATCTCTCCCACAGGCGGTGGCATTCTCGCTCACCCTGCCACTCTTAGCTTTTCTATTTCAACATTAGCCCTAGAAATTCCGGGACCAACAGGCTGGGGATGTAGCTCAATGGCGCTGCGCATGCCTGGCAAGCACCGGGTCCTGAGTTTGATACCTGGTACTGAAAAAAAAAAAAATTCCCATACTGAGCTTTTCCCCTTTAAACTGACAAATTTTACTCCCTTCAGTAGCTGTTCAACTACATATTTACCAGTTCCTAATGAACTACATTTACATCAGCTTTGATGCTATTTGCAAAAAATTCAAAAATCAAGTCATGGTACATTTATTAGGTTCATATGAAAACATAGGTAGAATGTGCAGCATTCTATAGGAATATTCTACGGAATAGGAACATTTCCTTCTTTTTCTTTTTTTCGTACTGGAGATCGAACTCAGGACCCTGCACTTACAAAGCAGGTGGTTGCACCACTGAGCTAAATCATTGGCCCAAGGAACACTTCTATAAAAGATACATTTTCTTTAAAAAGAGATATTTGTGTTTTGAATTTTTGAAAGATATTGCCACATGACTATCTTTTCTTAAAATTGAGCTCTCATTCCCACCAACAGTGACAGGACCTGTTTCTTCATGCCAGTCAAGGCCTGCAGATCAAATTTTACATCCTTGTCAATATGAGAGAGGAAAAATGGCATTAACTTGGAGTTTAATTTGTTTTTCTTTTCTTATATGGTGTGCACACCATATGTTAAATATTTATTTTTTTATTTTTTACTTTGTTGGGTACCGGGGATTGAACTCAGGACGTTGCGCTTGCGAGGCAGGTGGCAGAACCACTGAGCAAAATCCCCGGCCCTCTCTATGTTAAATATATATGTAAATCTTGTTGCCAACAACCAAGTCTAGTCTGGCTAGTTTATCCAGAACTATGATCTCTTAAAGGCGATTACAGACTACCACTTGAGATTGCTGAGGTAATAAACTTAAAGATAAACTTCCAGGAACACCAAAAACCACGCAATAAGCTGATCTGAAGTGGATACGACTAGTACCTCCTTCATCAAACATGGGATATCAGAGACTCACCACCCCTGTAGCTGCTCCTGCCTTCATTCTCAGTGCTACCTCTAATTAGGTAGTCACGTTCGCACTTTTTCATGTCACCTACACAAAATAAGAAGCCCGCTTTGCTCATCTCTAAAGCAGTCTCCAGGTGTGTCTGTTGGCCAAAGTCAAGATTGCATCCTTGGCTGTTAGCTGGGTGAGAAGCTGGCGATCAAGTTCTTTCACCAGTTGGGGAAGGCAAAATACATAATGTGAATCCTTCCCCAAACATAGGCAGGTATTCAAGCTATGACAAGAAGTCTTGACTAGGGCCAGGGATTTAGCTCAGTGCTTCTGCTGCCTGCCTTGAAAGCTCAAAGTCCCGAGTTCGATCCTCAGTGAAAAGAGGAGGAGGAGGAGGAGAAGAAGAAGAAGAAAAGGTGGTGGTGGTCTTAAATATAAGAAATAATCCACCCTAGGGCCGGGGATTTGGCTCAGTGGTGCTGCTACCTGCCTCGCAAGCACAAGGACACAAGTTCAATCTTCGGTACAAAAAAAAAACAAACAAAAAAATCCACCCTAATACTCTATACCATCAACAGGCAACCACTCTTTATATTTAGTTTTAAAAATAAAAACAGATGCTCCCCTCAATATCCTGTACGTTCCCACTCACTTCCTTCCTTCTTAAACACCTTCCTTTCCCAGAAAAAGACATATGGTTTAGATAAATAATGACTCCAACACTCTCCTGTGCTTAGAGGAGGAGCTGTTGGAAGAGGATTGGATCTTGGGGTGTTAGAGCTGAATGTGACGGCGATGCTATAAGGTGGGACCTGGAACCAAGAGGTAGGTCACTGCACACATGGCATGGAAGGGTACATCTCCCTCTCCAGCTCCTCCCTTGTCTCTCTGCCTTTTGGCCACCATGATTTGAGCAGATTTCCTCCTCCGGACCCTCTGTCATGCCATTTCTTCCCGGGAGGCAGCCAAACATGGACTGAAATCTCTAAACACGGTGAGCCAAAATAAATCTCTCCTTGAAGTTGTGGGTGTTAGATACTGTCTCAGTGACATGATAGCGATTCAAACACCTTTAAGTTTGGATTTATGACGATATAGTTTATGTTATTTGATCACTTTTGTGTAGAAGCCAGGTATTGCTAGCCATTCCAGTGTAGAAATGGTCCCAAGGTGTATACAGCCTCTGCTGTGGAGCGCACCTAGCACTGTGGCCGGGCATTCCAACTTGAAGGTGCAGTAGCCGGGGTTAGGTCCCCGTGACCTGGCATCACTTGGCACTGGAAGTGAGTACAGAGGGAAGGAGATGCCAGGTTACAGATGCATGGATCTAAGAGCTGGTCCACGGAAACATTTTTCAACCACCTGACCAGGTAAATTTAAGGGGACTTTTCAATTTGTTACCAGCATTTAGTCAGAACTTAAATTTGCCCTGTCAGGGAAGTGTTTTGTAGTACAGCACATTTAACTACAAATACACTGTGACTTTTGTCATGATGATAATGATGTGATATATGAACGTATCAAGAAAGGAGGGTCAGTGGGAAGAGCTAGAGCACTTACGGTGCGTACCGCAGCTAGTCTTGCCTTACACTTGACACTTGTGGTTTCCTGTTATGCACTCCAATGTGTTTTCTCTAGTCACCACAGAGCTTCTTTCTGGTTCCGGTTTCTTACTTGAATAAGTAATATAAACCCTCATCTCAGAGGAGATGGAGTCTGTGATCACCATGCCCTTCCTAGGCCCTCATGATTGATTACCGTCCATCTACCACTAATGGGGCACTTAAATGCCAGCCCTTCAGAGATGGTTGCCATGTTCTTGTCTTCTGTCGTGATGAAGGCAAAGGGTCCTGTGGTCAGCAACATCTTATAATTAACTGCTCTGAACTATAAACTCATAGAACCTAGAGTTACAGGCATAGGAAACACTAGTTCCCTAATTTCTACAGCTCGATTCCTGGACCTGTCTAAATTTGTCGAGTTAGCTGATTTACTGTGTCTTTAAAGTCATGCCCCATCCTCCCAGAGTATAATTTCTGATCCACCACTTTCAGCCATAGCTTCCACAGGTACCTCTGTCTCTTGGTCAGGCCGACATCTTCTAGGTGATGCACATGTAACAGGACCAGTAAACCCCAGGCTAATTGTTCCATTCCTACATCTCCTTTGCAAGAAAATGAATCCCTTGATCTGTCATAAGGCATGGGATTCTGGACCAGAAATTAAGAATCTCGTGCACTAGGCCAGACCATGCCAAGAAGGCAGGTCTATTTCTGTTAAAATGAGTCACAGTTCTTTCCAAGGATTGAAGTGGAAAGGACAGTCAAGCTGATTGACTCCTTCAGGTTCACTGTTGTTTTGTGTCAGAAATGCACCATCAGTCTCTGTGTTAACAGGCGGAAAATTTTGCATCAGTAGAAGCTGGGTCATCCTTACTACTTTGTTATTGGTGTTGGTGGTGGAGGATTTGGTGGTGGGGGGGTGCTTCTCGCGGTGTAGTCCAGGCTGGCCTTGAACTTACTCTGTACTGACATCCAACTCCTGGCAATCCTCCTGCCTCAGCCCTCCAAGTGCTGGTATTACAGATGTGCACACCACGCCCAGCGGTCATCATTTACTATGTAGACTGAACTGTGTTCTCCAAAATTCATATGCTAAAACTCTACCCACCAGGAGCTCAGAATATGGCTTTATTTAAAAATGGGGTTCTAGGGCCGGGGATTTAGCTCAGTGGTTCTGCCGCCTGCCTTGCAAGCACAAGGACCCGAGTTCAATCCCCAGTACCCCCCAAAAAATATATATATAAAATGAGGTTCTTACAAATTAGTTCAGATGAGGACATACTGGAGTGTGGACCCTTTAAATTCATATGTTGAAGCTTTAACACCAACGCCATAGAATGTGACTGGGGCATTTTAAAAGGTAGTTAAGATAGAGTAAAGGCTACCATAAGGATGGGCCCTAATCCAATATGACTTCTCTTTGTGTTCTCACGTATGCCCAAGAGACGTCAGAGCTGGGTGCACTGGGAGAAAACACCATGGGAGAAAGAGAAGGCAGCCATCTGCTGGCCAAAGAGAGAGCCAGCAGGAGAAAACAAAATCAAAGCCAAACATTTTGCCTATCCAGCCCCCAGAACTATAAAAACAAATGTCTGTTGTTTGTTTGTTTACTTAGTTAATTAGATAGTTAGTTTTGAGACAGGGTCTCACTCTGTAGTTGAGACTGACCTGGAATTCACTACGTAGCCCAGGCTGGTCTCAAACTCACAGCGATCCTCCTGCCTCAGCCTCCCGGGTGCTGGGATTACAGGCATGCGCCACCACACCCGGCTGGCAAATGTCTGTTGTTTAAAGGACCCAGTGTTTAGTATTTGGGCAGCTCCAGAAGACTATTATAAATAGCCATATACTGTTTAGCTAAGATTGTGTTAATCTACTCTAGAAAAGGTACCACACTGGCCCAGCAGCTTCAACTGAGACTACTTCTTAGCTAAGATAGATAGATAGATAGATAGATAGATAGATAGATAGATAGATTACATGTATTTATATTTTATTTTATTTTTGTTTTGCTTTTTGGTTTTGGGTCCTGGGGATCAAATTCGGGACCTTGTGCTTATGAGGCAGGCAGCAGCACCACTGAGCTAAATCCCCAGCCCAGCAACCATATATTTTTGCTTGTTTTGTTTTTGTTTTGTGGAGGTGGTGGGCAGACTGCTGAATTAAAAAGAATAAGTTGAAGATCTCAACTACTGCATTCTTTTGTCTTTTTTTTCTTTTTTTGGTACCGGGGATCGAACTCGGGTCCTTGTGAGGAAGGCAGCAGAACCATTGAGCTAAATCCCAGGCCCACATTCTTTAGGCTTTAAGCATGGCAGGGATTTTTGCACTACCCAAGGGTGTGATATTTTATTTTGGTTTGCTCTTTTGGCTGGGACTAAGGGAATTTTCAGGGTTCCACATGGCCTTGCTCATTATAATAACTCTTATTTCCGAGTCTGAGAATCTGACATGGCTGTGACAACAAAACCAAGTATGTTTACTCCAGTTATGAATTCAGATTCGTGTTACCAAATCGGTTTGTGGCCCGCGTCACCTACAGGGAAGCAAGCCTGGACCAGAGTTTTATTCGCTACCTGGCCTTGAGTGATAAAAGAACTTCAGTTTTATGGGGGCGATTTCTCTTGGGCTCCTGGTCACCTATCTATGACTTCTTTTGATTAGATAGTTGAATATCACTGTGGACTGACTACTTTTCCTGAGGGTGTTATACTCTTAAGTATTCCTATGGACCCCTTTAAGCCAATACCCTTAGCTACCCCTCCAGCCTTTCCGCTCATTGCAGTAATTTTGTCCATTTAGTTTCTGATGATTAAGGGCCACCACCCACCTAAATGCCTAATTTGAGATCACTACTGCTATTTTCAGTGAACCTAGTTCAATGATCTCTCTTCTTTTTTTTTTTTAGACAGGGTCTCACTATGTAGTTGACCTGGAACTCACTATGTAGTCCAGGCTGATCTCGAACTCACAGCGATCCTCCTGCCTCAGCCTCCTGAGTGCTGGGATTACAAGCATGCGCCACCACACCTGGCTTGATCTCTCTTCTTTAAAGAGGAAAGCCACCTTTGAACATTCTAGCAATACTGATTCCCATGCACCCAATGCATTTTTTTCTCTTTTTAAAAACCAAATGTTTTATTTAATCACCAAAAATAAGAAAAGAAACCATAACATTACTTAAGAAAGTATAGCTGTAAAAACTCAAGCAAGACAGGCAATACTTTATTAAGTCCCTAAAATAATGTTTCATAGAGGAAACTCTAAAAGTATAGACTGGACATTTTCTTTTGTCATCAATATCGATTTCTTCTAAAAGACATTGGGAGGGCCGGATTTAGCTCAGTGGTTCAGACACCTGCCTCTCAAGCACAAGGACTGGAGTTTGATCCCCAGTACCAAAAAAAAAAAAAAAAAAAGACATTGGAATTTCTTTGGGGTTTCCATGTACAAACTAAAATTGATTGCTTAGAATAATTCAGCCTCACCACAAGAATGAAAACAGTTTGTAAAAATATTTGCTTAGCCAGGTAGAGTGGTACATATGTGTCGCGAGTGTCTCAAACCTGAAAGAGCAGTGGGGTGGAGGTGGGCAGAGAGAAAGGAAGGACGCCAAGACTAGCGTCTGATCAAGGCGACGTTTATTGCCGGCAAGCGTCGGCCTTTTAAAGCAAAAAAAACAAAACAAAACAAAAAAAAAAAAACCCACAAACTATTATGGGATGGGGTTACCATAGTAACTGAAAGATCACACAGGAAAAGAGCAAACAGGCTCAACAAAAACAACCCACCGTGGGTAGGAGTAACCCGGACAACCACACATCGAAAGGTCAGAGACAAGAAACTGTAACTTTCAGGAATTCCACAAAGGAAACACACCACCTGCTAAACTGGAGAAACTTAACACATATGGAGTTACTAAAGTTAACAGTACTTAAAACCAATACTTATGATCCCCACACATATGTGTAATCCCAGCACTAGGAAGGCTGAGGCAGGAGGATTACCATGAGTTCAAAGCCAGCCTCGACTATGTCACTACAATTATTTTCTTGCTTCTATAAATGATGTATCATCTGTGTCCTGGAACATAGCCATAGGGTAGCTTTTCCAGTCTTGCCTAATATTTGATTCTAGTGCACCGAATCTCTGAGCTTTTGATTTGTTTTTCCTTCAGCAGACATGGAAAATTAAATATGGAGCATGGCTTCATCCATATTTTTAGGAACTAATAAATTAGCAATTTATACCATCCCTCGGAGTCCTTGGCAGTATGTTAATAGTTTGTCCCAGGACAGCATTCCCCAATCTAAAATTTTTCCTTTATTCCACTCTGTTCCACCCCCCTTACTGAGTTTATTGGTACATTTTAGGTATACAGTACAGTTACATTCATCACTGGGATCTTGTACCTTTACCTGACAGGTCTTGGTTCTCATTTTTTCCCCATACCCCTGCCCTCCCTTCACCCCTCCTCCCCTCCCTATCCACTTCTGCTATCTTTCACCTCCCCAGTCAAATGCCCTCAGAGTGTACCCGCTACGGACTTGGGTGAGCATCTGCTGGAAGTGTGAGTCACCTTCTCATGCACTATAACTTCTGTGGGCCTCCAGCTGGATCGTGCTTCCCTTTACCCAGTACGTGGAGGCCCACTGCTGAGCACCATGACTTCATAACTTGGCAGTTTGAACGGTGTTCTGCTCACGATGAGTTCAGCTGGTATTTCATGACCAGCAGAGACTGGGTTACAGGCTTATATCTTGGTTAACTGGGTAGACCTACTCCCAATAGACATTTCTCAAAATAAAATAAGGATATTCAAAATATGATGGGAAGCCAAGAGTAGGATAAATGCACATAGTATAGTATGTGTATTTCTTTTTATTTACTGTTTGTCTACTGTTTATTTAGTGTCTTGTATTAACTTTTCCCATTATGCATTTTGTCTTGCGATATTATCTATTACTAAAAATTGATATACAGTCAGACTAAACCGTCTTTTTTCTAAACAGTCTTTTACACATAATTTGTTTCTGTCAAACCTAGAAAAAACCCTATGTTTCCTTCCAGTGTTTTTTCTTTTTCTTTTTACATTTGATATGTTTACTAATTTATGTCTAATAATTATGACTTGATTTCCATGAAAAGTCAACCACTTTTTAATTTAGAATTTCATGTTGTGTTTGCATTTTTAGCAATAAAGTAATTCAGTTATGTAAATGAATAGTTCATTTCCAAATATTCTCAACTCTAATTAAAACAGTGGGAAAAAGTGATTAACTAAATATATAAATAGGAAAGGAAAATTTATACTAACAGAATTAATACGTTTTTGCTGGACTGAATTTTAAGAAACCTAGTCCGTATCCATGTCTCCTGATGAAGCAATTTATAGAAGTAAAATCAGAGATATCAAAGCCTTTACACATGAAATTTTGTCACACTGTCTCCAGTGGGAACTTGGGGTGGAAGGGGGAAGACAACATCTTCTGCAGTCGGTAATTTAAAAATTCTCAATTTTTATCCAACTCTTTCAGTTATGCAGATGGTTTATATCAAAATAGAATAAAATGATTATTTTGTGTGGGGCTTTAATATTTTATTAGCATTTTTTAGGTTCGGGGATTTAGCTCAGTGGTGCCGCCGCCTGCAAGGATGGCAGTTCAATCTCCGGTACCAAAAAAAAAAAAAAAAATTAAAATTAAAAAATTTTAAGTGATGGAATGGAGACTGGTAGAAAAATACAGCCTCTCTAGGACCTGGAACTTGGTCCTAGAGACACTTGGAAAAGAGCAACTTGATGAAAAGGGGGAAACAAAGAGCAGATCTCAGGGAATCAGGAGAGAGCTGACAAAAACTAGAAACTACAGAGAAGCTGGAAAAACAGAGCACAATGCAAAGAAAACAGCAGTGCGTCTGGAAAGCTCCCCCTGGCTCCTGGGGAAAAGGACCAGGGAGAAAAAACACACTGGGCTGGCCCTGCGAATCCTAAGAGAAGCCCAGAGTTACTGTAGACTACATAAACAACATAAGGAGTTTTACTCTGAAAGCAGCTCCTTCCGCGCGGCAGGCTGGCGCTAGAGGGGAAGTCCAGGGTACAGCTGTCACATTTGATTTTGGGTTTTTTGTTTGTTTGTTTGTTTGTTTGAGACAGGGTCTCACTATGCAGTTGAGACTGACCCGGAACTCACTATGTAGCCCAAGCTGGTCTTGAACTCACAGCGATCCTCCTGCCTCAGCCTCCTGAGTGCTGGGACCCGGCACAACAGCTATATTTGAGAGGGTTTACTCAGAAAACATTTGGAGAATGGATTGTTTAAAACTGAGCCAGAGGGCTGGGGACTTAGCTCAGTGGTTCCACCTCCTGCCTTGCAACACAAGGACCCGAGTTCGAACTCTGGTAACAACAACAATAGAGCAACTATAGAGCAACTGTACTTCAAGGTCTCTGGTGTCAGCCTCCCGAGAGACAGTTGCAGAGAGAACACAGGCTAGACACAGGCTAGACCTGCATGAGAAGTTTAAGCTCAGGTCAGGAAGGACACAGGGACGCTGTCCTCTGTTGTGCGAAGCCAAGCCAGCAGTGTGTAGCTTTTGGACTGAGTTGGTTCTGAAAGTGCTGGCCCAAGTCCAACAGTCTGCTTGAACCCTTTCCCTGCTGCCTACATCCGGTACAGAATTCAGTGGTCCGCTTGCTTTCTCTATCCACCAATAGGAGAAAGGACATCCCTCAGTTTAGGCAGTGGCCACACCTTGGGGAGTATAGACAGAGGGGCTCCTGGAGCAGTCAGGGCACCTTATAAACCCACACACTGTAAAGACAGACAAAGAAAGTTATGGCTTGAGGTGCACAGAGGAACGTGGAAAGTGGGAGTTGTTGGAGTGACTACGCCCAATGGGACAAGCAGGGCAAGATTCAGTATTCACACCCCAAATTTGACTACAGAAAAAAAAGAGGCCTTAGCACAGCTCAATATCCCTCTTCTATATCTGATAGATTCCAGTACTCAGGCCGTGGAAAGAAATTATTCATTCAAAACATGGAGCATGGGGAAAAAATGAGAACCGAGACCTGTCCTGTGAAGGTACAAGATCCCAATGATGAATGTAACTGTACTGTATCCCTAAAATGTACCAATGAACTTAATTAAAAATAATATCACAAAAACATGGAGGAAGGCCGGGGATGTAGCTCAGTGGCACCGCGCCTGCCTGGCAGCCCAAGGTCCCAAGTTCTATCCCCGGTACCACACACACACGCACACACACACACACACACACACAAGGAGGAATTCTTTTTGGATTAATTTTTCTTTCTTTCTCTTCTTCCTCCTCCTCCTTCCTCTCTCTCACACACTCTCTCTCACACACCCCCTTCATTTTTTTTTCAGATTGAGATTTTAAACTTTTTCTTTTATGTTTCACATTTCTATTTTTCTTTATTTTATTCTGCTTTTACTTTTTTCTTTTTATTTGTTTTTGTTCTTTTTATCTGATTCTATCAGTTCTCTTTTAATCCTTAATAGAATCATTTATATTCTTTTCTCATTCTCAGCTTCCTTTGATTTATTTTTCAAATTTTACTTCTTTTTTTTCTCCTATTCCTTATTCCCTCTGTTCTTACTAGTATAATCATTAATCTTTATTTTTTAAATGATTAATCTTTATTAATCTTTAGATATTTAGTTAACTACGCTATCATTGTTGAACTGTTTTCAATTGGTTTTTTTTTGTTTTTTGGTTTTTTGAGACAGGGTCTCACTATGTAGTTGAGACTGACCTGGAACTCACTATGTAGCCCAGGCTGGTCTCAAACTCACAGTGACCCTCCTGCCTCAGCCTCCCAAGTGCTGGGATTACAGGCGTGCGCCACCACGCCCGGCTTTTTAAACTGTTTCTTGAAGCCAATCATTAATTCTCCTTTTTATTTTTCTTGCTTCTTTTTTTTCTAGTTCTGGGGGTCAAACTCAGGACCTTGCACTTGTGAGGCAGGAGGCAGAACCACTGAACTAAATCTCTGACCTGTGTGGCACTTTGGTGGCAGCCTGGTTTTGTCGTCATCTTTTATTTTCTATTTCCCTTTCTACTGAAGACAACTGTTGCTGCAGTCCATCACAATCTTTTCCTTTTTTTTTGTCTTGCTTCTTCAAAAAGATTTTTGTATTCTGTGACTATTGTGTATTATTTGTTCAATGCAATGTACAATCTGCTTCCAATTTTTTACTTGCGACTTTAAATCCTGAATTTCATCCTCCTGTTTATCGCATTGTCATATAACAGTACCCAGTTCCTCCTGCATAACATGGAATTTGGTCTTTGGAAATCCAGTCTGTGTCTCCGTTCCGATGTCTTCACTAACATCAGACAAAATCTCATCATCTGTATGGTCAGGGGAGCCTTCTTTGGGCAGCTGCCTTCAATATTGCCAATTGTCTTTGCAAGTAAAAAGTCTGAGAAATCCCTTGGAATGGAAACTTTGGGAATTTATACATTGCAGTAGTACAATGTAACACTTAAGTCTGTTTTCCTTCCTTTATTTGCAGACTATACCTTGTTTTGAACCTTGTTATGGGACCATTGTTTTTGGTCTCCAGTTTAGCTTCTGAGTGTAGATGAACTTATCCCTTTACACTCTAGCAGACCTCTTACATTATAATCGTCTTCCTCCTCATATAATTTATTTTGTTCCAGTCAATTTGACATTCATTGTCAAAACGGTAAGACAAGGGTCAATATATCTATATAATTATTGAATTAAAAAGTCAATTTTCAGATAATCTGTCATTTTTTTTTGAAATATTATATTTGCTGTACAACAGATTTTCCTGTATGTCTTCTGTTAAATATCCCTCACCTTAAGATGGCCACTACATAAAAAGAATAGCCTTCTTCCCATAACGCCCTGCTTCTCACCTAAAAATATGGCTTCTCCCACTAAAGGACAGCCTTCTTTTTCCCATCATGCCTTTCCCTCGGAGAGAAGCCCCTCCTACGATGTCACAAACTCCCCAATCCCTAGCCACTACATCACTCAATCCCACCCCAGCTCCTATAAGAAGCGCTCCCTATCTCAGCCATATTGCTCTCTCTCTCCTTTGATTGGAGCCGGTCTGGCAGATTGTCCCTACAATAAAGGCTCATAGTAGTTCTGTTCTGGTCTTGGTTTTACCTTTTTTACCTAACTTCTTCTTTTCTCCTCTATTCATCATCAAACTAGTTTCTTATATTAGTGTCTCTGGTAGAGACAGGTGGAGAGTCCCCGCAATCCTGGGCCTGACTCTCCCAACACAGAAAGTTGCGGAAGAATCAGAGATCGAAAGCATAGAAGCAAGGTTTGTACTTTTATTCAGAGTCAGTTTGTACTTCTCTCAGAGAGACACGCAGGGGTCCCCGAAATGGAACCACAGTTGGAGTGGGTCTCAAGGTATTGACTTCATAGTAGTCGGGAGCCTATCCTGTCTCTGGGCTGAGGGCGCCCCTACTTGATTGATTGACTGATTGATTCATTACTAGGGGAAATGGGGAAGGGTCTTCGGGGGCTTTTCACACTTCTGGGTCAGGTTTCCTTTTTTCCTTTTAACTTTTGCGAACCAAGCTCTACCGGCTGCCAGTTCTTCGCAGGTGGTTAAGTCTGTTCAGCCACCTGTCTAAACTCCTTGGCGGGGGTGGGTGGTGGGTGGGTGTCTCTCGTCTTTTCCTACCTAAAGCTCTCTATCCCTGCATTGCGTTGTTGAAGTTATTATAGGTTCATAATGTATTGTGCTGTATAGAAGGAGAAATTTTCCATCAATAATCTTCAAATTTTTCCTGGTTATTGTTTGATTTATACGTTACTGGTACTTTGGAATAAACTTGGTGTAATCAAAAATCCTTTTGGAATTTAAATAGTGTGTTGAGTTTATAGGTTAACTTTGGAGAAATTTGGCATCTTTGCAAAGTCAATTATATTTTGTAATCTAGGACAATTTTAACTTACTTGATGTAGGTTTTATACATGTAGTTCAGTACATTCATATATATAATTTTTTTTGCTTCTGTTCAGGATGTCTTAAAGGAAATATTTGGAAATGCATTTCAGTAGCAAAAGATGGTATAAATTTATAAAGATAAACCTATGAAATTGTTCAGAAGATCCAAAGAATTTCAAAATTATTTGAGGGATAGGAAAATCCTTTATATCTTTGTATGCCCCAAATTTAAAGATATTGAAAGAGACTGAAATATTTCTAACTATATAAAATTTAAAAGAAAATTTACACTTGATGAACGATATCACAAAAGCAAAATGCAGATGGGAGGATTGTGCAATGTATCAGTCACAAAGGATTAATATTTGCAGTACTTAAAAAGCACCAAAAAATCAAGTCAACATATAAAGAGCCCACTTAAAAAAAGAGGATGGGATAAAGTTGGGATACGATAAAAATAGATTAAGTTTAGTCTTTGGAACCCTGGGTAATAAAATAGTCTTTTGGTGTTTCACAGCTTTCCTCACTAGGCTCCAGTGAACATGGATCTCAGTTCAGAGCTTCTTGCAGCAGGACAGAAATATAAAGTACAGACAACACCACCAGCCAAGTGACTGTCCAAGGCCTGAAAAGTGACCAGTGAGTCTGTCTGGACCATAGAGTACACAAAGCAGCCAGGTAAGGTGTAAGTGCTACAGGATCTCTGTATTGTGCTGGTATTAATTTAGATGAATTCTATTCTCCATTTATTTGTGGTTCAGCAGGGCTTCTTTTTGGTGGGGAGTGGGTACCAGGGATTGAGCTTAGGACATTGCACTTGTGAGGCAGTTGGCAGCACCACTGAGCTAAATCTCTGGACCCAACAGGGCTTCTTAGCCAAGGAAAAAACTGTTCTATTAAAATTTGAGAAGATGTGAGAGACCAAATGATTTGGCCCAGCTGGCTAGCAAAGGAAATTTGGAAAGGTTTGCCACAATAGGGGAGACAGAAACAGTATAGTCAGAGATAATTATCTGCAGCAGCACTTGGAAGACAGCATGCGGACTTCGCTGTGGTTGTGGTATCTTCTTCAGGGTCTGCATCAACTGGGCAGGGACAGCTCCATAATCTTCAGGACCCAGTCTGAAATATAAGGCTGTGTTAGTCAGCTTTTCATTACTGTAACAAGATAGTTAAGATAATCAATTTAAAAAGAGGAAAGGTTTATTTTGGCTCATGGCTTCATAAGTTCCAGTCATGATGAGTTGGACCTTATTGCTTTGGGCCTGTGACAGCTTGGCATTGTCGTTGTAGTTACAGCAAGCGGCAGAGGAAGCTGTTCACTTTATACCTCGAGGAAGCAAAGAGAAAGAGGAAGGGTCCCACTATTACACTCAAGGGTTCATCTCCAATGACCTAACTTCTGCTAATGTTCCATCCCCTCCCAGTAGCACCTCAGGCTGGGGAATGAAGCCTTCAACACACAGGCCCTTGGGGAGCATTCAAGACCCAAATCACAACATAGGCCCCCTTATACACAACACACAAAAAATGTCTATTAAAATTCTTAACCCAGGGCCAGGGATTTCGCTCAGTGATTCTGCCGCCTGCCTCATAAGCACAAGGACCAGAGTTTGATCCCCGGTACCCAAAAGAAAAAGACCAAGAAAAAAGTAAGAAAGAAGCCCACTCTGCAAGATGTGAGCCATCCACTGTGAAAGAGAGCTCAGTGGCCAGGAGCTCAGTGGCCGCCGTCTTTAGTAACGCCCTCTCCTCAGGCTGACATCGGGCCCAGCCGTACTGCCTGAATTCTCCGGAGAAGCACTGAAGAAAGCACTTTGAGTTGTTCCAGGTGCGGGGCTTGGGTGCGTGTCTCCCAGGTCTCCGTGACGGACGGAAAAGTCACAACCACTTACTTGCTCAGCTGGTTTGCCACGTCCTGATCTCCAGCTTCACTTCCTCCTGAGAGGCATAAGCTCTACAATTCTTGCAAAGCAGGCAGTGGAACCACTGAGCTAAATCCCTGGCCCTCTACTCCATAATTCTTTATGGGTGCCGAGGGTGTGGAGGTCTCTGTCTCCAGACGGCCTCTCCCTGATGCAAGGGCCTATCGGCTATAGGCTTTATACTCTCCAATTACCAGGGGATGTTTGTGGCTCACTGACTGGGTTTATTAAAAACAAAACCAAAAAACCTGTCAGAAGACAATAAGAAAGGAGCTAGAGTCTGTTTTTGAAGAACTGCTGTCTGTTCAACGGGAGAAAGCTTGGTGAAATTGTCAGAAGAAGAACTTTACTATTAGATTGGGGATATAGACCCCAAATATGAGAAGGGGACCGAGGTACCAGAATTTCTCCCCTGAGAGAAAGAAAGCTGAGCAAAGCACTGTGGAGAACAGGGATGTGAGGACAAAAAGGCCTCCAGGTCACACACAGCCTGCATGATCTGTTCTGAGACTGGGTTATAACAGGCTCTCTGGCAGCTCTTCACAGACTCTACCCACAATGCATGATGGAAGACGGGAAAAAGAAGAAAGAAAAGGGAGATAAATTTGAGGTGGACCTGTGGACCTCTCTTGTGAGCTTGGTAAAACACAGAAGCCCTATACTTCCGCAGAGGCCCTAACCCATGTGGTGGGACACACTAGGAAACGCTTCCCAGAGCTCCCCAGCTTCCATTAATTGTTACAACCCTCTAGGTCTCTACTTCTCTCACCAACAAAAAGCCATCTCAGGAGAGAAGAAGGGACAGGGGATTGCAGCTTTCCTGTGGAGTTAGAGAGAAGGTTAAAGTAAAAACTGAGCCATGGGCTGGAGATTTAGCTTGGTGCTGGCTGGCTGTTCAGAAATATGTCACAGGTTCTGGGGTGCTCGGGATCTTTCAGAGATTCTTTCTAGCCTGAACAAAGAATTGGTCATGACAAGTGCAGAAAGTGATGAGGTTGTACATTTATTAAATGTAGGAAAAGAAAGGTGCACTGCAGTGTGTGTGCAGGCCAATTAGAAGTGGTAAAAGGATGGGGCTGGGGATTTAGCTCAGTGGCTCTGCTGCCTTCCTCACAAGCTCAAGGACCCGAGTTCGATCCCCGGTACCAAAAAAAAAAAAGTGGTAAAAGCAACACACTCTGTAGGGTAAGAGCAGACAGCTGGGAAAGACAGGGCCGCAGGGGCTTTATTTCCTTATTTCACTTTTTTTGAGACAGGGTCTCCCTATGTAGTTCAGGCTAGCCTTGAACTCACTATGTTATCAAAGGAGATGAATCCTCCAACAGCCTAGAGAGGGCGACGGTAAGGGCTGAGGAAGAAAAGACAATTGACTTGTGTGATTTCAAGTATGCAGGGAACCAGGAGGCCAGTGCCTCAGAATGGGCAAAGACAAAGACACCCTGAGCTTGCTGCTATTCATTAGATTCAGAGGGAGTATCAGTTGACTCAGAATCTTAAATTGACAAGGTTTTTCTTTTATTTATTTATTTGTTTGTTTGTTTGAGACAGGGTCTCATTGTGTAGGTGAGACTGACCTGGGACTCACTATGTAGCCCAGGCTAGTCTTGAACTCACAGTGATCCTCCTGCCTCAGCCTCCCAAGAGCTGGGATTACAGGTGCGTGTCCCCAAGCACAGCCTAGAAATAGTTCCAGAAATAAACAGCAACATATACTGTAGTCAACCCCATTTTTTTTTTTTTTTTTTTTTTTTTTT
>NW_022900913.1:36442984-36485302 GCF_012274545.1 Fukomys damarensis
CGGGGATCAAAATTGGGATTTTGCACTTTTGAGGCAGGCGGTGGAGCCACTGAGCTAAATCCCCCTCCCCTACCCCATGTCATTTTAAAAGCTACAATATTTTGCAATCTCTGAAGTAATTCCAAGTAACCGCTGTAAATATGGGTTGCCTTACGGTACCTACGATCCCTATTCCAGCCAAGTCACTCATCTTTGCAGTGGGACAGTTGAGATCAGATATCCTTGCTCCTCAAGGAACTGAAATTCTAGACAACTGTCTTTCAGCTTCACTTTTCTAAAGAACTCAAGTTTACAGATGAGAAGTTAGGTAACGTCTTCTATAGAGAGAGCAGGTGAAAGAGCAGGAAAAGATGGACTTGTGCTGATCTTTTGTTTGAATTTGCTTTCTTTCACAACTGTCACTATTCTAACTTTATATACAATTAAAGTAGTATTACTGCTTGACTAGGTTAGGATTTTCGCATTACCAGTTATTGCTTATTTGATAGTAATGGTCAAATTTTTCTCTAAATTGAATTTCCCAGAGTCACAAGTACAATTGGGTCCTTAAAAGGCATAGTTGTGTATGTGTGTGTGTGCAGATGTGTTTGTAATATATGCAGTTAGTTACTAATTATGCTGAATTAGACTCCATACCTTATATCTATCAAACTTAAGAAAAGTAGCCGGGTGTTGTGCACACCTGTAATCCCAGCAGTCAGGAGGCTGAGACAGGAGGATCTCTGTGAGTTTGAGACTAGCCTGGGTTACATAGTGAGTTCCAGGTCAGTCTCAACTACATAGTGAGACCCTGTCTCAAAAAAAAAAAAAAAACCAAAACCAAAATTTTTTAAGAAGAGTAGGTCTGGTGATTTAGCTTAGTGGCACTGCGCCTGCCTTCCAAATGCAAGGTCCTGAGTTCAATCCCCACTACAAAAAAAAAAAAAAAAAAAGAAAGAAAAGAAACAAATTTAAAAAGAGTAAATTTAAAACTATATTATCAAAAAGATGAAAAAACCTATACTATCAAAATTATAATATTTAACTCAGTGTTGTTACATATATTCATCAGATAACTTCCTCTGCTATATTCTGCCTTTGAAGAACAGAAAATAATATTTTCCCCTATATAACCAATTAATGGGCAATTTCACCAACATAGTGCTATGTTACAGTAAGTGCACACAATTGGACATTAGGTTTTAGGATTATTTGTAGGTGTCTATTTACCATTCTTTATTATTTTTTTTTTGCCATTCTTTACTAGACTGAACAACTAATCATCTAAAACTCTTCTTTTATAACTTGCCTAAAGTATTTTCCTTAACTCTATTTTGTCTACAGAAAAGAATATTCAGATATTTTCAAGTAAACATATGCAATTAAGGCATGGAAACACGAGACTGCCCTAAAATGCATAAAATAATGTCAAACCATACATATATTATATACAGATGCATATGTTCATATATACTATTTTAAATTCATATGTGTGACAAAATTTTCAGTTTACTACATTATATCACCCAAAAAAGAGGTTATGAGAGCCAGGAATATTTGATTAAAATGTCTAAATTCACCACAAAAAGCAACCTTTACTATTACTCCTTAAAATATGAAATTATGTACATAATTTATAAATTATCAGAACTTTCGAGTGTATGACAGATTAGTGGTTCTGAAATAGCAACTTAATCCTGCCAAAGAGTCATGCTGTCCCATTTGAAGTCTTACTTTCTCAGCCCTGGATCAAAATCTAAGTTTCTTTCAATCCTGTCTTTCTCAAATTGTGCTACATACCTAACACAAATAAACATGCACTGAAGCACTGATATTGTTTGATTTTTTTTTATACCCAAGATAGAATTCAGGACCTTGCACTTGCCAAGCAGGTGCAGGGCAACTGAGCTACATCCCCAGCCTGATATTGGTTGATTTTTAGAGCTATTTTACTAAAAAATAATTTTAAACCACTAAAAAGGGGATATCTCAAAATATAGCTATTGTGGGGCTGGGGTTTTAGCTCAGTGGCACTGTGCCTGCTTCACAAGCGCAAGGTGCTGAGTTCGATCCCAGTACCAAAAAAAAAAAAAAAAATCCCTAGAAAACAACAACAACAACAAAAAACTATTGTGGCAAGGTACAAGTTTAACATTATAACCAGTTGTAGTTAATTCTGCTTAAAAGTCAAAATTCTCAAATGTTCTCTTTTCATACACCTATATTGGATTAAAATCAATATTGAATATGAAATTTTTTATGGTTTCAAATTTATGGTTGTTCTTTAGGCTTCTACTGCTAACATGTTATTATGGAATAATTCAGAACAACTTTCCAGTTTGTCTAAATCTAAAAAATAGGGCCAATGGGCCAGGGATTTAGCTCAGTGGTTGCACTGCCTGTCTCACAAACTCAAGGTCCTGAGTTCGATCTCTGGTATAAAAAAAAAGAAAGAAAGAAAAATAGGGCCAACGTCTTTTAGAACACAGTCTAAAAGGTAACAGTCTGTGAGGAAGGGCAACTGGCATCTTGACTTTAGTGTTGGAAGAAGAGAGATGTCATTAGAATATAAAGACGAGCCGGGCATGGTGGTGCATGCCTCTAATCCCAGCAGTCAGGAGGCTGAGGCAGGAGGATCGCTGTGAGTTTGAGACCAGCCTGGGCTACATAGTGAGTTCCAGGTCAGTCTCAACTACATAGTGAGACCCTGTCTCAAAAAACAAAACAAAACAAACCAAAAATAAAATAAGATTATTTGGTACTTAGAAGGTTGATGTCATGCATATAATAAATATATGTCACATTTCAGTAATTACTTATTTTCCTGAATAGAATCAAAACTTTTTTTCTGGTACCAGGGATCGAACTCAGGTCCCTTGTGCTTGCAAGGTAGGCAGCGGCACTACTGAGCTAAATCCCCAGCCCTGAGAGATTACATTTTAATTGACTCCCAGAAATTGTACAAGTAGAATGTTTTATACTTCTCTGGGCTATGTGAATGTGTGTATTGAATTGTTAAACATTGTGAATTGTTAAATAAGGATTTGTTTTATTTGGTAGTAATGCCTATTGTTTCTGTATGATATAGTGAATAAAAATATTTCATTTCTCATTTATTTTCATTGGCTTGGCACTGATCACTCAATTGTATGCAAGCAATTCTATTTCACCAACAGAAACATTAAGGACAAAAATAGCGGTCGCTTAGGACGGTGTACAAATTTGCCTCCAGAAGCCTGGCATCTGTTAAGCAGCCTACGAACGTTCATCTATAACCGATGTTTAGCCCATAGGTTGCCTACAACCCCAGCAGTGACACACAGGTGCAGACAGGGCACCATTCATGTCTCTGAAAACTCAAGGATTCCGAACATTTTCTTTTTTTATGAGTTGATTCTTTCCAATTTTTTACTTGCTTTCCTTTCATTAAAATGTGTAAGTTAAATGTTTTTAGTTAGAAATCACAACACTTAAAAGTACTTCTCCATTGTCTACCACGTTCTCTGGTTTCCCGGTCATACAAACTGTCATAAGTCAGCTGGGCGTGGTAGCGCACCCCTGTAATCCCAGCACTCAGGAAGCTGAAGCAGGAGGATCTCTGTGAGCTCCAGACCAGCCTGGGCTACACAGTGAGTTCCAGGTCAGTCTCATCTACATAGTGAGACCCTGTCTCAAACCTATCCCCCCAAAAAATACATGAGATATATTTCCATTCAATATATCTTAATAGCAATAGATTTTCAAAATAAATCAGTAATATTTTAAATATTTGTAAGCATAACAATGTGAATTTAAGAGTTATAAATAAAGATAGAATTCTCATTCTTGAGCATCCTGTATAGATCAATGAAGACTGTGAACTTTCATCTTTTTTTTGAAGCTTGGTTGTAGAAAATTGAGTTAATTATTCAAAGGAAAGTGTTGGTAGCTCCTGAAATCCCTTCTCCTGGTTTATGTTTACTTCCACTTTCATGTCAGCCCTCTGCCTGGTCACCTCTCCCACCTCAATACCTAAGCACCTGGTAGGTTATCATTTCTTGGACACATATATGTCCCTCCAAATTGTATGCTGCTGGAACAAGTGTGGGTGTTTTGAACTCAAGTGCGTGACTTTATCCCATTGGTCTGGTTGTTCCTTACTTTTTTCACTCAAGACTATTTCTCAATTCTATCCAGGTTCTTTATTATTATTTTTTGTTTGTTGTTTGTTTGTTTTTTGAGACAGGGTCTCACCATGTAGTTGAGACTGACCTGGAACTCACTATGTAGCCCAGGCTGGTCTCAAACTCGCAGCGATCCTCCAGTCTCAGCCTCCCTAGTGCTGGGATTACAGGTGTGTGGCGCCATGCCCGTCCTACATTTTCTTTCTTTCTTTTTTTTTAAGCTTTAATTGAGTTTATTGGTACATTTTAGGGATACAGTACAGTCACATTCATTGTTGGGATCTTGTACCTCTACATGACAAGTCTCGATTCTCATTTTTCCCCTTGTCCCTGCCCTCCCTTCACGCCCTCCTCCCCTCCCCATCTACAAACACTTTATTTCCATCTTTTCATCATCTCACATTTTTTTCTTTTCCCTTATTACCCTTCCCCTGCCCATCCCACCTTCCCCACATTTTCTTTTTTTAAGCAAAACTTTTCCTGGTACATTTAGGGAATGGGGAAAGGGGACACGTTGCTAGAACCCCTGCATCGAGTTCTAGTCTCCTGTGAGCCACGACAGCCCGAGGTGAGTTAGTTACTATATAGACAGAAATGAGACTTAGAGAAGCTGGGCTTTGGCCCGATCCATGCTGCTCTGGGCAGCAAAGACCCAGGACCCCAGTTTGCCACACCTTTGTTCAGAACATCAGGAGAAACAAAAGGAGCAGATGACAGGGAGGCCGCGGTGCCAGGATCCTGCAAGGATGAGGACATAGGCAGGGGAAGAATGGGTTCCTCCCGGGACGTCTCCAGCTGGTGTAGTCCTGTCCTGGAGCATCACAGCCTCAGGGGACCCTGGAGCTCTCTGCTGTGACTGGAGGTGAAAGCTGGCCTGCAGGCAGGAAATCTAGGCCCTGATGATTTAATTGTGAAGTGATCTTTCCTAAAGTCATGTAGAATTGTTCCCGACACATCTCCCTTTCTTTTTTTTTTTTTTTTAATGTGAGTGTGTTTTTAGAGAAAAGTGAGCACACCCAACAAGAGCTTGTCGCTATGGTCACCGGCTTAGTTGTCTATAAACAAGCTCTTTTTCAAAGGGCTGTCTATCCCCAACTGTAGCTAGGGAGAAGGGACGAAAGTGTCATCCTACGGCTTGGAGCTGAGAAGGCCCAATGTAGGGAAGACTGCAGTCAGGCGCCCCTTTCAGGGAGCTAATTTAACAGGCCTTAAGTGAAAATCATGTTGGAAATGAGCAATAAAAACCTTCTTCATAACGTATGTCTGGTGGATGTTGGTAAAGAAACATCTAGCACATTTGTTGATGATGCTATCTGTACGGTCACTTGGAGTTTGGCAGTCTATAAGAAAGAATAAGCAAAAAGAAACTTAAAAGAGATTACAACATGCATAGTTAAGGTATAAGCACTAAAGATAAAAAGGGATGCATGGGGAAAGGGGCAACTGTCTCTGAGGGACTAAAGTAGCCAATGTAGTGTGGCTTTTAGACCCTCCACTAAATAGATTATCTATGTCAGACTTTTAAAAAATTTTTCTCTTAATTTTGGGTGTAAGAAGATTAAGAATCTAATAATAACTAAAAAAACCCAATTTTAGCTAAAAAAAAGAAACAAAGCTCTCGTTGAATTCATATAAGTACTATCTTCAGTTATACTTTTCTACTGGATGTTTAAGACCAAGTTACGCTAAGACCTCTATTGAATAAAATTAACCTCTTACTATCTAGCAAGGTCAATTAGGGCTCCTCAGGCACTGTCTTGGAACCATGCTAGAGCCTCTCAGCTCCTCTGTGAGTGTCAGTCGTCAGGATGGGTCACGGCCTTGCTCTACCATTTTGCTTTCTGTGAAAGCATGGGAGAATTTTTTCCTCCAGGTGACATTCCTTTGGCACATTTTTTGTAGAATCTTAGTGTTTTGGTGGCCAGCAACCTCCCTGCTCAGGAGGTTGACTCACCAAAGAGTGGGATCTTGTGGAGGTTCCCTCATGCCTGGGGGTTTTCTTTGTCACAGCTGTTGACCTTAGAGAGCCAGGGCCAAAATACTGGCTGTCTTCTTAGCCCAGTTACCCTTCTACTTCTGGTCTCTAAACTTCAGTTGTTGAACATCCAGAAGAGAAGATCAATAACATCAGCATTGTAATAAGTGTAGTGAACTCCACTATTATAATTTTACTTGGATATTAAGCATTTTGTAGTAAAACTATAGTTAGGGACTGTTATTACTGCCAATCATGGTTGTTCTAGTGGTTGAATCTCTGTAGAATTTTTTTTTTTACTAGACCCTTTAGGTTTCTCTTTTTTTTTTGTACCGGGGATCGAACTCAGGCCCTTGCGCTTGTGAGGCAGGCACTGGAACCATGTAGCTAAATCTCCAGCCCTCTCTGTAGAATATTAACAGAAAAGTGTTTTGAATGAGGCTCTACACATAGTTTAGCATGACAATCATGATATTACCTTTGTAATACACTTAAATATGCATCTTAGTATAAAATAGTCATTGATAAACAACTCACTCCCCGAAAAACACATGAAAAAGGCTCTGACCTAAGCAGCCTTTTTTTTTTGGTACCAGGGGTGGAACTCGGGTCCTTGCGATTGTGAGGCAGGTGGCAGAACCACTGAGCTAAATCCCTGGCCCAGTAGCTATTTTTTGACGGGATGTCATCTAAAGAAAATACACCAGCCTGCAAGAGTGCCTATTATTATAAGTGGTTGGAGTGTAAGAGAAAGGCAGATATTTGATTCATGAGGTTATTACCATAAACAATATGTTGGAAGACCTGTACAATTAGGGGCATGAATAAATTGTGTATCCCAGAAAAGTAGCAGTAATAGTATCACAATTATATAAAACCTTATGTCCTTCAATGTAGTTTGGTACCAAAAGCACCTTGCTAATAATACCTTTTTGTTTATGCCACAGAAATTAATTTTTTGAAGATGATCCATGTAGACATATCACAATGACATGTTTAGAACTTAACCAATATAAACATTTTATAATAGCACATTTAAAGCTTAAACTTCAATGATAGCCAATGTAATCAATTTATAATAACATATTGAGACAATGTTTGTTGAGTTGTGTCTCCCATAAGGTTCTGAAATTATTGGGGGGTCCCTTTAGTGAAGTAAGACCAGAATAATTATTTTCTGAGCAACTGCTTCTTTTTCACCAAGGGGAGTCCCATGTAACAGTCTCTCCAAACCCAGGGTCTCTATATATTTACTTTGACAAATAAAAATTTTTTATAACTGCTATTGCAAATAAGCGACAATACACATTAGTTTTGTAAAATCTTGATGTCACTGATCAGCTAGTAACCTGGGGGAAGAAGGGCAGGCCTTTAACTTAATAACATTTATCTATAAGCCATTTTAATAGGTGAATATCTTTCAAAATTTTCAAAATAGCTGGGGATTTAGCTCAGTGGTGCTGCCACCTGCCTGGCAAGCACAAGGTCCTGAGTCTGATCCCCGGTAAAAAAAAAAAAAAAAAAAATTCAAAAGGTGAAAAAGAAAAGAGAAAAAAAAATTGGGCTCAGACAGAATTGTGATACAATTGCACAGACAGACATGTAAGACAATTCATGAAACTAGAGTGCGCTCAAATATTTTTTGCCAAATATCCCTTTTGTGATTTTTAGCTTTATAATTATACATAAAACTGGTCAAAAAGTTTTTGTGATCAAAATAGAGATCACTTGTGATTAGAGTCAGAGCGAACACAAACACTTTTATACCTAAATGTGAAGAACGTTTTTAAGTTGGTCCCCCCACCTTTTTAATACCATATATATCCATATTCGTTCTCCCGCTGGAGGCATCATCTCAATCCCGGACCTTATCGTGCATCTGTGCAGTTGTCCTGGGTGAGGTGGTTGGTCCAGGCTCAGCTGGCTCTTTGCTCTCAGCAGGGGTGCAATCCTCAGTCTCCCAGAGGGCGGGGCGGTTCCACCAGCACGACCCAGGGTGCCACGTTCCCAGAGAGCAGCCACGAGGTTTCGTTATCTGTCAGCACACGAGCAAAATCTCTCCCCCAAGTTATCAGGGCAGCGGGGCCTCTCCAGTTACCTGCTTGGACATCTTCCAAAGGACTTGTGGTTTCTGGGTCTTGCCCACGGCATCTGTATGCCAACGGAGCATAGCAGGTGGTTGTGTGAAACCTGCTGTGGAATTTAAAAAATTAAGTACAAAATCAACTAGCTCTACACAAGCTTATGAAGGCAGCTTATTTTCCCCTTTTGATTGTTTAAGGAATTGCTATTTGAGTGACATGGGCTCTTTCTACTATGGCTTGTCCTTGTGGGTTATATGGCATACCAGTACTATGTTTAACATGCCAAATAAGAAAGAATTTTTGGATACATTTACTAACATTTGATGGATCACTGTGAGTGTTTTTTTTGGGGGTACAGGGAATCAAATTCAGGACCTCGTGCTTTCTAGGAAGGCGGCAGCACCACTGACCTAAATTCCCAGCCCAGTCAGTCTTAATATTTTTGGGCACTATACAGGCAGCAAAAGCAGAAAAGCAGTGTTGTTGAACATGGTGCCCTTTCTCATCAGACGCATGCGTGTCTCATGTGTGAAAATGTATCTTTAGGAACATGTACACATTGAGACTTTCTAAGAGGGGATTCCCATCACCCCCATCATATTACTAGTTCGGCCTTGAGGGTTAGTTCCCTGGGGGAACTGGCTGCAAAATCTGCTGGCAGCTAGGATGAGCCATAATTATTTGGGCCTGAGCTCGAGGTAGTTGAAAATCATGATGTAGTGCCTTGGAGGTGTGATGAAAATAGCGATGTGATTGATTCCTTAGCCTGATCAAAAGCAGGAAGAGGGGCTGGGGAGTTAGCCCAGTGGTTCTGCCGCCCGCCTCTCAAGCACAGGTCCTGAGTTTGATACCTGGTACCAAAAGAAAAAGCAGCAGGAAATCCTTAAGCTGACCCACTTGTACATTGCCATACGAAGTGGTCTAGGAAGGTTGGTATGTAATCGAATATGTCCATTATAAAAGGGGGCAGTTCTTTGATGCCCTTTGTAATCTTTTTTTTTTTTAGTGCAGGGGCTCCAACTCAGGACCTTTTTTTGCCCACCAGGCGGCGGCACCACTGAGCTAAATCCCTGACCCAGCCTTTTGTAATCTTAAAAACAAATTTAATAATTTGGGTTCTAAGGTAGAGCGGACCATAGCTCCTTCCAGTCTTTGAGTCAAACCAACTGCATAGGAGAAATCACTTAAAATATTAAGAGGTTGGAACGGGAAGTTTTCAGTCACAAAGTGGCTAGCAAGTCTGACCTCTGAGAAGAAAGCCTAGGTACGTGGCAACACAGAGCTAGAGGAAGAGCTGCGAATTGCTGCTTGACCCTTAGAGAACCATCAGTGAAATAAGCTAAGGCACCCTGCAAAAGCTGGAATTGCGTAACCTTGGGGAGAGTAGATTCGTGCTGTGCAAAGAAACTGAAATGGAGGAGGATCGCTAGGATGATAAATATCTGTCAGTAATAAAATCTGAAAAGCTACTTGGCAACACAAAGCAGCCTGTAGCAGCATCTGCATTTGAGCCTTATCCACTGGGATAAAGCATGCAATGAGGATCAACACTAAACAATTGTCGGGTGTGATTACATCCTAAGGAAACTATTTTCACAGTTTTCTTTAGAAATAATTGTAGAGATTTCACTAACTGGGTAGATGAAACCAGCCTTTCCATGGGAAAGACCTGTTTCTCATACCACTGTCCCACTAAACTTGTACGTGACTGGGGGAGTGTGAAGCACAAACAAAGGAACCAGAGCGAGTTGATAAGGAAAACCTGTCAGTTATGTATGCTTTGTTCTGTTAATTGTAACTCTTTTTGTGCCTCTGGAGTTAATTTTCAAGGGGAATTAAGATCAGAATCTCCCTGTGATATTTCATACAAATTCAGCAATTGAAAAGTTGCTGTCTCTATTTTAGGCCTAATCCAGTAAAAGGCAAATTGAGGTCGGTCAATCAGCCAAAAAGGAATGCTGAAAAAGCAGCCTTCTAAATCCAGAACTATAAGTGGCCACTTCTGGGGAATTGCCAGTGGGTTCGGGAAGCCACCTTGCCACGCCCCCACCAGAATGAGGCTCGCATCAACTGCCCATAAATCCCGAAGCAAACGCTATTTGCCTGACCTTTTAGGAATAACAAAAATGGGTGTTCCAGGGACTGACAGATGGTTCTAAATGCCCTTTGTTAAATTGCTTTAATATAAGTTGCTCTAAAATGGTTAGTTTCTCCTGTGTTAGGGGCCATTGATCAATCCAAGTGGGGTCATTTGATTTTCATTGTAAAGGCAAAGCTGCCTTGGGCAGAGATATTTCTTTAATAGCTTCAACTAAAATTTTTTTATTCCACCTGATTCCAAGGTGATTATTTTTTTGTCGCCGTTCTATAGGCTGCGTTCTGCCTTGAAGTTTCTTGCTTGATCTTTTTCCCAGTTCATATCCCTTCTTAGAAATCATGTGTTGAACCAGTGAGATTTCAGGGGGCAGAGTAGGGACTATGATTATCCATTCTTCTAATAAATCTCTGTCCCACAAATTTATAGATATGGGAGCTATGTAAGGACATGTCCCACCGGACAATCAGGTTCTTCATAAAGCAAAGGTGTGGAGCTTTGTAATTTATTTTTATTTATTTATTTATTTATTTTGAGACAGGGTCTCACTATGTAGTTGAGACTGACATAGAACTCACTATGTTGCCCAGGCTGATCTCGAACTCACAGTGATCCTCCTGCTTCGGCCTCCTGAGTGCTGCGATTACAGGCGTGCGCCATCAAGCTCGGCTTTGTAATTTAATTTTATACCTGGGCCAACTTTTGGAAATCTCTTGGGTGAAGTAAATCTCTTTTGGAGGAATTTCTGGCTGAGGAATCTCTCCGGAATTTTTAAAGGTAACATTATTTAATTTTGGTTTAGGCAAGAGCAACAATTATGCAGTGCAATCTCCTTGTTCAATTATCTCAAGCCGTGTGGAGCTAACAGGAGCACACACTTGAGAGGTGCGCTCAGCATCAGTCAGAGCTGGAATAACAACAGCCTTTCAAAGCTAGAATTTCCCAAGTATCAAACCAACTGCTCCTGGTGGCGGGGTCCGTGAATTCCTGCAGGGACAGATATGGGAATCTCACCTCCCAGGAGGTAAACTCTCTGAGCAGCAGGAAGATCTAATCCTGAGGTCCTGAGCGTTCCCCTGATGAGGGACACCTATGCCATCTGATTTATCCTTGTGCACAGGTGTGACCCGGGTACCGCTGACTTAGAGGGACTGGAGTCCCCAGGCCCTGATCTATTGTTTCCTGGGCCCAATTCCCACTTCCTGGCAGCAGTGCGCCATCCTTGTCATATTTGGAGTGGCACCCTTTAGCCCAGTGAACGCCTTTTCAGCAGAGAGGTTGCAAAGGCCAGATGGTCACTTATTTACCTTGCACGCCTCACCCAGTGGTTCTAGGTCAGCTTGTGAAGCCACTTTAGTTTTACAGTTTTTCCTGAGATGCCCGGTTTTCCCACAATTAAAACATTTTAAATCATCGAGTGCACCACACAAATATGAGTTTGAGCTTGAGCCATCAGAACCGCATTGTATGGAGACCCAACTGGCACAGAAGCCCAAGCCCTTCCCAGGAGGTCCTGTCCCTGGTGGAAGAGTAACACTGGGCGACAGGTTTGCCAGCTTAAATCAGAAAATTCCCCCGTGCCGGATGACATATCAATGGTAACTTCTCTGGACTGAGCATCTCCCGAGCATTGCTGTGAGCCTGTTCCCTGATTAATGAAAACAGTTCCACCTCAAAGTGCAGATACTGAGTGAGGGGCAGGCCCGTTTTTGCAAGGTGAAAAACATCATGCAGAACCAGAGAGTAAGTCCGCAGCATGTGGTCCAGCAAGCCCACTGGATGGGGGCTTTGCACACCGTTCACCAGCACGCTTTGCCTGAGCTCCTTCCGGATGTTCAAATCCAAGGAGGATGAACACGCGTGTCCGGCTCCGTGTTGTCGGGTCGGGCGCGATTGAGCTTGGACAGCACAGAGGGCCTCCAGCCGCCTGGCTGCGGTCACAGACTTTTGTAGCGTACGGGGCGGCAGGGAGCGGCCCCAGCAGTGGGCTTCAGAAGAGAAGCAAGAGGCCTTTGCGAGCTCCCTGAGGAGGCTGCGGGGCTGCGGAATGAGAGTGAGTTCTCCTCACACCCTGCGGAAGCAGCCGGCCCGGGTGCTGCAGAGCAAGGCGCCTCGAGATGAAATCGAAGGGAGGAAGAAGCAGAGCAGAGGGAAGCTTGGCCCCGAGGGCGAGCGGGGGAAGGCGAAGCTGAGTGTCCTGAACTGACTGAGAGAATTCGGAGCAGTGGACCAAGGCCCAAGCGGGTAGCGTCTGAGGCAAATTCGATCACCCCTTCCCTGGGCCCCACCACGTATGGATCCAACACGTTCCACGCTAATAAGTTAATGGTCCCTTCCTCGGAAAAAGATGGGACGCGTGTTTCTACATTTTTAGCAATTTTATCTTTTGGTAATGGATGCACAGCTTGCTTTAACAGCGACTTAAGCAATTTGACAAAGTAACGCTGATCAGATGACAGAGATTGACCCGTATTTTCAACCCAGCAAAGACAAGACACTCTTACCACTAGTGTCCCTCGTCTGTGTCCGGAAGTGGTCCTGGGAGATCCACGTGCTGTCCCTTTTACTCCGAGTCTCTCACAGACGAGTTCACCCAAAGATCCGACGCTCATCCAGGTTGGGCTGCGAATGGAAGGAACAGGGGAAGGGGACATTACTAGAACATCCGCATCAAGCTCTAGCCTCCTGAGAGCCAGGGCAGCACAAGATGAATTAGTTAATATACAAACAGAAAAGAGATTTAGAGAGGAAACTGAGCTTTGGCCTGACCCATGCTGCTCCCGGCAGAAAAGACCCAAGACCCCCCAGCTCAATCCCTGGTAAAAAAAATAAAGAAATAAAGAAATAAAAGAGTACGGTCTCAAGGTGCATCCATTTATAAATGTCTCAGTCTTGTCCTTCTTCTCCATACATAATTTTTGATGTAAAAAATCATTTCCTCAAAAAAAAAAAAAAAAGAAAACTCCCCTGAGGTTTGAAAATAAGATAGCCTTCTGAAAATAATGACCATGCATAATTTATATTCTTATTCCATCTGACTCTTCCGTCCTGACTTAGGTTTCAATTTATTGCCTTTCTTTAATAACACTGGCACAATTTCAAGTCTCCTAAGTCTTCCTGTGCCCTGGTATCGAGTTACCGGGTACCTTCAGGGGTCATCTGTATGGGGGGCAGGTGTTAAAATCCAGGCCAAATCCTGTGCCTGACTGAGTTCAGGAATAAAGAGGGGTAAAGAGGTACAGGATCCCAATGATGATTGTAACTGTATTGTATACCTAGAGTGTACCAATAAACTCAATAAAAAAGAAAAAAAAGGAGCGGTAAAGAAGGTACCTCGTTTAACCATCAGGCTAAACCACGTTCATTTTGCAACCTCCTCCTAAGGCCACCGACATGTCGTGACTGGGGAACTGGGTCACCTGGAATCTCTGGAGTGCTGCAGCACCTTCCCGGCAACCCTGCTCTGTGTGGTGCCCACAGTTCCTGCTCATTCTGGTCTCTGCTTTCTTCCTTACATCGGTAATGATTATCCCATCGCATTGTCCGGAAAAGTCAGTCATGCTGGTAGCTTACAGCATCATGAAACACGTCACAGAACTTTGTTTGCCAATGTGTACCTAAGATCGCGCCCCAAATTCCTGGTTGGTCAGACAATGTGTAGCAGCAGATGAGAATATGTAGTGTGTTAAAATTGTACTTTTTCTCACTGTTCAGAGGACAATTGTACTTTGGGGGGGGTAAAGTTCAACACAATTAAAAGAGATTTTTCAGCCATGGAAATAGGTAATGATTTAAGTGTGCGGAGTGGGGATTTACTTACTTTGCAACATTGTAATAATCATTTAACCTGTTTCCCTATCTACAAAATAGATTGGTAGTACCTCCTTCGTATAGTTAAATTAAGTGAATGTACTTTTTCATTAATTTCATTACTGCTAGCTAATATGCAATCCTTAGGACTGTGACTACCACATTGTAGGTATCTCATGATTGCTATTATTAGTTGTCTTTAGGTGCTTCAGACGCTGGAAAATTCTACATTCTGGATACTCATTATCATTGTTCTTGGCCCTGTTTTCTGCCCTCTAGCGGTAACTCAAAATATGGCATCTGTGTTTGATTTTATGTGAAATTCTTAACAATCCATTTTATTTCCCTGTCCTATTAAGCCCAAGTTATTAAAAGTTCAATCTTATATATATGCATGATTGCACACAATTTGAAACAGTTTCTTGTGGTTTTGTTAAGAAATAGTTCGAAGATTTTTTTGTAAGGGTAACTGTCTCTTGGGTACTTGTTTGGATTCACATGTAGAAGAGAGCTCCATCCTAGAGCAAACTCTTTTTCTAGAAAGATTTACCTCTGAAAATAACAGTGATCCAAAGATAGAGCGGTAGCATCCATAAAATATTGAAAGAGTTAACAAAAGGTAATAAAAGTAATGTCACCTGTTCTTTTCCTTTTACCACAGCCTCACTCCCAAGATACTTTATACTCAATCTGACATTAGGATAAAGAAGAATATTCTTAGTTGCTGCCTTATAGTGAAGACAGATATGATCAGTTCTCATAAACAACTGCTTGATTCTTTTGCCCCAGTCTCAGAAGACAAATGATAGAAAAGTCCTCTTTGTCACCCTTGATTTTGCTTTTGGTTTTTGTGGGTTTGTTTGTTTGGTACAGGGGATTGAACTTGAGTCCTTGTGCTTGTGAGGCAGGTGGCAGAACCTCTGAGCTACATCCCTGGCCCCATTGGCACCCTTGAAAGCAGATTTGTGTGTGTGTGCTTTTACAATATATCTCTTTATACAGATTTTTTTCTCTCCTTGATTTTATTGGTACATTTTAGGTATACGATACAGTTACATTCATCATTAGGATCTTGTACCGATACAGACTTTTAAAATACAATCTGAAACTGTACAGATTTAGATAGAAAGAAGACTATATTAAACTGTAAGAAATTAATTATCAGAAAGGGCTTGCATTTTATATGTATTAAACAGGAAATGGGGACAAAAAGGAGAATTGAAGATCTATAGTAAGTAATAAACTACAAGATTAAATAAGCAAATCAACTATTCAAAATATGATCTTGAACTACTTAATATGTCCATACACTATTTTGTCATTGATCTGGATAGGATCATAAATATGAGAGGATGACAGAACCTCCTTGCTGAACAAGTCTGTTTGATTTGACTGATAACATTTACTTCATATTTCTTGAAAAGTTCCTCTAAGCAGTTCTTCCTGAAGATTGAAGTAGAAAGATACTTGCCATCAATAAAATGCTATTATTTTCACTTTCTAGGCTAGTGAAATAACCAAGACATAGTCTGCTGATGTTGGAGATCTAAGATGTAAGTTTGCAATAACTACCTTAACATACGAAAAATAAGAATAGAATAAAAGGAAAGCTTGTCTATTAATTTAAGAAAAGAGATTTTAGAGTCTTCATTGGAATAGATAATTCAGCAATGTAGAGAAACCTTATACATAAGCAATTATTGCTGAGCAGTAGCACCAGTACTAGAAATAAGTATCTTGGCACCAAGTGATATTAACTTTCTTTAAATCCCATATTTTACTAATAATTAGTGTAACCTAACATAATTTTATTAAATTTATACCACTTACTAAAGTTTATTTGATAGGCTTAGTTTACTTTAATCCATGCTGGATGGAAATGTTAGCAAAGGTAAAAGAGATTTTA
This sequence comes from Fukomys damarensis, assembly GCF_012274545.1. NCBI lineage: Eukaryota > Metazoa > Chordata > Mammalia > Rodentia > Bathyergidae > Fukomys > Fukomys damarensis. The sequence goes on from NW_022900913.1 coordinate 36,458,997, forward strand.
AAAGTATTTAGTGAAGTAAATAAGGAAGGAGGAGGAGGAGAGGGGAGGAAGCGAAAAAAAGAGAAATCAAGTAGCCCAATGTAGTCCAAATAATAAAACTAAAAGAAAACATATGTATATATCAATTCAGACTGATGTTATGAGGGTTAACTATAAGTAAGATATTGCACTGTGTTGGAAACAAAATAATAAACAAGAGGATGTTACTTGTAAAAAATGGTAACACGGCCGGGTGTGGTGGCGCACGCCTGTAATCCCAGCACTCGGGAGGCTGACGCAGGATGATTGCTGTGAGCTCAAGACCAGCCCGGGCTACATAGTGAATTCCAGGTCAGTCTCAACTATGTAGTGAGACCCTGTCTCAAAACACCAAAAAAAAAAAAAAAAGGTACCATGATGACCACTTACTTCCAAAGAGAGTGTGTAAGGGTAGCAATGGGGCCACCAGTATTACATTTCCCTTTTCCCTTGCCTTAAGATGGCTGCCACATGAATAGCAGCCTCCATGTTAAAATATGACTTCTCCCAACAAAGGACAAGCTACTTCTTCCCATCATGCCTCTTCTGCCAAAAGAGTAACCTGATACTTGCTGCCTCCTAGCAGCTAGTGATGTCACAAGCCTCTCCTAGTGATGTCACAAGCTCCCCCAGTCCCTAGCCACTACATCACTCAACCCTACCCCGCTCCTAGAAAAGAAGTTCCCTGTTCTGCTATGTTGCTTTTTTCTCCTTTGTTCAGAGACAGCCTGGCAGATCCTACACCAACTTATAGAAGAGGAAACTAAGATATTTGTTTCAATTTGAAATGAATGTATCATGAGATCCAACTATACTCGTCTGTGGTTAATTATTTTACCAGAGGACAGCAATCAAAGTACAGAATGCAATTATTACAGCTACATTTCCTCTATGCAAGATGCAGATAATTAAAAGGAGGGACTAGAAAAGAGAATACAAGTAAACAACAAAGACAAAAAAATTGCATTCTGTGGAGTAAAGAAGCAAATAAAGACACCCAAGAAATTGGACAATCAAGAAGCTAAACTATTGGGGCCCTGGATTTAGCTCAGCATTTCGGTGGCCTGCCTTGCAAGTGGAGTTCGATCCCCGGTACCAAAAAAAAAAAAAAAAAAAGAAGCTAAAATATGTAAATAGGTAAGGAATGGTCAAATAGAAAATTTTCACTACTTTTCTAAAATTATATTAAAAAAATGTTTTTTGCAAGATTATCAGGAGATACCAGACCACAAAAATCTAACTGCATGTAGATTTTAGTTTAATTTTTAAAATGCTTGCACTTCTTAATATATTTTCATTATATTTTTAGTCAGTAACTAAAATGTGCTACTTGTTTGAACATTCTGAAGTAGGAAAAATTTCAATTTTTTTCTTTTAGATAAAAAATGCATGCTATGAAACTAATAAATTTAGACAAAAGATCAGCAATTAGGAACTTCTGAAGTCTGTTCTACAACCACAAAATTTAAAAAACTATGTTTTTGCCACAAAATTTCATGACAGTATAGGAAAAGTCACAAATGCATACTTCACTGAAATCCTATATTGCTGCTTAATGTTTTTCTCACTCTTTTTTAGCCATTTGTTCACCCATACGCCCACCGGTCTTTGGGGCAGGATGGACACTATTTTAAGTGCTGGAGATATGAGGGGAGGAAAACCACAAACGACCTTGCTTTATGGCACTTGTGCTCAGACTAGTGTCCTACCGCAAAACTGAGCGAAAGTGCAGAGGGCACAGGCAGCTACGTAAATCAAAGGTCAGCGCCACAAGGCTGTGAAGCAAAAATAAAACAGTAATAATGCCGTGATCTATTTTCGCCTTCAGGAAATGAGGCTCTGCTTCAAATTTTATTATACTCACAAACTATGAATATCACGCCACCTGAAAGGGAACACCTAAGATCAAGACTGGCAGCACATTAAACTGTGCAAAACAGTGGGAGGAAAATGACTGTATTTTAAGACTTCTAGTGGGTGATATTGCTTTTCTTTAAAAAAAAAACTTTATATGAATGCATTATGCACATACTCACAAAGTATCTTCTGAGAGAGTTGAATAATAGACAGTATTCATTCCTGCATTAATAAATACGCTCACCATGACTAAATGTTTATTCTTTGGGCTTTGTGAAGTGTATGATGAGTGTTTTTCTTTCTCTCACTCAAATGCCTTACAATACTGTGATTCATGCATATATCCAGTTTTGGGTCAGTTTCTTTAAAGGTCTTGTGTATGTCCTCCCCAAAATACAGCTTACTTTTAGGGCTTTTAGCTATTAGATTTCTGTTCCATTTTTACTTATGTTTCTGTCTTTTCCATGGAGATTTAAGAGTAGGTTAAACTTTTTAAAGATTCTGATGAAAAGCTTCCTAAGAAAGGGTCCACTGTAGCAATGATTAGTCAAGGTTCTTAAAAGAAACAGAACCGATAAGATTACATGTGTGTATGTGTGTATGAAAGTGTGTTTGTGAATATATGCAAAATTGTAAGACACTGTACCTTATATATAAAGAGATTCGTTATAAGGAATTGAGTCATGTGATTATGGAGATGGGCAAATTCCAAGATCTTCAGGGTGTGTTGACAAGCTGAAGACCCAGGTCAGCCGGGGGTGTCGTTCCAGCGGAGGTCCAAAGGCAGAGAGCCAGGGTACTGGCTAGTAGGCTGGAGACCCAAGAAGGATCAATAATGGGCTCAAGTCAAAGTCAGGAAAAGCCAATGTCCTGTTTAAAGGCAATGAGGCAGGAGGAATCCTTTCTTATTCAGGGGAGGGTCATCCTTTTATTCTATTAAGGCCTTCAGCTGATTTGAGAAGCTCGCCCACCTTACAGACGGCAAGAGAATTCACTTAGTCTACCAGTTTAAGCGTCAGTCTCTTCCCCCTAAATCCACCCTCACAGAAACACCAAGAATAATATCTCACCAAATAGCTGTGCCCTCACCACCCAGTCAAATGGACCCACAGAAACAACCATCACTGAGAAGACTGAGAGTAGTCAATGTACAACTCTATGTGGATAGTGCTTCACACTTTTAAAACTGCTAGGATATATGCTACTTTTTATCCTATTAACAATCCTGGGAGGTAAACATTATTATGAATTTTATAGTAGAGAATTCTATAGGTTTTGGAACTATCATCTGATTCCTACCTCAGAGCCCTCTTCCTACTGAAGTGGCAATAGGGAACCATTAAGGTTCTTGAACAAGGAGGTCTACTGTAAAAATAGTGCTTTACAAAGTTTGAACACAGTTTATAAGATACACCGAAGGGTTAAATCTAGGAAGCCAGGAAGATAGCAGAAGTGCCTCGTACTTAGTCAGGCTCTAAGTGTACCCATTGGTGAGTTCATAACTATTCGGAGATGGGGTCTAGTTGGAGGGATAGGGTCGTGGGGGTGTGGCTTCGGGGAATATGTCTGGTCCCTGACCTCTTCCTCTTTGGCTCTTTCAAACTGCTTTGCTTGGGCTGGGGATTTAGCTCAGTGGTTCTGCTGCCTGCCTCGAAAGCTCAAGGACCCGAGTTCAATCCCCGGTGCCAAAAAAAAAAACAAAAACAAAACAAACTGCTTTGCTTCCCAGCTACCATGAGTTGAAAGGCTGCGTTCCACCCTGCCCTTCTTCCAAATTCCTCTCCTTCAGAGTCAGCTAACCAGAGACGGAAACCTCCGAAACCCTGAGCCAAAATAAACCTCTCTTCCATGAAGTTGTATACATCGCAACAGCAACAGAAAGCTGACTGGTACACCACAGAAAAAGAAACGATGAAAATGGACACAAGAGGAGACCTGCTTAAAGGAAATGACACCCTTTAAAGACAGGAGCTATTGAAGGTGTGTGGTAAGATAGGGAGTGCAAGCATGGTGATAAGAGGTTGGGATTAAAAAAATTTATTTAAAATAGAGGAAATAAACTTTTTTAAGTTTAAATTCAGCTTAGCTTTGAAGCTTATCAGAATGCTCAATTTTGTATGTAGCCAGAAGAGTCTTACGTAGTCTTGTGATACTCCTTGCATTTCAGGGGAAAAACTCTCAGCAGTTTGTCCTCATAGATTTGTATAACCTCTGGAACAGACAACAGATTCAATTTCACAACAGACATGTATTTCTGTTGGTCTATTTGTGCTGCTATCACAAATATCTGAGACTGAATCAGTTATAAACAGTAGAAATTTATTTCTCACAGTTCTGGGGACTGACAAGTCCAAAATGAAGGCCCTGGCAGATTTGGCCTCCAGGGAGGGCCCAGTGTCTTTTTCTAAAGCGTTGTAGTGCCCTATAGAATGGATAAATGTTGTCTTCACATGGTAGAGAGGCAGAAGGAGGGAGGCAGCTCTCTGAAGCCTTTTTATAAGAGCATTGATCCCATCCATGGAAACAAAACCTTCCTGGACAAGTGACCTCTCACGGACCCTACTTCTCAGTACCACTCCTTGGGGGATTAAGATCCAACATATGAGTTTGATAGTGACACACATATTGAAACTATAGCAATTACTACATTTAAAACTTTTTTTCTGTGTCTTTCTTTTCTCACAATGATGACTATGGGGAATTATGGTTATTTTACCATTGTTTCTTTTTTCTTTTTTTGGTATCAGGAATTGAACTCTGGACCTTGCGCTTGTGAGGCAGGTGGCAGCACCACTGAGCTAGATTCCCAGCCCGACCATTGTTTCCTTAAGACCACCTTGCAGTGGAGCGATCCTCTGTAGTACAATACTAACAAAACTATGCATACATCACTAGATGACCTAAGCATTTGTCATGTCTTAAAGAACACCATTTCCTCCTCATCTTAATACAATGTGAAAAGTTCCTTTTTCTTTTCTTCTTTTTTTTTTCCTCCAGTACCAGAGATTGAACTCAGGACCTCCTGCTTGCAGACAGGCTGAGCTAAATCCCCGCCCCTCTTTTTAAATTTTGTGAGGGAGGGTCTCACTATGTAGTTCAGCCAGGCCTTGGACTCACTATGCAACCCAAACTGGCCTTGAACTCACAGCAATCTTCCTGCCTCAGCCTCTCAAATGCTGGGATTACAGGAAAAGTTCCTTTTTAAGTGTGTGCGTGTGTGTGTGTATGTGTGTGTACTGTTCTGGCCCTCTTGAACACTAACCTTAAGTAGCCTATACAATCTATTAATTAATTCTATTTGGGAAAACCTGTTTTTGTTTTTAACAACACCAGGAATACAGAATCCTAACAAAGAAAACATTACCCTGTCTTCAAGCACCACGTGGCGGTCCTCAGAACTAAGATGGGTGAGAGTGAGACCTGCTCCCTTGTGGTGTATGGTGTCACTGAATTCTCCTTCCTCCTCTTCCTCTCCCTCTTCTCCTCCTCCTTTTCCTCTCTCTATACCAGGATCAAACTCAGGAACTTGTGCTTGCCAGACAGGTGCAGCACCACTGAGCTACATCCTTGGTCTTTGCAAACTGCAACTTACAAACATCTTCCAACAAGGTTTGGATATAGTTTTGTTTTGTTTTCCTTACTGGAGAAGGACAAAGTTGGAAAATAGACCATTAACTAGAAAAAAACTAAGAGGCTATTCTGAGAACTTAAGAATCAAGACAAAGAAAAAATACAAATGAAACACACACACACACACACATAAGACAAAGAAAGAAAAGGAATAAAGATATAATAAATGGTTAAATTTCTGACTATTTTAAAATTACCTGTAGACAATGACCTTTAAACGCATTTGACTGCTTTTGTCTCTTTTGGGATTGTTACACAATAGGTATGTATTTTATTAGGAAAAGAAAGTACATAAGTAAGTAAAATAAGCATCTTTCTTGTAGATGCTTAAAGTAAATCCAGTCATTCAAGACACTCATATTTAGGGTGAGAATGGCTTTACAGGTGAGAATTTAAATGGGCCAATTCTTAGTTTTGTTTTGTTTCAATACTCTAGAGCTATTCAAATTTAAAGAAATAAAATACTTGTTCTTTGTCTCTTCCTCTTCCTCTTCCTCTTCTTCTTCTTCTTCTTCTTCTTCTTCTTCTTCTTCTTCTTCTTCTTCTTCTTCTTCTTCTTCTTCTTTTCTTCTTTTCTTCTTTTTTTGGTACAGGGGATCAAACTCAGGAACTTTTGTTTGCAAGGCAGGCAGTGGCACCACTGAGCTAAATCCCTGGTCTTGTTCTTTATTTCTTATTTAATGATTCAGGGAATAGAAAACAAAATGAATATGACATAGTTTCTACTCTTCAAGAGTACAAAATACATTCATAAAGTGAGTGTAGTAAGAGTTAAGCTACAAGGTCCTAAGTTCGATTCCCTGTACCACAATAAATAAATACATAAGACAACAGGGAAGGACAAAACAAGCTCGCTGAGTGAGAGAAAAACCTAGAATATGGGGAAGTTTAGATGTGGCGAGGTATATTGCATGATTTATAAGGATTCTTAGCTCAGTGGAAGGGAAAACAGCCCTGTGAGAGCACACTGTAAGACTTCTGCAAAATCAATGTGCTTCAAAATGAAACTAGCCAAAATACCACACCTTTCATATTTTCCGACCAAATAGAGAAATTGAAATTCTTTCTGAAAGTATTGTGCTGGGGGACGGTGAGGAAAGGAAGGAAAGAAGGAGAGAGGGAGGAAAGCATGGAGTAACATTTTTCCAAGTTAAGTGAGGTACTGTTTTACAAAAATTCAGTTCAGGCACAATGTTTCTTTGTTGTTTTCTACTCACCGAAAAAACTCAACACAACCAAAACTTTAACATAGATCGTATTTCTTTCTCTCTTTTTTTAGATTCTTTGAGACTGACCTGAAACTCACTATGTAGTCCAAGCTGGTCTCGAACTCACAGCGATCCTCCTGCCTCAGCCTCCCAAGTGGCTGGGATTATAGGCATGCACCACCACACCTGGCAATCATATTTTCTTCTTTGTTGGCTTGTGCCTAATTTAGTCACACATGGGTTATCTGTTCTACCCAAAGAGCCGTATACAAATTTCTCTTGATTCTTTTCTAGTACATTTCAAAAATACCTTCATGTTTGAACTTCATAATGGATTGCTTATATTTAAGTTTATTATTCTTTTAAAAATTTGATATCAAAATGTGAAAAACATCCTTCCTCCATTGTGAGCTAAATCTAAGATTGCCCAGGTGGTGCCGCCATCAGCATTTTACCTATCTTTATGCAGATGTGAAACACTTTGTGTTTCTTACAAGCCTTGTGATTTCCCCTAAAATACTGATTTCCTGTTGATATCCTTCAAATGTGGCCATGCCATATTTCTGTTTTCCTTCACCCATCTGTTAACTATAAAGACTAAATTGTAACTATCCAAATAAATTGGAGCGATGTCTGCATATGGTAGGAACTCAGCACTGAAGAAGGAAGCACACTGAATAATGAATAAATTAATGTGATCAGAGAAAAGCATTGATTATATTCACTTTATATTCACAATGGCTAGGAAAAAGCTAAAAATAAATATTTTTGCTAAGATAATACTCAAATCTCAATCGGCATTAAACTAAAACTACAAGTAGAAAATAGCAATGATTCTTTTTTTTTTTTTTTCTGAGACAGGGTCTCACTATGTAGTTGAGACTGACCTGGAACTCACTATGTAGCCCAGGCTGGTCTCAACTCATAGCAATCCTCCTGCCTCAGCCTCCCAAGTGCTGGGATTGCAGGTGTGAGCCACCACGCCCAGTTTAAATTCCTTCTTAACACAATCCCTTCCAACAGTACATGATACCGTTTTTTTGTATATGTGGATTTTTTTCCCAAATTAAATAGGTGTTTTATAACAAGAGTGAGGAACAAAACTGGGGCAGACTCTCCAAGCGGTAATAATAGAAGTATTTAGTATCTCCTGAATTCCACTCACTTTCCAAACTGTTTTATGCACAGTGACACACACTTACCCTTTACAAGCGTCAGTATTCTCATTATGCAAATGAATAAAGTGAGACATTTAGAGGTTCAGGTGGTATTTGGACCTAAGCAGTAAGAATCCACAGCCCATACATGAAACCAGCACCCAGATCCAAATGTACAGAGAAGGAGTCAAGAGTGGAGTACCAGTCATGCAAGCACCCAGTGACTCGCAGCTCTCGTCTGTATTGGTGCAGTCAAGTATCTGTCCAGGGAAACTCACATAGTCACTAGCCTCCCCTCCCCAGGTTCTTCATTTGTTTGTTTTAATTCTGGAAACAGAGTCTCACTACAGCGCCCAGGCCAACCTTGGACTTGTGATCTTCCTGCCTCAGTCATCCGGGTACTGTCGCTGGATTTATAGGTCTGCACTACTGCACCCAGCTTCCATTGTGCTTCTTCTACATTTAAAATAGTGTGTGGGCCCGGGATTGAGCTCAGTAGTTCTGCTGCCTGCCTTGTAAGCGCAAGGTACTGAGTTTGATCCCCCAGTACTAACAGAAAAAAAGAAAAAATGAAAAAATAGTGCATGCTTTTAATACTATTATAAAACAATATGTATATGTGATATATATGATAAAATAGTGCATGCTTTCAATACTATTATAATAACAATATGTATATGATATATATGATAAAATAGTGCATGCTTTTAATACTATTATAAAACAATATGTATATGATTGATATATATGATAAAATAGTGCATGCTTTTAATACTATTATAATAACTATACATATTATTACTATTATAATAACTACAGAGTGAGATCCTGACTCAAAAACCAAAACAAGGGAGAGAGAGAAAAGAAAAGCAGAAAGATGGGTGGGGAAGGCAGCCTCTGGGAAGCATGACCCAGGTTCAGTCTCCAGTGAGGCGGTGCATGGGAGAATGAGGATGCAAGTGCGTGCATAGACTTACAGATTGGTTGGAAAAAAGCAAACTGCGATGTAGTTCAGAGTTCATTGGGTTAAATATCAAGTTGGCGGGGAGGGGGAAGGGACTCCTTAACTTTCTGTTGGACTCGCAAGAACAAGTATTTCTATATTTTTGTTTCTAATTTCCTGCTCATCTTTTCAATATGCTTGAAATCTGTTCCAGCTGTGTGTGTGTGTTTGAGACAGGGTCTCACTATGTAGCCCAAGCTGGCTTCCCACTTTCGGTAACCTTCCCTCCTCAGCCCCCCTAGTGCTGGGATCACAGGTGTGCCCACCACACCTGGCCTGCTTCAGCTGTTGAATTTGTTTTCCTTGATGAAAAAGTGAATCAAACTAACCGATCGGACTCATCGTTCAAAGTCCTCTGGCCGCAGCTGTGTGAATCAATATCACCATGCTCCTCAATGCAGAGCATTGCAACCAAGCATCATTTCCGTTAAGCTGCACGTCAACACCTTAAGAGTCTTCACTGTGTATGAAATGCCCTTTCCTTATGCCAGAGCTTTATCTTTAGAACTCTCGGCACGACGCAGTCTCCACTGTAAAGTCTTCATTCCCTGTATTACTTAATTCCCTTCTACAGGCTACTGGTGCTGCACTGTCGCTTGGGTTGGTTTCCTTTGGCGGGGTAGTGCTATTTTTAAATAAAGTTCACAAGTAAATAAGATCACTCAGGTGCTGGGGATTTAGCTCAGAGGTTCCGCCGCCTGCCTGGCAAGCGGAAGGACCTGAGTTCCATCCCCGGTACCAAAAAACAAACAAATAAATAAAATAAAGCTGGGGTATGAATGGACTCTATAGGTGGAGGAGAATTCATTCCATATTTCTCTCAGAGCTTAGTCTTCCCACATATCTTATTTCCCTAAAACCTTGTGGTGACTTTATTAGCAATGCTTCACCTTCAAGGAAGGTTTTTATTTATGTCATTATTAAATTGGGAAAGAAGTCTATAAATAAAAAGATACCACATATATGATTGTTAAATTTTACCCAATGTTTGCTTAAGAAACTGCACTTTAGCAGAATAGAAAACAGCATCTAATTGTGCCAAAATAAACTTACAAGCCATTGTTATTCCCATCAAGGGGATAAATCATCTGTTCAAACAATTTTTCCGGAATACAAAGATTTATAAAATATAACTTGTATTTCTGGCATAAAAGCTGATTACAATAACTAGAAACCCTAACATCGGGAGATACATACAGTAGGCAAAATATACCGAATTTAATTAAATTAATGTATCTATTTGGTATTGGGAATCAAACTCAGGGCCTCATGCTGGCCAGGCAGGCGCTGTGCCGTTGAGCTACACCCCCCGCCCTGAGTTTTATTTTAAATGCACGGCTAAGTTTTCAACAGAGGGAAAACTGGAGGCATCAGAAACAAAGTGGAAAATGAAAACCAAAAGGTGAGCGTGCGAGTGGAGCACAGTGGGTGCCTTACGGCGTCACTTTCCTCCCATTGGTTCAGGGGCTCGAGTTGCACTTCCCACGTGAGGCAAGGGACACAGCGCGGGTTCTTCACATGGAGAATCAGAACCGAGAGGCCTGAACGGAGCCGGTACCTCACCCGTCTACACATTGGGTGGACAGTTGACTTTTAAAAATTGCTCAGTGTCACAAGGAAGTAGCAAAGAGGTTTGTCTGCCTATGCTCTATGTGGAAAAATATATTTTAAAATAAAAAGTATTCTAGTCTTACAGCTATCATAGGTTTGAAGTTAAAATTAAGATATCGCTAATTTCAATCGTATGCATTCTGTGGTTTCCGAAGTAGTGTTTGCCATTAGGCCCCCTGGCAAAGCTAATGCAAAGCTGTTCTCTAAAGGAACACCACAAGTAATCTCAGGAAAAAAAGCAGATAAAAGATTCACTGAAATATATTCACTTAAATAATAATAAAGCATAAGGAAAGAAACGACCACAAACAAGATTAAGTAGACGTGATAGGGAGACAGTAATGTAGATACAGAAAAAATGTAAAAGTGGGTATAAAAATAATATGTCCAGTATAAAAAAATTAATACACAGAGGTATTGGGCTGGGGTATAACTCCGTGGTGGAGTAGGTACTTAGCATTTTTGAAGTCTTGGGTTCAATTTCCAGCATTTGTAAACAGTGCAAATTTAATGTGGAAATAATACTGTCAAAAATATACACAGCATGATGCTTTCTAAATAGAACTTTTTAAACGTGTGTGTGTGTGTGATCTATATACACATAACACATGCACACGGGCATGAACATGGTTTCACTGACAGGTAACTAGTCTAAGGTGCCGTGGAGAGGAAGAGATCAGACTATGTAGTCAGGGAAAATAGAATCAAGGGTAATGAATGATTTAAGAGGTCAGGCCAGGAATTTAGTTCAGTGGTTCAGACGTCTGCCTCACAAGTGCAAGAACTAGAGTTCGATCCCTGGTACCAAGAAAAAAAAAAGGTCATGACCCATGTAGTGGAGACAACTTGAAGAGTAAGCATTAAATAAACATTGTCTAATGTGGGTGCATATCGTTAGAGGAAGCCCGAGTCACGGAATGAGTCTATTCCGGAGGGATGAGAGAGGCAGGCTGAAGTAGACGTGGGGACTGGTCCCATTGCTTCCTCGGTCAGTAGCTTATATGGTTTGGGAATGGAACTCGAGGGCTGGCCTGGATGACCCAGCGCTTCTCCCAAAGCACGTGTGATCCGTAATACTTGAGTTGTGGGAATGTGACCTGCCTCTGAGGACTCCTTTGATGTTTCTCTGTCTTTGTTTGTTGGACTTCACAGGTTCCAGTTGGGGGAGGACAGGAGACAAGCACAATGAAGAGCTCAGAAATGTCTTTGCTGGGCCGGGGATTTAGCTCAGCGGTTTGGTAGCCTGCCTTGCAAGCGCAAAGACCCGAGTTCAATCCCCGGTACCGGTGGCGGTCCAGCCGTCACAACACGAACATGCCTGAGTCGGGGAGTGAGGATTGAGAAAGGAAAGAACACTCAAACCTGAGCGGAGACGAAGAGAAGTCTGATTTATTTCACAGAAAGAGCTCCTTTTATAGATTCACAGCAACAGGAAGCTTTTAAGGGCACACAACAACCAAAAACACCAAGTCATTGTTTTTCAAAGACCGGATTTCCTGACTCTTACTGATAACATCAGATCTTCAGCTAACGAGCTTCCTGTTATGTCAGGGTGAGTTCCTGCCTCTTACAGATAACATCAGATCTTCGGCTAATGAGCTTCCTGTTATGTCAGGGTCAAAGAGTCAAAACCAGTTTAACAAACAGTTTCCTTGAAGAGTAGCAAATGTTGATGCCTTAATTATACAAGAAGCAGTTATTTTCCAAATGTCAAACTCCAGTGGGCCATGACTGGGCCCCGACAGGTACCAAAAAAAAAAAAAAAGTCTTTGCTGCCTTAAAAACCAGTCCCTGTGTAGTATGCCAGTGTTGTTTAGAATTCTCATGGGTGCCATCCTAGATATTAATGGCAGTATGAGCTTTATTTTTATACATACAAGGGGTGATCGAAAAATACAGCGAATATTTAAATTAAAAATTTGTTACAATAAGAGACATATTGCCCTTAGTCCCCCTCAAAATCCTCCCCATCACTTTGAACCTACTTATCTCGCCATTCCCGCTGCTTTCTGAAGCAGTTCTGGAAGTCCTCTTTTGTGAATGTTTTTAGTTGTGCTGTCCTGGCTGCCCCAAAGTCCCGAGCAGATTAAAATCTTTCGTTGTCATTATGATTTTGGAGAAGAGCCAGAGGTCACACGGTGCCAGATGGCTGCAGAAGGTGGATGAGGACACATCGTCATGTTTTCACAAGCCTGCTTTTCTGTGGGATGGGATTCAGCAGCAGCTTTGACCCTATTCTTTCATCACTCCTCATAAAGACGCTCACAGAAGACTCAGTACTTTTTCTCTTTAGAAATGCATGAACCATTCAATAATATACTTATTTTTCAATAATATATTTTAATAAATAAAAATTTAAACTTTATGACTAAACATTTACATTCACAAATATGTGGTTTGAGCATAAATAGACAGAATATTTTCTCATGCATAAAATTCTTCATTAGGCTCAGAGCCAGGGATAGCTGCTTATAATCAATCCTTGTAGTGAGAAAGCTCAGGGCAGGCCAGGGATTTAGCTCAGTGATTTCACTGCCTGCCTCGCAAGTGCAAGGACCCGAGTTCGATCCCGGGTACCAACAAAACAAAAAACAAAAAAACAACTTAAGTACCAATGTGTCACTGATTGTTATTAAGGACGTTTTACCCAGTTTCAAAGTGTAACTGAGTAACTAATGAAAAGAGTTCAGAGTTGATAACTACGAATAGGGGAAAATGCAGTTTCATCTAGAATAAATATAATGGAGATACGCATTTAATTTCTCTTTTATCCTCTATCCACATTTTGTTCCAGGAAGACTTCCAGGTTTTTCATCATTAGGAAGAGTCAGGACAACATGCGGGTTTGTCCCCTGGTGTGTGTGTGCACAAGCTTGTGTGTGTGCACAGGTGTGTGACACACATGTGTATCCGATGAAAAGTGTCCATGATATGCTGTGTAAGTGTAGAAATGGAAAGCACCAAGCACAAACTAACCCAGCAGAAACATTTAGCTACTTAAACATGGATTAAAGAGATTCGAGGATGTTGAGCCCTCTCACCTAAAAATCCCTGTTTTGTCAACCTCAGAACTGAAATCATGTATTGGATCCAAACACTGTCGGAGTAACTCTAAGTGAGCCTAAGGAGATTATGTCTTCCCCCTGCATTGAAGTTTCAAGTCACATCCAGACAAAATTGTCTTGCAGTAAAATGGGCTTTGAGAAGAAAAAAATATGGTTAGTCATTGATTTTGAAAGTTCTCGACCACTTTTGAGGGCTTAGTTCTCCAGTCCTGCCACACTTTTCCTCACGGGTATAAAATACCTAGTGTCCTGTGTATAATCAGATAATCAGTACTGACATTAAGCAGGCCCACGACATGTAACAGAATTCATATTTTCTCAAGACAACCCATGACTTTACATATGCTTGTGAATTTCCACCTGACAAAAGTTTCCTAGCACTACAAAAACTGAAAACGATGTTTTCCTCTGGTTTATTCTTGGTGGAAAGCAGGGTGTGTGTGTGTGTGTGTGTGTGTGTGTGTGTGTGTGTGTGTGTGTGGTGAGGTCCACGGTTCCTCTATTGCTGCTTGACAAAGTTCCAGCAATGATGGGCCTCGGGTTGAAAGCATCACTCTGGCTTTTTATTTTTGCTAGCACTTCTGATTGGCTTCAATTGTAATTACGGTAAATTTATTTTTTTTTCCTTTTATTGAGTTTATTGGTACATTTTTGGTATACAGTACAGTTACATTCATCACTGGGATCTTGTACCTTCACATGACAGGTCTTGGTTCTCATTTTTTCCCCTTGTCCCTGCCCTCCCTTCACCCCCTCCTCCCCTCCCCATTTACAAAAATTTTATTTCCATTTTTTCATTTTGTCATATTTTTTTCTTTTCCCTTGTTCCCTTTCCCCTACCCTTCCCACTTTCCCTACACCTTTAGCCCTTTTCTTCCTATTTCACATTGTCCATTATATCATTAGGATCTTATGTACTATTATAGTTTTCCACACCAGAAAAACTATTCGGTATTTACACGTGTGACTTATTTATTTCACTTAGGAGTATATCCTCAATATGTGTCCCTTTTCCTATGAAGGGGTTTCCAGTTTTTCAGTAATTGAGGATTTCACTCCGACAAAAGCCCCCCAGCTTTCTTCCGAGTGTCCAACTACTTATAGGGATCCCAGGAAGATGCTCAAAGATTTGTGGTGGAGTGATCTCCTGGCCTCTAGGCAACCCCCCGTTTCCTGCACTGGGGCTTACATGGATGGAGTTAGAATGGTGTGGAAAGATGAAAAATGAGTAAGGTGTCAAGATTTGCCCTTTGTAGAAAGAATGAAATGTTCAGGAACACAGTGATGCCTATGTACTAGGGCAGCTGAATAGTTATTATAGAAAGGCTTAGTAAGTGCAAAAGACTTGCTTTCTGACTATATAAAATAAAAGTTTAACCAAGAAGTTGAGTAACCACAGTAGTTCTTTATTACAAACCTAGTCACCTGCTAAGAGTTGGCCGCGGTCTTTCCATTGTAGCCAAAATAGACATATGAACTTTGAAAAATGGTGGCAAGCTTGGATTGTTCTTTTGATTTTGCTTTCATATACGCTTTTATTAGGAAATTGTTTGATTAATAATAGCTGAGGCAATGGATAAAATGTTCCCAGAAAAAACAATAATAAAATAGGTATATGCTATAGTTTATTGGAAAAAGATCTTAAGTTTTTATGTAGAAACTGTAAATGTAAACCAGTTTCCATACATAACCATTACTATATGATATAAATAAAGAGGTCCTCCAGTGTTCGAAAGCTACAGCACCTCATACCTACAGAGTGTGTCTCATTCCTTCACAAGCGCTGACTCCAACCGTCCTTCTCAGGACCTGAACTCTCGCCGAGGGTGGACCCCGGCATGTGTGTGTGCGTGTGTGTGTGTGCGTGTGTGTGTAAAACGTAGATTATGATGGATCTGAAAGAACAAGCAAATGTAGCTGGGTATGGTGGCCTTTGCCTGTAACCCCAGCACTCTGAAAGGCTGAGTGAGGACAATCTCAAAACCTCAGGCACTTCTTGGGCGACTTAGTGACTTAGCAAAAAGTCTGTCTCAAAAGAAAGAAAGAAATAAGTAAATAAACAAATAAAAGGAAAGAGAAGTGGCTGGGGATGTAGCTCAGTCAGAAGGACCTAGATTCAATCTTCATTACTGAAAAATGAAAAAAACTTTGAGGAGAAAGGGAATAAAAGCGGAAACACTGGAAGTTTTATTGATGCCAGAACTTTTCTTCTTAGCTAGGACCATGCCAGTGGCTCCTTGGAGCACAATAACTGATGTGACTTTATCAAAGTCAAGCACAACTGCACCTTTTTTGTTTTGTTTATTTTTGTGTTGTTTGTTTGTTTGAGACAGGTCTCACTATGTAGTTGAGACTGATCTGGAACTCACTGTGTAGCCCAGACTGGTCTCCAATGAACTCGCAGCGATCCTCCTGCCTCAGCCTCCTGAGTGCTGGGATTACAGGCATGTGCCACCAAGCCCGGCTTTAAAGTATTATTCAATTTATAAAGATTACCTCTCCATCTAAACGATAAGGGGAACATTTATTTATTTATTTATTTATTTATCTATTTATTTATTTATTTTTCCAGGTTTCCTGATGAGACCCTTTTTTGGGGGGTACTTTTTAGGCATACAGCAGTTACATTCATCATTGGGAACTTGTACCTTTACATGATGCATCTTGGTTCTTCTTCCCCCCCCTTCAACCCCTCCCTCCCTATTTACAAAGACTTTGTTTCCGTTTTTCCCTTTTCTCATATTTTTTCCTTTCCTTTTCCTTTTCCCTCCCACTTCCCTTTAGACCTTTTCATCCTATTTTACATTATCAATTGTTCATTTAGATCCTTATTTACACTTTCAGTTTGTCACAGCAGAGAAACTGTTCGGCATTTACACTTGTGTCCTATTTATTTCACTTAAGAGTATGGCCTCAGTATGCATCCATGTAGCTGTAAATATCTCCAGTTTCTCATTCTTTATGACTGAGTAGTACTCAAGGAGAACATTTATTAATTGAAGCGGTCTCCTTACTGCAAAGTCCTGGGTCAGGCTGGGCTGGGGGTTATGTGGTGGTCTTGGTTCTCAGATCCTCCACTGGGATCTGCAAGGAGGTCCACAGATGGGCCTCAGAGTCAGAAAGTAGCAGTGATTGGCAACCGTGTTTATCGAGGAACAAGCACAGCCACTCCGCAGCTACCCACCTTCTCGGGGTTGGTTTTGTTTTTGTTTTTCTTAAAATCTGGGGGGTGGCTGGGGCTGGTCACTAGTGAGTCTCCTGTCCAATCAACAGTGAGTCTTCACCTTTCCTCTGGAGTGGGTTTTGAACTTTCAAGGGTTGAGTTGGAACCAGAATGGCGGCCAAGGCCCCCGAAGGGGTAAAACCACAATGCCCTTTGCTTCGGGTAAAGGAGGCCTAATTGGGTCAGCAGGGTAACCACAGTTTAACTGGGGCTTTGGGCCTCGGGGTGTGACTGTGTGAGATCAAAAGGCACCACACTGGTTAAGGGGTGGGGATTTGGGGCTTACTAATCAGGAACCCCTGAACACAAACTCAAGAAGTGCAGACCACTGTCCTTCTTAGAATTCCCACCCCCCACCCCAGCAGAGCTGCGGGTTTCCTCCACTGGTCTCATTTCTGATTCACTATCTCCTCGATCGGTCTATAACTTTATTTGATTTAAAATTTATATTCATTGAGCACCTTACATTCAAATGATATTATTATGTCTTTAAATTTCTTTTCATTTTTAATTAAAGGTTGAGTTGTAAACCATATCCTCAATATTAGTCCTCATAGATGAATATTCTGAAATTTCCAATTTTGTAGTCTGATACAGTAGTACAGATAGACTCATGGTGGAAATAGAATGTAACTGTACCTTTATAAGAAATTTCAATTTTGCCTTTTTGAGATATGCCTGTGTATTCTTTTAAAATAAATGCACAATTACTTACCAAATGTATAGTTCAAAGTAGTAAACTTCCTTTCCACCCAGAAGGGGAAATGTTTTTCTTTTCATAAAACCACCACCGTCACCACCACCAAATTTCCCCAAAATTTGGGAAGGCAAGTCACCCGGCAGTCACAGGGCTCTGTGCCCTCCCCGGGGGCCTCATCGGCAGGTGAAACCCACTTCCTGCACCTGCTCGGATTCCCACGCCCGCCTCTGCCCTTCTAGGCTTCAACACCTGAGGCTTTGCAATGTGCCGCTGTCGCTGTCGCTCTGGTGCCACAACTGCCAGCTGTCTCAGCTCTCCCACGTGTCTGTCGGGCTTCAGCGAAGCCTCTGTTCATGGGCCACCAGGAACCCCAGTGGCCCGGATGTCCAGGCCCAAGCTGTAAGGCCCCTCGGAGATGGCACTCAGGTGTGGTGAGCGTGGGCCTGGGCCGGGCCTCCTAAGCAGCTTATTATCAATCCCGAGGCGGGAAGTGTAGCGCAGTGGGCTGAGAGTGAGGCTGAGAATCAGAAAAATGGAGAGAAGAGGTGTAATCCTCTCCTTCTGCTTCATACCGTACTGAGTAGCAGGGGTGACCTCCAAGCTGCTTAGAAGACTTCCTCTGTGATTTTCAGAAAAATGTTGTTCACCTGAAGCTTGAGCCTCCTGAGTAATACACCGCTTTTGCTCCTTTCCTGTCTCACTTCTTTTTCCACCACTGTTGTTACCGTGTCATTGTCCCTCTCAAGGAAATTAAGATTCGCCTGAGGTTTTTTGTTTTGTTTTGTTTTTGTTTTTGGTGCCAGGGATCGAACTCGGGTCCCTGTGCTTGCAAGGCAGGTGGCAGAACCGCTGAGCTAAATCCCCCATAGGCTTTCTTTTTTTAAAGAACATATTAAGACTTTGGATTATATCCTATTTTATTTATTTTTATTTTAGTTTATTGGTTCATTCCTCGTGATCAGTTCATACATGTACACAATATATCTTTTGTTTGCTTGTTTTGTTTTGAGACAGGGTCTCTCTGTGTAGCCGAGTCTGGCCTTGAACTCACAGTGATCAACCTGCCTCAGCCTCCTACACGCTAGGACTGCAGGCATGAGCCACCATGCCCCGCACATAACTCATCTTGATTTCATTCTTTTCTTTGGTACCGGGGACTGAACTCTGGACCCTGCGCTGGAGGGTAGGCTGTGGAACCACGGAGCTGAATTCCCAGCCCATCTTGACTTCTTTTTCTTCGCCTTTCTTTTCCCTTTCACTCCTTTCCACACATCTTTTGATCACCTCCCATTTTCTTCTATATGTTTGTAGTACACAGTATTTGCATTCCTTGTGTGGAATAGGTATAGAAAGTTAAGTGAAAGAAATAAGAAACACAAGCTTAAATATATCCAATTTTAAACATATAAAAATATTTTTTAGAAAAGCCAAAGCATAGTGATATAAGCCTATAATTCCCTTACTCTGGAAGGCTGAGGCAGGAAGATCACAAGTTCAAGTCTAGCCTGGAGAATTTAATGACAGCAAGATCTTGTCTCAAAAATTAAAAAAAAATTTTTTTTGTAAAGGGCTGGGTGCAAAGGCCCTGGGTTTTAATCTCCAGAATAAATACAAAGTATAAAATATAATAATAATGAAAAGTGAAGTCTTTCAGTATAATTTCCTTGAATATCCATAGTTTATCACATTTTAGCAACAGTACTTCAAATGTGTTCCTAAAAATTATGAGGCAAATATCTCAGTAAATTCATCCATTTTAAGAAAATGACAATAAATTCATCTATTTCAGGAAAAGATTTTATTTTTCTCATAACTGTCTTGCGTAATGTAAAATAATAATAATTTTTCTTTAAAAAAAACCTCAGAACTGGTGAAGGATAATAAAGTTATAAAAAGTCTATAGCTTGAAAGAAATATTATTTAGTTTATTAAGAAAAGTAGATTTTTGTGTTTTTGTTTTGTTTTGTTTTGTTTGAGACAGGGTCTCACTATGTAGTTGAGACTGACCTGGAACTAACTATGTAGCCCAGGCTGGTCTCAAACTCACAGCGATCCTCCTGCCTCAGCCTCCCGAGTGCTGGGATTACAGGCATGAGCCACCACACCCGGCTGTCTGTCCATTTTTATTGGTCTGAACTCAGAGCCTTGCACTTGCAAGGCAGGTGGTTGAAGCACTGAGCTAAATCCCCAGTCCCTTTCCTCTAATTTCTTACTGTGACACTCTATTCCATCAATTCTCACACCCAGCACGAATGCATTTTATTTTCTTACTCTTTATCTCTCTCTCACACACACACACACACACACACACACACACACACACACACACACACGGCCCAGTGTGTGCTCCATGAGAACAGCGATCATGCCCAGCCAGTTCTGCAAGGAATCTCCAGCATATTGCAGTGCAAGGCTCCCTTTGAAGGTTCAGCAAATATTCTTAAATGAGTGAGCACCTCAGTTCTCTATGAGTTATCAGTATGGAGGGCCATATATTTAGATAAACCATTCCATGTATTTCTTTTTGACATGCTATACAGCTATCAGTGATTCACAAGTGGGTTTATCTTTGGAATCTTTTTCTTCACATCTAGTCATCTGGAGTTTCCTAAATGGCTACATGCAAATGTGAGAATTCCAAGGAACCATAGGTTGTCTCTTGAGCTTTTGGAATTCCATAGCAATACTGAAACTTTTTACAAGTTTCCAACCTTAGGAACTATCCTAGAGAATTCCTGAATCCAGCAGACTTCTCCAAGCTCTCCTGGGCGACGGTGGCTCCCTGAGTGGCTGGGCAGATCACACATGGAGCGGAGCAGGTGCAGTAGAGGACAGCGGGTGTGGTGGGTCCTCGGGGAGCACCGAGTCCAGGGCCATCAAGCTAGGGTGCAGCATCAATTTTCCCAATCTCCCAATAAATGAACAAATAAATGAATGAACACAGGTTTATATGTGAGCTCTGTCACTTAGTAATTATATAAACACTGGCAAATTACCTAATCGCTATGCACTTTAGTTTCTGTATCTTTAAAATATAGACAATAATTATTAATTTATAAACTATTTTATAGCTTAAGTAAAATGCTAGTAGAATATCTGGTATGTAGTATTCTTGGCTTTGTTTAGTTGTTTACTTGTTTGTTTTACATTTTAATTTACATCAGTTAATAGGTACAGAAAGCAAGCCTTTTCCAAACACATACTGTTTTCTGTTCTCTACTCCAAGTACAAACTTAATAAATGTTTACTGACAGCAGTGAAAGTTTAATGTGCCTCAGAACAAATAAGTAGCAATTATCTAATGTAGAGGCTGCAGTAACAAATAAAAGAAAATCTAATTATTAAAAACAAAAATAAAAAAGGAAGAAAATTAGTGGTATAATAATTCAAAGAAAAATACCTGATGGCAATCTTAGAGTAAATACTCAGATAAATTTGAAAATAATTATCTTAAGATATTAAACTTTCTCCAAAGAGTAAAGTTACATAAATGGTGTTTGGTAAAAGGCAAGAATTAGCAGAGCATTGTGGTACACTTATATAGTGCCAGCACTGGGGAGGCTGAAGCAGGAGGATCATGAGTTCAATACTGACCTGGACTATATAACAAGACCCTGTTTCCAAAAATAATCAACGGTTGTATGTCATTTATTTGTAGAAATAGGTAATATAGCTTCACATATTTCCTAGACTCTATTAGAACCCTGTGAAGTCTCCTTTAAAAATAACTTCAACTATAAAAATGTGGTGTAGGTATTACCATGTAGCAACTGTGTCTCAAAAATTAATCAAACTGTCCAAAATTGAACAGCTAGGAAGTTCCTACTCAATCCTGAGTCTTTATTAAAGAAAGATGAGAAAAATCTTTTTGAGGAAAGATGAGAAATTTAAAAATCATATCCCAAATCAATGGATATGTGACTAGCATCAGCCCTTTTCAGCAGGGACATCTCCTTGTTGACCATAATTACTGGCACATCCTCTCATCTCATCACCAGAAGTTCAGTGAGCCTAATGGCTGTGTCCTCATTAACAAACAATCCAGGTAAATGATTAATGAATTTAAGTTAATGAACTTAATTCATCCTATTAGTTTGGTCTCAAACCAAATTGTTCACTCACAAACCAAATCAAATTCAGTGTCTACACTAAGCTCTCCATCTTCTTAGAGCTAAAACTGGAGGGACTTGTGACAAAGAAATATCCCAATCAGCAGAGGGGTCTAAGAGCCAGCTGGTTGCAATCACTATTCCAATCCCTTAAGAGAAGTCAGTGTCTGGATGAGGCTCTTCCCCCAACCTGCCTTCCCATTCTAGTGCTCATAGTTTTGTTGTATGTGCTTTAATCTCTTAGAAAAATTTGTTCTCGCCTAGAGGCTGCCAAACTCCACGTGACTGTGCAGATGGAAAAACGAGAAATGCACCAGGCTCCTTTTGCCAGGATTCACTAGATCGATCTTGAGAAGGGAGTTCATAACTACTGAACAGCAGCATGACTTCTGCTCAAGGCCCATTAGATCAGCTCTCTGAAGAAGGGCCCTGACTGCTGTCTCCCCTACACTGAGCTGACCCTGCTCAGCTCAAAGCAGCTAGATGGAAACTGCCCATTCTCCCCTAACTGCAGGTAGGGACAGCTCTTGGCTGATGGTGGTGGGAGGATAGTATAGACATTAAATCAGATAGAAATTAATAAACAGTCAGAGAGGGTGTGTCCCCCAAAGGAGTCAGTGCAGCAGATGAGAACGCATCAAAGAGGTGGGGAGAAAAATCTGTGGCTGAAGGCGCATGTGAAGGAAGCAAGACTTTGAGATTAAAATCATCATGATCAGATTTACATACTTCCCTAAGGGATAAAGGGAAGCTTGAGATTGTGCTGTAATTGGTACCACCTTTTTGGAATTTATCATAGAAATAGACTATTACCTCAGTAGGGGTGGGCCATTCTCCCTCTGACTAAGACGACTCAGGCTAAAGATGAGACTGTAGATTATAGACCAAGGTAATGATGTCATCCGTATGCTCTTGAGAGATGCCCCACTTCACTAAAGGATCAGCATTAGCTGAGCAACTACACGTGTAATCTTATTGGCTGATTATAGTTTGACCCGTGCTGTACCCATGTCATGATTTTGCCCTATAAAACATTTTCAGAGAGAGATCACCTTGGCAGCAACCTGCTCAGGACCCCTCCTGTCTCTCAGGAGCTATTCATATTCCCCAGTAAACCTTCTCCAATCCGAAAAAAACAAAATTCAACGTTGACCTTATAGGGAATCTGACTTGGTTCATGACCACTTTGGTTTGCGACAAGAATCACGGAAAGAATTAAGTTCACAAACCGAGTTGCCACTATAATTTTCTCAGTTGAAATCAGTTTTATTTTCTCAACTATTAAGGCTTGGAAGTATATATTTATCTTTCAGTCCTTATTCTATTTCAAATCTCATGTCTAACCACTGACCGTGTTCTAAAATTTCTCTGACAAGAAAGATTGGCAGTTATTTCTTATTTCCTTTCTTAAGCCTCAAACCAGAAAGGGGAAAAGAAGCCCTAAATGTAAGAACCACACTGTTCAGTCATTTGCTTATCATTGGAAGAAGGAGCCTCTAAATGTAAAAATAGTTCTTGCCCAGAGTCAAGTTATCAGAATCTATTCGTGTCACTGCCAAGCAGCCTGGTGACATCAGATAAGACACTTCCCCTTTCCGCTTCAGTTACCTGATCTGCACCATGGTTGGAGAAGTGGGCGATGTACTGAAACAACTTTCAAGGCTGAACTTCTGTAATTGTCTTTTTCTTTCCATCTTTCATTATAGCCAAGGGAATACCAAAGACGTATTTATTACTTGGTTTGCAGGTGTTTACATTACTTCACAATCACCTCACAGTGTGCCATAAAATCTATTTGAGCACAGAGTGAAAGATTTAATGTCCTAAAACACCATTTTTCTATTACTTCTTTACTTAAAATGTTGAGCAATGTCAATTAAGGGAAGTTTTATTCTAGATCTTTCTGAATCACTCTCCACTGAAATATCTTTCTACACATAATCAAACTTTTCATGCCAGTCAATGGATCACTCATAAATATACAAGCATGTACTAGGCTTTCTCACCTCTACTCTTTCGCCCATTTTATGTTTGGCTTTCTTCTGTACCTGGAATGTCCCATTCATTTTTGTTACCTTCTGAAATTTTACCCTATTCATAAATCACATCACCTAAAGAGTAAGTCTAATTACTCCAAACTAACGTGATTTCTCTATGTGTTAACCCTAATAACAGTGAAGAACTCATAAGTATTAATCACATGGGAGAGTTGAACTCTCAGGTCCTCAAGAACAGAGAGCCTTCCCAGTTTGGGCACCATATGGTGGGGCTCTCCGTTGCCCTTTTCTCCCCGCCTCCCCACTGAAGCAGTGAACAGGTACGCAGGCGCTGGCTCTGGTGCTGTCGCTAGACCTCATCGGCGCTGTGCCCACAACTGAGGCTGAAGGAAGCTTCTGGAACTGTCCATCTGAGGACTCTGTCTCCTGTGCAGGACCGGACAAAAGGACTGCCATCCTGAAGAGAAACCTTCAACAAAGGAAAGATAAGAATCTATTGATAATGCCTCAGTTTCCTCACACCCGAGGCAGTGTAATTCCAAGGGGTGTTGCATGGCCTTCAGCTGTCTCCAGAGAGATGGAGCTGCAGTTGCCCACTGTGGTACCCATGCCACGCGAGAGGACTCCCTGTGACAGTGCCCCTACCTCTGCCTTGCTTCTGCTCTCCTCCTCTTCTTTGGAAGACTGCATAAGCCACATGCACCCCAGTATCTGACTTGAGGTCCCCTTCGGAGAGAACTCTATAGGTTTTCCATACATTTCACTTGGGTTTTTAAAAACATAATTTTTCTTGGTTTGGTTACATAATTTAATATTTTAAGAAAATTGCACTTTTATGTATTCTTTCCAAATGTATCAATATGTTTATGTGCATTATGTTCTTCTACAGTTTTTAAAATATCTTACATGGGTTCAAGTTATTTATTTTCATTCCTAATACTGTTTTTTCGCTCATTTCTTGTTTTATTTATCATACTTGAATATCTATTTTTCTTGCAGTGAATTACCTCTTAGCTATATTGATGCCTATTTTTTATTTTCACTCATGTTTGTCTCTGTTACTCTTATTATTTACTACATTTTTGCTTTTTGAGAGGATGAATGCTAAATTTATTTATTTTCACTTTGAATTTTTAATTAATGGATATGAAATTAATTTGTTTTCATTCAGACATTGATTTAGGACAACCAATTACAATGTCAAGTATCTTTATTACTTATTAGTTTTCAGTTTTTTAAATTCTCTGTTGTGATTTACTAAGAATGTATTTAACAGCAATTTAAAATTCTGTTTGCAAAATGATTGTGTTTGATTAAATACTTTGGGTTGTTGATTTTTAATTTTAATTATTTTTACTAGACTACTGGATTACTTAGCAGTCTTTAGACTTTCTTAAAACTTCAGGCCAGGGTAATGATAAATTTTTATAAATGACCAAAATATGTATAATTTATAAATTATATTTTCTTGACTTGCTAAAGGAGTATTTCTTTAAAATATCTATTGACCATCAGGCATGAAGGCACATGCCTGTAATCCCAGCACTCAGGAGGCTGAGGTAAGAAGATCATCATGAGTTTGAGTCCATCCTGGGCTACTAAGTCAGTTTGAGGCTACGTTGAACTACATAGAAAGGCCCTGTCTCAACAAACAAACAAAAACAATAAAATATCTATTGACTAAAAAAAATTCATCAAGTTCAAGGAATTTTAGTACATTTTCTCTATATAATCTACTGAATTCTTACTTAGCAGATTAAACTATCCCGGTAGATTTTTTTTTTCTTTTTTTTGTACCAGGGATGGAACTCAGGACCTTGTTCTTGAGAGGCAGGAAGAGCACCACTGAGCTAAATCCCCTCCCCAGAAGAATTATTGATTTGGGATTTTGTTCCTGTAATTCTGCCAGTGGTTCCAAGTTTGGATTTCCCTCTGTATATAGGACTTGGAAATTTAACTTCTTTCTATGAAAATGCTGAGAGACCTTAGTCACCATGGATTTAATGGTCTCAAATCTGTCTCGTTCCTGTATGCTCCTTTTCTGTTTCTGGTAGGTAGAACCTCTTCACTTTACTTTTTTTGGCCTTGGAGAGGGAGAGAGACAGGGAGAGGAGCTGATAATATACGTATGTATATATACATTGCAGAAAGGATACACATATTTATGTATAACACGTGCAGAAAAAGGACACACGGAGTATTGTAACATATTCCTCCATTCACCTTCCTTCTTTTTTTGCAGTGCTTAAGATTGAACCCAGAGCTTTGCACATACTAGGGGAGTGCTCTACCACCGAGGTACATCCCCAGCCCATCCTTCAATTTTATTTTAAGAAGAAATATCATTCAGTTGCCCAGGCCAGCACTGCAACCCTCCTGCCTCAGCTTCTGGAGTACCTGGGATTACAGGCGTGCCCCATCATACCGGGCTCTTTCTGCCGTCTGGACTATGAAGTCTGTCTAAGTTTTTGGGGGGTGGGATACCGGGGATCGAACTCAGGACTGTGTGCTTGCAAGGCGGATGTGATGTTGTGTCACTGAGCTAAACCCCCTATCTAATCTTTAAGCAGAAAGTTTGATCAGTGGCCATTTCCATTTAATTTCTTGAAATGGGATCTATTTATTTAATTTGAAATTAATTTTCATGAATAATTTACTGAATATCCTTATTGCTCTCCTGTGAAAGTAGCTCCAAAAAAAAATTTTTTTTTTTTTTTTTTTTTTCCGG
>NW_022900913.1:36486589-36493850 GCF_012274545.1 Fukomys damarensis
TTTTTTTTTTTGCTACCGGGGATTGAACTCGGGTTCTTGCACTTGCAAGGCAGGCCACCAAACCCCTGAGCTAAATCCCCAGCCCCAAAAATTCTTAAACAAGCTGCTAACAACGACTTTCTTCTGTCCCCAGAATGCTGGGGACATTGTCCTCTGACAATGTTGGGACGCATTTCTGCAGGAGGCCACCTTAGGTGCTTGCGGCTTTTAGAAACGGTGCCCGGGATGATGCCCAAACTTATGTCAGGAGAGGAATGTATTAATGTGCTCTTAAAGACATGTTTTTATAGCCTAGCAGGAAGAAAAATTACTTTACTCTCATGATTTGCTTTAAGTATTGCTATTATCATTGCTAAATATAGCTTCCCAATAAAGCATTTGTTTATTAAGTCCCTTCACTTTACTTTCCTGTCTTAGTAAAGTTTATTTTTCTCTTTCAGGATAATTTCTTTCTTTTTATCAAAAATTTATATAATTTGGGGCCGGGGATTTAGCTCAGTGGTTCCACTCCCTGCTTTGCAAGTGTAAGGTCCCGAGTTCAATCCCCGGTACCCACCAAAAAAAGTATATATATATAATTTAATTAGATAAAGGATATGGATGAATAATCAAAATAACCAAGGGCTTGGAAAAATTAATAGTAGACAGAATGGAATGGTTAGGTTAATCCCTAGTTTATTTATTTAATTATTTATTTTTGTACCGGAGATTGAACTGCTTGCACTTGCAAGGCAGGCCACCGAACCGCTGAGCTAAATCACCAGCCCTAATTTATTTTATTTAATTCTGTTTAACTAAATTGCAGGCTTTTAGGAATCTATGCAATCACATTTCTTTTTTTTTTTTTTGGTACAAAGGATCAAACTCAGGACCTTGTGCTTCTTTTTTTCCTCATTGAGTTTACTGGTACATTTTAGGTATACAGTACAGTTACATTCATCATTGGGATCTTGTACCTTTACATGACAGGTCTTGGTTCTCATTTTTCCCCTCGTTGCTGCCTTCCCTTCAACCCTCCTCCCTCCTCCTGTACAACCACTTCATTTCCATTTTTTCATTTTCTCCTAATTTTTTCTTTTAGGACCTTGTACTTTTGAGGCAGGTGGCAGAAGCACTGAGCTAAACCCTGGGCCCAACCAATCACATTCCTTATAAAACACTCCCATGTCTGTACATTGTGTTGAGCCAAGGCATCTATCTATGTAGTTTAGAAAATTGATATAAGTATAAGAAGAGTAATTAAATAAGGAATGTTATGCAATAGTATTGTGATCCTGCAACTTGAAGACCTACCAAAGCAAATTTTATTTTAATGCATCTTCTTATATAACATTTAGCAACATTTTGCATAATACAAGAGAAATTAAAGTTAAAGCAGGTCATTCACAAAGAAGCAAAACCAAACCAACAAACAAAAATAAAGTTATCCTTTAGTCACAATTTATTATCAACAATTGAAGACAACAAAGAACATACACATTACTTTCTCATCAAGATTTAATATTGTGGGCTGGGGATTTAGCTCAGTGGTTCCGCCGCCACCTGCTTCATAAGCACAAGGACCTGATTTCGATCCCCAGTACCAAAAAAAAAAAAAAAAAAAAAAAAGGATTAGTATTGTTATCTCAAGTGTTTTTTTAAAAAGGATTTTTTTTCTGGTACCAGGGATTGAACTCAGGACCTCACGCTTGCAAGGCAGGTGTGGTGCCACTGAGCTACATTCCTGGTCCTAAAAAAGGATTTTTAAAGAAAGAAAAAGATGATTAAGATCACATTATAAAGTTATAGAAATGGTATAGCCTGGCTTTATTGATTTTCTAAATCAGATTTACATGCACTTAAAAAGAGGTTTTGTGATTCAATGTACTAATTTGGCTAACAGATTACAAAGATCTTTCCTTTAGGCATGTGCCCCTTTGACGACATTGAAATCTATCTAATCTTTTCATCTGCAGAATGTGATTAACTGTCATTAACATTAAATTATTTGATAAAGTGTATAAAATCAGTTTATATAGATTTTCTAATTTTTTATCTTTTAAGAAAAATTGTTGGGCTGGGGATGTAGCTCAGTGGCACAGGGCCTGCCAGGCAGGCGTGAGGTCCAGACTTCGATTCTAAGTAGCAAAAAAAAAGAAAGAAAAATTGTTATTTCATGTGTGTTAAAATTTCTAATCCAGCTTTAGTTTATGTACCTGCTTTCATTTTCAAGGAAAATGGTCATTTTCTGTGAATAACAAAAATAATCACTTTGGTTGTATTTTAGCACAGTGGTCTCCAATTGTATCATTGGCTCTGTTTGATCTTAAAATTTTGGTTGTTTTCCAGTTCAACTGCCCATCAACTGGAGACTGGATAAAGAAGATGTGGTTTTTAATAAAATTAAGT
Organism: Fukomys damarensis; assembly: GCF_012274545.1. NCBI lineage: Eukaryota > Metazoa > Chordata > Mammalia > Rodentia > Bathyergidae > Fukomys > Fukomys damarensis. Next base: position 36,488,978 of record NW_022900913.1, read on the forward strand.
ACTACTCAGCCATGAAGAGTGAGAAACATTTACAGCTAAATGAATGCGCATTGAGGCCATACTCTTACATGAAATAAATAGGACAATATATGTAAATAATGAATAGCTTCCCTCGTGTGAGAAACTGAAAGTGTAAATAAGGATCAAAATGTATAATAGATAATATGAAATAGTAAGAAAAGGTCCAAAGGGGAAGGGGAACTGGGAAGGGTAGAGGAAAGGAAAGAAGGGAAAGGAATAAATATGAGAAAAGGAAAAAACAGAAACAAAGTCTTTGTCAATAGGGAGGGGTGGAGGGGTTGAAGGGAGGGAAAACACTAAGAACCAACATGATATCATGTAACAGTTTATGGGTTGGTGGCATGGTGAGCAGCACAGAAAGAACCTCTCTAGGATTTGGTGTCCTGACACTGGAATATAGCAATGTGAAGAGGAGAGGGAGGGAAGAGCATCCCCAGGACTCAGGAAGGATCTGAGTTGAGAACTGAAGTCCACAGGGACAGCCAAGAGAGAGACTTCAACAAAGAAGAGGGAGATGGCGGGGGTGGGGGGTGTGGGAAGGGCAGGTCAAACCTCCAGACACACGGTGACTGCTGGCGACCCCCGAGGCCTCCACAGAGAAATACATCAGTGGAATGGAGCAGTGAATGAAGTAGACTGCAGTGGCTGGTGAGTTATTCAGATTCAGACATCATCCGGGAGAAGGTGATTGGGTGGTAGCCATCCTGGAGAGGCACCAGTTGAGCTCAGAGCTCAGAACAGATACAGGCCAGCTTGACCTAGGCTCCTGGTGCTTTGGTGAGGATGCGGAGTTCAAGTGGGCAGGAGGCATACGGTGTGTGGCAGACTCAACAAATCCCATCCTAGCTCATGGCCCCAAACCAGCCTGAACTCCAGTAGAACTAAAGATCCAGGCTTGCTGGGATTATCCACTACCACCCCATAAATCAATGCTTGGCTCTCTGGGACTAAACAACCCAGATCTGGATTCTGTCTGCCTGCATTATCTACCAGTGACAGCAAAGGCATACCTTGAGTTGGACTTGTTTTTCCCTTATTTTCATTTTTTTCTTTTCTTTTTCTCTTTTTTGGTTTTTGTTTTTGCTCTGTTTTACTTTTTCCTGATTGTTTGTTCTTATTTTTACACGATTGTGACCACAGTTTCACCTTTCTTTGTTGTAGTTGTTCTATTCTGTTCTTGTTCTTATTTCTTCCTTCTGTCTTTCCCTCCTCTCTTCTTCACCACTTTCCCAAAGCTTGTGTGATCTTTCCTTGTCCTCCAGCCTTGCTTCTAACCTCTTTTTATATTTCTCTATTTTCCCCATAACATATTCTAAATCTTCTCCCCTTAGGGTAAAATCACCATATCAAGGGCTTATTTATTGCATACAATTATCTAGTTTGTTCTATTTTGTTATATAACCACAAATCTAGTTCAGGCTGTTAAATGTGGCAAATTAATAGTTATTCAGAGGGAGAGACCATAGCATCTGTAGGTTTCATCAAATTAGAAAACTCCAGGAATGACTAAAACCATTAAAGAATTTCATCTTGGGCTGAGGATTTAGCTTCGTGGTGCTACCACCTGCCTTGCAAGTACAAGGTCCCAAGTTTGATCTCTGGTACAAAAAAAAAAAAAAAAAAAAAAAAAAAAAAAAAAAAAAGAAAGAAAAAGAAAAAATTCATCTTTACAATTCTGTTTGTCTAGAGTCATTCCTCATACCCAAATCTGTATCAGTCAGTGCTTACTAGAGAAACAGATTTAGTACACGATAAGTAAGTACATAAAGATTTACAAGATTGGCTTAGTCAGGCATGAAGGCTCACGCCTATAGAACCAGCATTCCAGAGGCTGAGGCAGGAGGATCGCCATGAGTTCCAGGCAAGACTGGACTGCATATTGAGACCCTGTCTCAAAAAATATATATTTGCTTAAATTGGCTGCCCACTCTGTCAGGTGTGGAAAAGTGCAAAAGGGCTGTCTGTGCCGTGGAAATATGAAGGACCCAGCTGAAGGCCTAGAGCTCACTGTAGCATCCCCTGCAAGTCCATAAAGGAGGCTGAGCATCTGTGAAGGAAGCCAGGAGATGATGCCCAAAGGGAAGGTGAGGACTGGAGCTCCACTAAAGAAACAGAAACAAGCCTTCCTGTGGGAGCCCGCTGGCATTTGACATTGGAAAAGTAACTTCTACCATTGAGGCATTGACACAATCTATGACTCTATTTGGCTTTTCTGAGATGAGGGTCTCAGCTATGCAGATGAGATTGACCTGGAGCTCTCTGTGTAATCCAGGCTAAGCTCACTGTGTAATCCAGGCTGGGTTTATGGGATTACGGGTGTCGACCTGGAGCTCACTGTAATCCAGACTAGTTTTATGGGCTTATGGGCGTGCACCACCATGCCCGGCAAACAATACCACTGGACTCTCAGGTTGAGTGGGGCCTTCGCCTTTACATCAGCGGCCGTGATCCGGGTCTCACCTTTTCCATCAGGCTTTTGAAAGAACCACCTCAGTTCAAACCCATTGCCATTGGCCCCAACCCCCTTCTTTAAGAATGTTGCTTTTTTAAAGATAAACTGGGCCTGGTGGATGATAGCATTAGAAGGGTTGAGGAAAGCCTCGAACAAAGGCAGAAGCAACGGGAAAAGGACGAATCTTGGTATCAAAATTGGTTTTCCCCTTGCCCCGCTTGCCCCTGGAGATTGTTAAGTTAAAGATTGCATAGGGTTAATTGTTGATGTACGCCTTCCCACTTACCCCTCCCCACATTTGGTAAAATACTGATTGCTGTATGCTGATAAATGCTTTGTCCCTTTATGGTTAAATGCTTGAGTGACTCATGTGATTGGTAGAGGATTTGTTTGAACTGTCCAATAAGCTTGCTGAACCTTCCCCCTGGGATAACAGTATATAATCGTTTTGCTGAGCCAATAAAGAGCCTTTGATCAGAAATCAGACTTGGGCCATGTGCTCTAACTTCTTAAAGATTTCCTTCACAGACATTCAAGATCGGATCGGCCTCTGATGACCCACGAATAAGAGGCGGCTCTCACCTCCTATTCCCCGCTGGACGGGGTCCCCCCAGAGAGCCGCACCTTCCTTCTTTAGTTCCCTTCTATTCCATTCAGGCAGCAAGCCTACTGGTTGCTGTCTCTCACACCTAGGCTGGGTCTCCTTTTTTTCCTGTTTTTTTCTTTTCTTCTTTTTTTAGACATTTGGTCTCAGTACATAGCTCAGGCTGGCTGTCCTTGAACTTGAGGCGATCCTCCTGCCTCAACCTCCTGAGTGCTGGGATTACAGACATGTGCCACCACACCTGGCCCCAGGATGGATCTTCTGTCTTCAGTAATTCCCCACAGCACAGAAGAACTAGACTGCTCCATCCTAAGGAGAACTATCACCCACCCTAGGGAGAATCGAATCCAGAATGGTATAAAAGGGAAAGGAAGAAGTCAGGCTCACTTCTGTATCTCCTGAAGAGCTGCAGTCTTCACTTCACCTTTGACATTGTCTCCTGGCTTCCAGTGGAGACTCTTCAGCTTTACATCCTCCTGCTTCAGCCTCCCAAGTACTGGGATTACAGATGTGTACCACCAAGCCTGGCCCACTCAAAAAGTCTCCTGGGCTCAAAGGTGTCTGGGTAGCACCCTGTCTCTGGCCTCAGGTGTGCTCAGAAGAGGAAGAAAGATTGGTCTCCAGAGTCTGAGGAGGTGCTACAGGGGTTCCTGCTGGGTCTCTTCAGCAGAGGCCTTAGGCTAGCACCCTACTTCCAGCCTCCACTGCCTGCCCAGAAGTAGAAGGATCCCTCACTTGAAGATGCAGAATCAGAGATGGAACCAGAGGACAGTAAACCCTGAGGGGAACCCCCAGCCTCTCACCTCAGTCCTGCAGCCATGAGTGGAAGAGGGAGTGGTCACCAGAGGCTAAGGAGGATGAGGAGGGGAGACATCCCCAGTGCATGGACTTAACCCCAAGGGAAGACACCAGGCTCCCACCTCACAAGAGATGGAGGGAGTATCTGTGCCTCTTGGAAAGGAGCAGCAGGTACCATCGCGACGGCTGGGCCCTGTGCTTTTAATGCACACAGGTGTTGTGGAGAAGCCTTGTGGCCTCAGCAGGAAGATGGAGAGGAAGCACCTGTCCTCAGTGCTGCCTGAGCACCATGAGGCCTTCACAAGGCTGTCATCAAGAGGTTCCTGGCCTGGGATGTAAACCTGAAGGCCTCTGACAAGAACCTCCTGGCCATGGTCATCGCCGGACTGGCCTCTTCCCCTGGCAGTTCCAGAGGCTCCACTTCTTCCATTCTGATTCTAATAAGAATTGACTTATTAGAAAATGTAAATGTCTTAAAGGAGTCTCCCCCCACAAGTAACCTCTGAACAAGGGCTTCCAGGAAGTAGTTTACACGAGAGATGACCCCTGGAAACAAACAGTAAAGTGAGAAAATAAAACAGGAAATGGAAACCACTTAAATAATAGCATAATACACAGTAAGACTGTGCTTTTAAATAAGCTAACACTTTGGGCTTTGGGAGCTATCTCAGCTACTTTCCTCATCACAGGGACACAACTTCAAGGAGGAGAGGTTTACTGTGGCTCAGTTTCAGACAATGGTCAGCGGCTCCAAGGTGGGAGAGTATGACAGGAAGGCATGGGAGAGGAGCAGCAGAGTCTGACCGGAAGGTGCAAGGCGCATTTCACAGCTAGGGAGGAAGATGAACCCTTCCAAGCCACCCCTGCAACCTGTGAAGTGCCTCTTCCGGCCAGACTCTGCCTCTTCTCAGCAAGTCATCTATAAGTCCCCATAAACTAATCACCTTCCAAAAACCCATTTATGAGCACATGAGGCTCTTGGGCTCCTCCTCCTCCTC
>NW_022900913.1:36493872-36501178 GCF_012274545.1 Fukomys damarensis
GGTACCAGGGATCTAATTTAGGACCTTGCACTTGTGATAGCTTCTCTTTTTTTTGATACCAGGGATTGAACTCCGGACCTTGCACTTGGGAGGCAGGCGGCGGCATTTGAAAACCTTGGTTCACTTGCAAGTAATATACACAAGGAAAGTATTTTATCAAAGCAACATAAAAGATTGTTCTGAGGGAACTTGTAACTAAACATAGATGGCTATGTGATTCAGATAATAATGATTCTGTAGTTATGCAGATATTTATTGTGTGACACACTCAGGATTTCCAATGAGTCTAAGCTTTGCAGACAATATATTGGGAAGAATAGAAAAACTAGAAGCAATCTGTTTTGTTAACCTGAAAACTATTCTAGATATGTCAATGACTACATTTAAAAGACAACACTAGATTTAAGAAACCTCTGGTTTATGGGAAGAAATACTGCCTCTCTGTCTGTCTGTCTGTCTCTCTCTGCCCCCCCTTTATGGGAGAGGCCGTATAAGATCCAGTGTGATATTTTATATCTCACCAGATAACCACCTTTACTCTTCACATGCTGCATGACACAATCCAGTTTTACCCTTCACCATACTCAGAAGAACAATCTCCATCCTTGCTTTGGTTGAATTCTGTCTCCTCTGAAAACTTTTTCCAATAGCTCAAGTCCCAGTTTCTCTTCAAGCTGCATCTTTCATTGTCAAGACATAAATCAAATGCATAGATCACACTGTCTAATCTATGGCTGCTTGCAAGCATGAAATCTTACAGCACAGTTTTTTAAAGAAATATTTTGATGATTTTGGAATTTTCTACCTAGACATAGTCTATAATTGGGATGTGAGTTTGTTTCATGTCCTAGGATGCTCATTCATTCCTACTAAACACTTATTATATTAGATGTTTACAGAACTTACCTAAGTATAGTAATACTTGAAGAAATTTCTTCACAAATACTGGCTGATGCTTAACTTGGAAATGAAAATAAATTGATGTATTAATAAAATATGTGGTCTGAGCAGGCCATGGTGACTTACACTTGTAATCCCAGCATTTAAGAAGCTGAGGCAGGAGGATCACAATTTTGGGTCCTTTCAAGGCCAGCTTGAACTGCATAGCAGAATCCTGTTTCAAAAAATAAAATAAAATAAAATATGTGGTCTGAGGAATTGAACTTTAGCATCATTATCATTTATACAAAGAATAATGCACAAAGATTGATATTTTATGCTATTCGCTTTATGACTAATATAGTGGACTTGGAAAATGTTTAACAAGTATTAATATTTATTATAAGGCTAGAGATGAATAATTTTAAGCATGCCTAATTTCCACAAAGGTTTTTATTACTCTGACTCAGAAAGAATGATGTTAAACTTTTATAAACATCATCACTTAAGCAAGACATGCTTGATCTATTCTGCCACCCTAGTTTTTCTGACAGTATAATTTCTACCTATTGTGATTATTTTGATCCCACATTATCAGGAAGATGAAGAATTAACTATAGGTTTTTTATGATTATAGAGTTTAGATTTATGAGCCCCATTAATCTCAATGTTAGCAATCCATAAAATCCAAGTTTTTAGTTCAAGTTTTCTAGTTAAATGTTTCTGTTTATACCCAAAACATTTGCCATGCTGCTACATGGTGTTAATAACTAGAAATTTAACTGTCTTGAATAATGTTATTTGGCACAGAGGTGCCATAATTTGTCTACATTATTACCCAGCTGCTAGCTATATAGTTTGTTTAATTTCTTTATTGATATGTTTTTCTCTATTAGGGAAATCTAAAATTAATAGTTTACAACAAGTAACTTTAGAGGATATGTCAGAATTTGTAAATGCCTTTTTCTTTTTAAAATAGACTTTATTGAAATATAATTTATACTTAATAAAGTGCATAGATTTTAAATGTACAAATCAAGAACTTTCATCAGATGCATATTTCTGTGTAGCCATCAATACAGATATAGAAAATTTTGAGCCAGGAATTTAGCTCAGTGGTGCTGCCACTTGCTTTGCAAGTGCAAGGTCCAGAGTTCAATCCCAGGTACAAAAAAAAAAAAAAAAATTAGTAGAAATATTTCATGCTTTACAAAGTTCCTTTTAGCCTTTCGCTTTTATTCTTACTTTTCTCCCTATGCTCCATCCCAAGGGAACTGTTTATCAATTTTCTGTCACCATATGTTAGATTAGTCTGTTCTAGAATGAAATATAAAGGAATCATAGCGTATCTATTCTTATTTTTGGCTTGGGCTCAGCGTAGATTTTAGATTTGTCCCTGTTGTTGTCTATATTAGTTTTCTCCTCTATGGCTCCATAGTATCCCAGTGTATGAAATTGTATGGCCATTCATGTGTTGAAGGATATGTGGGTTGTGTCCAGTTTTCAAATACTGGAGATGAGTGAAGCTGCTACCTACATTCTTGTACAAGCCTTTTTTGTGGACTTAGGTTTCCTTTGTTTTGGGGTAAATTCTTTTGGTACCAAGGATTGAACTCAAGACCTTATGCTTACAAAGCAGGTGGCAGAACCACTGAGCTAAATCCTTGGCTGTTCTTTGGTAAATTCTTAAGAGTAGAATTACTGGGTAACCAGGTAGATGTACATACATCTACTGCTAAACTGTTTTCCAAAATACCTGTACATTTCACATCCCAACAAGCAATGTAGAAGAGTTCCAGTTTTCTCACATTCTTGCCAACATTGGCCACTTCTTTTAGTCATTGTAACAGAACCACAGGACAGTAAGATTATGTCCCTCATGCGTGGAACTTGCAAGATTTCTGGGCGTAGGAGACGGTGGAAAGAAGAGACTTTCAAAATGTGATTTTGTGAGGTAATGTGATCTCCTTCACTCTCCTGCTTTGATTCAAGGCTTAATTACTTAATGATATATAATAGAAGAGGATCATCAGGGGAAAGCTTGTTTTTTGCATTGAAGTCTTTCTCAGATTTAGAGCCCTAACATGATGCTCAAGGATTCAAAACACACTGGCTAGTTTTCTCTGCCTCACAGCAAGGGTTGCCTTTACCCTGGAAGCTTGCTCCTGTGCCTGTGCTGATCTGAACCCCACAGATTCTGCCAGTGACAGTGTTCTCCCAATGCTGCTCTCCCAGCAAGAGTTTGACCCTCTGGAGCAGTTTAGTTCTTTTAGACTTATTTGTACCTGTGAAATGAGTTTTTACAAAATGCTAATTTTAAACATAAGTATGATTTTTTTTAAAATCAGGTAGCATACTATTTTAGTGGGAGTGAAGGTTTTCATATCCTTTGATACCCTAATCAAAATCAGAACTCTTAGAAAAATACCTTTCTGCTAATTTGAAGTGTTTCATAAGGATGCATTCCCGGTGGACCCTTACTAAGTCAGGAATATTGAATGGTTTTGTGACCGTTGCCAAAAAGAACAACAATATGATAATAGTATTATTTATCAAAAGAAGTATGTTCCATTTTCCAGTTGTTTGCTATATGAATTTGAATCAGGATTCAATTAAATTTGTTTTTGTTTTGTTTTGTTTTGTTTTGTTTTTTGAGATAGGGTCTCACTATGTAGTTAAGGCTGATCCGGAACTCACTATGTAGCCCAGGCTGGTCTTGAACTCAAAGTGATCCTCCTGCCTCAGCCTCCCGAGTGCTGGGATTACAGGTGTGTGCCACCACACCCGACTACAATTAATTTTATTGCATTCATTTTGCTAAAACCATGTGCACTGATCTCATACTTGCTTGTATTATCTACGTTCCCTTCATCCACTACCTGGTTATTCAACATTCAGAGTTTCTTTGACTTTTATTAGTACATGTTTGCAGTAGATAATGATTCAACATCCATTTATTCTAAGAACAGTCTTACTAAGATGAGGCCTTATTTCAGTTTTACAGAATAAAAAGGGAAATAAAGTAGAGTAACTGCTAATAGGCATTGTGTTTCTTTCTAAAATGTTTTAAAATTGATTTTTTGATGGTTGCACAACTGTGAATATAACAAAATTATTGAGTAGAATACTTTAAATAGGTGAATCATACACTATCTGAATGGTATCAAAATGAAGCTGTTATTTTAAAAAAAGAAAATATGAATGTCAATGAAACTTTTATAATATATGTCCAACGACTGAATTTTTTACCCAAGTGAAAACCTGAATCAATTTTATGGGGCAGCTTCTGAGAACAATGAAAAGGAATGAAAATGATCTGATTCACAAGAATATCATAATTAAGTACAATAGAATGTACTGAATTTTTATTTGATGTCAGGCATTGAGCTAAATATTTAAATGACAATGTCATTTAATTTCCTAGTCAAGTCTGGAAAGTTGCTATTATTTGTTCAACTTTTTCAGATGAGAAAACTGAGATTTAGATAAAAGCAAGTAACTGGTAGAGTCAGGGCTCCAACTGAGGGTTTATTTAATACAGTTTTTAATCTACCGCTTCCTAACATTAGACGATAATATACCAAAGACACCATTGCTATTACTTATAGCCAAAAACTGTACATGCACATCTGAACCCTCAGTGTCACTCAAAGTATTGCAAGTGTTTTTGTGGGGAGGTGGCAAAAAAGTAGTGTATACACATCAAAGCAACACATATATAGAATCCCAAAAGTATAAATTGAGAAATCCTAAAACTTTCAGAAGTTAAGTGGGCCAAGGGATATAATGCACCCTCCCGTTTCAATCTGTCATGTTCAATATCACTTTAAAACTTTGTTGATTTTGTGTCCAAACACTCTGATAGTACTTTGGATTGTCTGATGCTGTAAAATCAATAAAAACACTTTTTAAGGTCCAAGACCACCTACTTTCAGACTTTTGAGAATTATAGAATATCAGTTTTGCAAGAGATCTATTTTTGGTACCTGGGGTCAAACACAGGACCTTGTGTTTGAGAGGCAAGCAGCAGAACCACTGAGATACATTCCTGGCCCTTGCAAGAGATCTTTGAAACCTTCTTTCATAAGGAAAAATGAAACAAAACAAAAAAAACCACTTCCCAGAGAAACTAAGACAATTTCGTAAGGTAAAGTAGCTCTTCCGAAAAATCTCTTTCTAACCTCAGGACAGGGGTGGTGGTGCACACCTGTAATCCCCATGCTTAGGAGGTTGAAGCAGAACTGAGTGTTCAGGCCAGCATGGGCTACCTAGCAAGTTTGAGGCCAGCTTGGAACATAGCTAGACCCTGTTTCATATCCATCTGTTAGTCTGTCTGTCTGTCTGTCTGTCTATCTATCTATCTATCTATCTATCCATCTTCATATTGTCAGCTATCTTGAGCCAGTGTCCAGGTAAATTTATGACACATTATATTGGTTAGGGTTGATTAATAATTGTTAGTTCAGTTTCTTTAGTTCAGTCACTGGAAATGCCTGGCTAATGCTCCTGCATGATGATGCCTCCTTGGGTTCTGATGCAGCTTGCTCTCTGCTGCAGACTCTGTGAAAAAACTTGGCATTACCTGAGACTCAGTTCCTGCCAAGTACGATTTCATCAGGGAGTAATAAAGAGCAACGATACACATTTTTACTTTAATGTTCAAAGATACTTCTCGATCATTGGATTTTGGACAGCACTTCATCTGTGGGATGCAAATTATTCTAATTACAACAAATTTACCTCATTAAAAAAGAACACCTGCTTTTTTAGGGCAACAGCAGCTAAACAATAATGAATTGAGTACAATTAAATTTTGCTTGCATTTAAAAGTAGTTAGGGAAGAATAAAAAGCAAGCAAGAAATTGTGCTTGGCCCCTAGAGAAAGCATTGAGTGCTTAGGGAGCTTTGTAGAAGGAAAAATAGAATGTTATACCATGTACACTTGTACTGTGTGTGTGCACTCAATAAATGCCAAGAAAAAAAATAAATGAGAGTATATAGTTTGATGAAACTTTTCACTATGGACATTGCCATAATACACTCTTCTTTTTAGAAATACTACAATTAAATAGTCAAGAACCGAGGTTCACCTCACATATAAGTAAAACTTCCAGATAACCAAAACTTACAGCCTCACGACGCACGTCTATTTCATTATTTATTCTATAAATATCAACTCTACATAAGCTAACTCTAGGCACCCAGCTAACCCTGTGTTACAGAAAAGAACATGAGCCTTACGTTTTGGAATTTTTGTAAAGCTGGAGAGTGTTTCTGGGTTAGATCTGGAATTTCCCCCCTTCAAAGGCTACATATGTTCAGAGGTGGAAGATGAGTAGACCACGGGGCAGCGAGTTTGGCAGCTAAATGCACCGCTCAGAAGAAGCGTGTCACTAGGGGCGTGGCCTGGAAGATGTTTCTTCTCTCAGTGCCTCCCTTCACTCTCGGCTTCCTGGTCCCCATAACGTGAGCGGCTTTCCTCCGCCAGACCCTCCACCATGACCTTCCTGCCTTGGAGCCAGCCAGTTGTGGACTAAACATGAGCATTCCCTACTGAAGCAAAGTTTAATTTAGTAAATGATTCAATTTATATTTAAAATATAATATATAAACTATGCTTTAGATTTTATATCTCTCCTATAAAAATCTGCCAAAGTTTATGGTACTGAGGGTGTATAAATTTACCAAATTTCTAATATCTTTCACTCTTTTGGTTTTTGATGTTCCATGAGAGCTGAAACAAGATAAGTAAATTGTTAAAAATGGAACTTTCAGCAAGTGAGACTCTGAAATAGGTCCTTATAAAGTACCCGGTCACTTGCAGTGACTCAGAGGAACTTCTTCAATGGTTTAAAGAGAACTTTGAGTTCACACATTTGCCCAGTCAGAGCTCTCCCGAAATGAAAAGACCTCTAGTCTACTCCATTTTCTTCATGGTGTTCACAGAAGAGAAGATCGATGACGATGGAGGACCAGGTTACCATAATAAAACACCATAAATGTGGTGATTTTTAAACAAGAGATATTTATTTTCTCGCAGTCTGGAGGCTGGTTTTCAGTCAATTCCTGGGTTGTCTTTCCGGCGTTGGACACGCTGCCCTCTGCCATGTCTCATGGGGCAGACGGCCAGTGTGAGATCTTTGGTGTCCCCACCTTAATAAATTGCTTATCCAGTCAATCAGGGCCCTGCCTTGATAACCTCACTGCCTCACCTCGGAGGCCTCCACCTTTAAACACTGCCACACTTGGGGTTAGGGCTTCAACAAATGAAGATGGAGGAGGCCGGGTGTGGTGGCTCATGCCTATAATTCCAGCACTCGGGAGGCTGAGGCAGGAGGATCGCTGTGAGTTTGAGACCAGCCTGGGCTACAAAGTGAGTTCCAGGTCAATCTGAACTACATAGTGAAACCCTGTCTCAAAAAAAAAA
>NW_022900913.1:36501207-36516240 GCF_012274545.1 Fukomys damarensis
AAAAAAAAAAAAAAAAAAAAAAAAGTGAGGAGACACATTCAGTTCATAATAGGTAAGTAAGCTAAATTATCACAATAATTGGTAATGGTATTGCATAGATAATGACATAATTCTGTTGTGATGGTAATTTGGTTCTATGTTTATTTGTAGTTAAACTAAAAAATGGGATTTATTTGGGGATATCTTAAAACACCAAAAAGAAAAGAAGATACCAAATCATCATGGCCAGTATTTAATTTGCCAAATCAGGGAGTGTAGTTTTCTTTGTATTTTTTTAATATGCCACTGATGGGGCTGGAGTGTAGCTCAGTGGTAGAGTGAGTTGTGTGCTTAGCTTAAGGGTAGCCCTGGATGTGATCTCAGCAGTGCGTGCATGTGTGTGCGCACACGCACGCGCGCACAGACACACACACACACACACACACAATGCTACCGACAATAAATAAATACAGAAAGGACCTTTTCTATTATCAAACATATATATCTCTTAAGATCAAATTAAAAACTGTATTAACACTGTTACTGTGAGAATACTATCACTGCCAGATGAGGTGAATGAAAGAGCAAACTTCACAGATTAAATTTGTTTTTCAGTACAGTTTCCAAATCAATATGAAGCCCAGTTGCTAAGAAGCTTTCTCCTTGGGTTTTCTTTCAAAGGGTATAATGGCAATTTTCAATGACTGTCTCTAATTTAGTAGTCATGAAACTAATCAAGTGTAGTGATCCTTCATGTGGAAATTCCTCACATTTTATCTAATGGATTTTTGAGGTTGTTTATACAGACCAAGACTCAGTGATTCAGTTTAGTATTTTGTGTTGGTGTCTTTTAATGGAATGACACAATAAATAGAAAACATGCACGATTTTTGTTTTGTTTTGTTTTGTTTTTTTTGTTTTTTGAGACAGGGTCTCACTATATAGTTGAGACTGACCTGGAACTCACTGTATAGCCCAGGCTGGTCTCGAACTCACAGCTATCCTCCTGCTTCTGCCTTCTGAGTATTGGGATTACAGTCATGCACCACCATGCCCGGCCAAGACTTTTCTTTATAGAGACTAAATATACTTGATGAACATTTTCATTTGCAAACTACAGTTATGAGTCCTTCCTTTCCAAGATGAATATTACTTGTCTTCAACAACAGATAACAATCCCTTATATACAGTGTGTTCTACACTAGCTAAGACTTCCAGAACTTTTTTTTTTTGAGACAGGATCTCACTGACTAGTCCAGGCCAGACTTGAATTTGCTAAGTAGTACAGGTTGCGCTCAAACTTGCAGTCCTCCTGGCTCAACCTCCTAAGAGCTGGGATTATAGGCCTTCACCACTATGCCCAGCATGGAGGACTTCCTAAATTTTAATGTGCAAGCAAATTACTTGAGTGTACTACAGAATTGCCCTTTCTGAGTTTCATATTCCATGCTTCTAGGGTGGAGCCCAAAACTGTGCAATTCCAATCTGGAAGACTTCCAAAATGAATGCAGGCCCGTCCACCCGGCATTTGGCCCCCCGCAGGAGGATCCAAGCAGACATAATGTACTCCACAGCTCTTCAGGAGCAACTGCCAAACTGTATCTGTAAGACTTCCTCCTCCAAGATGGGTGTGGGTGCACCCCTGTAATCCCAGTACTCGGGAGGCTGAAACAGGAGGATCACTGTGAGTTCAAGACCAGCCTGGGCTGCGTAGTGAGTTCTAGGTCAGTCTCAACTACATAGTGAGACCCTGTCTCAAAAAAGCCAAAAACAAAACAAAACAAAAACAAACAAAACAACAACAACAACAACAAAAAACCAGCTTCCTCCTCCAGAACTCTTACAGGTAGACACTCACTCTTCTCCCTGGTTTTAACTCCCCTAGGCTGCAACCTTCACAGACAACCCTCCCAGGGAGAACTAAATGATTGTATCAGACAGCCTATGTCCTGCTCCCCCTATGGTCTTGGCCTTCTCTTCTTATTCTCAAAAGTCCAGATTGAAAGACAAAACATTTCTAAATTAGCTGATCTTTCTGTTTACCTCCCTGCTCTACCTAATTCCTTTAAGACAATATAGATGCTTCTGCTTATCAAGCAAATGGGCAGGGGATTCAAACGAGCAAAAGGACACAGTTCAATATTTCAAGACTATTTCTCATGTCAGTAAATAGCCTGACCCAGAGTATGATTCCAGCTCTGACTGAGTCCCAAATACTTATTATTCCTACCATATTCAGCTGCCAAGGATTACAAGCTATCTAGGAAAAAGCAATTAAATTAATAATGACTTTTGCTTTTTTTTTTGCCCAAGGCAGGAAAGCCAAAAAGTCATTATTTCATCTTGCAAGAACAGTACCCTGAAATATCAAGAAATACAGTGAAGTAATTTCAACAACGCCTTCATCTTGAGCTAAGAGGCCCTAACCACAGTTTCCATTTTTATCACACAGCTCCAACACTTCTCAGTTCTTATTCTTGGTTCAATTCATATTTTAACAACCTGACTGTCACTTTTTCTTGTAGCTATTCTGCCATTTCAAAGATTTTCTTAGGCCTTAACCCATCTTAACTGGGTCAACCTCTTTCCCGTCTGTTAAACCATAACTTACACTTGGCTACCTTTTTAGTTCAACTAGCAGAATAGTTGAGCCCCCAAATCCATATGCACTAATAATATTAAAAATACCCAAAACAAAACTTACATAGTGAGACCCTGTCTCAAAAAACCAAACCAAACCAAACCAAACAAATAATATTAAAAATACCAAGATATATCATATACAGGTGCACATTCCCAGTGATGAATATTATGTGTGCCTGAAATGTACACATAAATGAAAAAATATTAATAATGTACATCTCTGAAGCTTTCACAATTGGCATTTCCTCAGCATACTATGTCTTTTTAATCTATATTTTAAAAAATTTTAAAACATGATGTTGTATCACAACTACTCTTTCCTTTGGAGCTTCTCTAAAATATATCTGTTATGCTGGGCATAGCGGTGAACACTTGCAATCTCAGAAAGCTGAGGCAGGAGGATCATTGAGAGTTTGAGTACAGCCTGAGATACATAGTAAGTTCAAGGCCAGCCTGAACCTACCGAATAAGACCCCGTCTCAATGTATATAAATATATATCCCCCAGGATAATGACTCTCAGCCTTGGCTCTACATTACAATATTTTGCTAGGGCTCTATTGAATCAGAATCTCTACGGTGGGACTCAGGTATGATATATTTTAAGTGTCAGGGCTGAAAACTGCTATTGTGATCACATAGTGCTTCGATAGCTTTTTAATTCTTTTTTTTTCCTGTAAGAAAACAAACAAATATTTGAAAAATAGGGTGTTGGCTTTGACAGAGGGAGCCCTAACCAAGCCTGAAGGCTTGAACGCAGGAGAGCTCTGAAGGGTCAAATCTGGAGGTCTCAGGAACAGGAGGACACAATTCAACCCAGGATACTTACTCTGCTCCAACTACTGACTGCAGGAAAGTAGGGAGTCCTCATTTCAGCTAAATCCCCTAAACTTCTAGGGAGCAACTCCTGCTCAAAATCAATTTTTTAGGTGATTGCATATCAATTCCTTACACTTCGCCAGTCTGCGTAGAAGGCCACAGGAGAAAAGCAGTCAAGCTACTTCCTACTCTGGGGCTCAAATGGCTCCTGTATTTTTCAGGCCTCTACATACCTTTTTATCTCACACTTAATACAAGGAAAGGTGTTCTTTTCACATTTATTTAATAAAGCGTCCCAATTTCTAGCGAATGCCCCAAGGCCCAGGAGCAGAAGGGCATCATGGGATGGCCCGGGTTGAGAACCTAAGACTAGAGGCCTGGGGACTCATTTATCCTAACACTTTTTATTTTGAATTCATCACCAACCAACCTGTGCCTGAGCTTTGTTATATGTCAAAATCACATAGGATCAAGCACCATACCTGCCTCCAAGAACTTTGCGAAATTAGACAGCATATGGCTAGGCACTTTGGAAACATGAACTACTACTCAAAAAAAAAATTACTTGTATCACTATGACTATTCACGACTGATGAATTTGACCCAAGTTCTTCTATTTATTACCAACTTTTGTAATAGAATGAAGTACAGAAAGCAAAGCAGTAGGGAGGACCCGTTGCCAGATGTTTAATGATATGAACCCAACAAAAACAAAGGAAAGACTTGTGATGATGAGGAGGAAAAAGCGTTGTTTTATTCTATAAATTTTGTCTTATATACAGTGTATTAGTAATCTTCCTGCTTATCCCCCCTTAGCAACCCAAGCATTGTTTAGGGCTGAAACATCTGGCTTTTAATTTAAATTGAATTCTCTAACCTCCAAAAGGAACTTTTGTTGCTTCCTAAACCAAAATAAAATATTCAGTCTTTATCCTTATTATATTCTCCAGGGGAATTTCAATCCCTCGTTACAACCCTAGGGACCTTCAGCCTGAAATGCTATTCAGCTGCTCTGGGGAAAAAGATCTGAAACTTCCCTTGAGATTTACCTATAAATGCTCTTTTCAGACATTTATACACAGAAAGTCTTTATTCTCAAAATTTTCAGAGAAGCGTTTTCTAAACATCATAAATATTTAAATTCTATATCTGAGATTACTCATAGGTTAAAAAAGGATTACTTCATATCAGGAATGCTGCAAATATATTTATAGGGCCAGGGATTCAGCTCAGTGGTTCCACTGCCTGCCTTGCAAGTGCAAGGTCCTGAGTTTGATCTCTGGTACAAAAGAAAAATATATATAAGGTGTATGGGAAGGGTAGGAGAAAGGCAATAAGGGACAAGAAAAAAATGGGAGAAAAGAAAAAAATGGAAACAAAGTCTTTGTAAATGGGGAGGGTGGAGGTGGTGGAGGGAGGGCAGGGATATGGGGAAAAAATGAGAACCAAAACCTGTCGTTTAAAGGTACAAGACCCCAATGATGAATGTAACTGTATTGTATGCTTAAAAAGTACCAATAAAGCAGAATCTTATTCTCTAACACACACATACACACACACACACACACACACACACATTTTATAAATATCTAAGCAATCTGTCAAAAATGGGGAAATGATGAGAAAAGGAAAATGTGTTTGAAGCCATCAGGAAGAACTGTGTTCCATTCCAGGTCCCTTGGCAGTGGTTACCTTCTATTCTGTTTTCCCCCGGTATTTATGAAATTAGCAAAGCTATATCAATTTTATTTTTATATTTTTGGGTGAATAGTCCACATTTTATAAATATATAAGCAATCTGTCAAAAATGGGGAAATGATGAGAAAAGGAAAATGTGTTTGAAGCCATCAGGAAGAACTGTGTTCCATTCCAGGTCCCTTGGCAGTGGTTACCTTCTATTCTGTTTTCCCCCGGTATTTATGAAATTAGCAAAGCTATATCAATTTTATTTTTATATTTTTGGGTGAATAGTCACAATCTATGAAAACTTTCCCCCTCTAAAGACAAAATTGCATATTATTGTGCATATGGTTGACACCCAGTGCATACTTACAAATTATCTACTCATTTGAAGGGCATGAAATTTCACTTTTCACAAGTTGAGTGTAATTTAATATCATCAATCTCAGTCAGATGTGGTGGTGCACACCTCACTTAGGAGACTGAGGCAGGAGGATCACAACTTTGAGGCCAGACTGGGCAAAGTACTGAGACCCTGCACCAAAATAAAAGCATAAGAAGGGCTGGGGATGTAATTTAGTAGTGGAACATTTGCCCAGCAGGCACTGGGCTGAATCACCTGTTTAGAAAAAAAAAAAGTACAGCAGGTGTGGTAGTGCAAGCCTGTGATCCTAGCACTCAGGAGTTTGAGGCCAGTGTGGGCTGCACAGCCAGTTCAAAGCTAGCCTGAACTACATTGATGAGACCTTGTCCCCCGCCCCCAAAAAAACTACCAATCTAATGTCTAATGTCATACCTAATTATTGACAATCACTTTTCAAATACCAGCTAGTTTATTTTTTAAATTCTGAATATCGCTGGGTGTGGTATCACATGCCTGTAATCCCAGCACTCGGGAGGCTGAGGCAGGAGGATCGCTGTGAGTTTGAGACCAGCCTGGGCTACATAGTGAGTTTCAGGTTAGTCTCAACTACATAGTAAGACCCTGTCTCAACTCCCCCAAAAAGGAATTCTGAATATCTTATGAAACTTGAAGTTTACTTGCCTGTGTCAGAAAAGTTTAGCTAAGACATTTTCTTCCTTACTTGTTGTTAGCCTTTTCTCTCTATGGCAATTAAGAAATATGTCTTCATGGTATGGCTATTACAAGTATTTTAAAATATTTTTTCAGGAGGTGTGGTAAATGCCTATAACCCCAACAATCTGGAGAACTGAGGCTGGAGGACTGAAAGTTCAAGCCCAAACCAGGCAACTATCACTTAGTGAGAGCCTGTCTCAAAATTAAAAATAAAAAGATCTGGGGATGCAGCTCAGCATGTAGGTCTTGGGTTAAATTCTCTAATACAGTAAAAAAAAAATCATTTTATGTCAATTCATTGACTTTAATTATATTTTTTGAGTTAAGATGTGAATTAAATTAGAATGCTTCAGCCTTTTTTTTCATGGACTTAATACCTTATCTCTATACATATAAGTCATTAGCTCACAGTATTGCTATTTCTTCAACATAATTTTTTTTTTTTTTTGGTGGCGGGGGTACCATCTCAGGCTAATGCCTTGGACACAGTGTTAATTGACTGTTAAAATTTGTGTCCAGTGACTTCAACGTCTCTCTCCCTTAGGTTGAATTTCAAAATCAAACTCTATAAGTAGTCACACTAAATGTTTCTTGTTATCAAGAGGATAATGGTTCCAGGGATAGAACTCAGGGATAGCAACCTTGTGCTTTGCAAGGCAGGCAGTAGAACCACTGAGCCAAATCCCTGAACCCTTTACCATCATTTTCAAATTGTGTTTATCTAAACTTAGAGAGGCAAAGTCCCCAAATTCCTTTTTATTGGTAATTAGATGAGTGTTTGTTAGTCAATACTAGAGTTTTTTAATATCCTGTTTCTTACCAGCCCCTCCCTCCAATGGAAAAACAATGTTCAAAATGTTTATTTCACAGCATAACCTACAGATTTGTGTTCATGATTATAACAGGAACCACAAATGTCAATAAGTTCTAACAAAGACATATTTTGGGTGACTATACCTCTTTGTTCGCTGATTTAGTCCAACTTTTGTGACTTTGTTCTCACCACCAAACCAACACAACCTCCACAAGAATGAAATAGCAAAATGTTATCAAGACACTTGAATTGCCGTTGTCTCCTCCTTACTGCCTGTTTTATTCTGTGCCCTATTACATAGTTCACATTTTAGGATCACTTGCCTACCAGGCTTTGGACATGGTCT
This sequence comes from Fukomys damarensis, assembly GCF_012274545.1. Classification (NCBI taxonomy): domain Eukaryota; kingdom Metazoa; phylum Chordata; class Mammalia; order Rodentia; family Bathyergidae; genus Fukomys; species Fukomys damarensis. Next base: position 36,508,566 of record NW_022900913.1, read on the forward strand.
AAGTGCTGATATTCAAGAAAGCCTGTATTTCCCAAAGGCTAATTCTGATTCTTTACCTTTGTGTTCAAAAAGACCTTTGTCAATACCATGAGTCCGCGCTTTCATATTCCAATGTCCTACCCTTTAGCTTTAGTTTAGGTAGAGTTAGAGATTGTTTTGCTTAGTCTTCCTCTACCCTTCTCTTGGGCAAAACGTCTTCCCCTTATACAGGACTTCGATGCTGACTTTACCCAGGGGTTATGTAAAGGCTTTCATGTGCCAATTCTCCATTGTTCTTGTTCCACTTTCAGCAGCTCCTTAAAAAGCTACTCCTCCAGCCCCATGGTTTCTTCCTTACATCGCAGAATCACGCTTGCTACTTCTCTGTGTGCGTGTGTTCATTTTCCACTCAGTCCCCCAGAGAGAGGCGAATGGGAATGCAGTTTGGAGCAGGGAGGAGGCTGGGGCTGGAGGGCTGGGAGGGAGAAGCTCAAGACAAAGCTGGAGAATTAATTGCTCCCTCTGAGCCTATTACCAGGCGGGCCCCTTCCAAAAGATCTTTAAAACCAGGAGAAGGTATGCCATTAGAGTAGGGATCACAAAACTGGTAACTGCAACTTCTGTCTGGCCTGAGGAAGAGCTGCAAAGAAAGAGGAGCCAAGAAGCAGGCCCATAGTCCCTGCCCAGTTTTCCTCCATCCACCCACTGCCAAGCTCCAGCTCGGGCTAACGCCCTGGACGCAGAGCTGATCGGTCGACTCTTAAAATTTGTGTCCAGTGTCTTCAATGTCTCTCTCTCCCTTAGATTGAAATTCAAAACCAAACTCTACAAGCAGTCTCACACTAAATGTTTCTCATTATCAAGTTATGTCTTCATAGCATAATTGCGGATAACAAATACACAGAATCACATTTTTTTTCTTCTGTTGGGTCGTCGATCTAAAGTTGGTAATCAATTGATACAGCTATCATCTAGATTCTAATAAACAGAAGTAAAGGAATTGGTTCTGTCGATGTAAAAAGTGAAAACATTGTCTGAAACTCAAAGATTTTAAAAGAAAAAAAGCAGCCCCAGGGCCGGGGATTTAGCTCAGTGGTTCCGCCACCTCGCAAGCACAAGGACCCCAGTTTGATCCCCGGTACCAAAAATAAAGAAAAAGAAGAAAGCAGCCCTTAGTCCAGGGGAACAGAAATAACAGAAAACCAAGGCCTTTTAGCAGCTGTGGAATGCCACAGGGGCCTTCCTGGTATGACCACTGCTGTTATCAATGATGCCCCTAGACCTGCTTTACCACATCCACTTATTACTGAAGATGGCAGTTGCTAAACAGCCCCACTGTGACAGCGTCCCTCAGTTGTTAATTCCTGCACCTCCTAATCTTGCCGTAAAAACACGTCAGTCCCGACTTGGATTCTCCCATCTCTTAGAGAGCTTCCTCAGAATCCCTGAGCAGAAACCCAAACCTTACCAAGAACGACTCTCTCTCCTCCTCCTGCAATGCACCATCTTCCCTCCCTTGTTTGCAAACCAAAAGGTCTGATTTTGTCAAAATACAGATTTGAACTTAATAGTCTTTGGCTAGCAGGTTTTGATAGATGCTAAGGTTTTGTTGCCTAGTTGGAGATTTTAAATAAGATTTTCCAAATGTCAGAAGCTTTCCTATAGTATAAGTTATAAGAAGTGTCTTTTTCAAAAGTCACAATCCTGGCAGGCATGGTGACATTCGCCTGTAATCCCAGCACTCAGGATGCTGACACAGGAGGATCACTGTGAGTGAGACCAACCGAGCTACAAGAGTGAGCTCAAGGCCAGCCTCAACTATGAGGCAAGACCATCTCTCAGAGAAAGAGAGAGAGAGAGAGGGAATCCTTTGAGAGACATAACAAAGTAAGTATTTGGGGCTTCCGGATTTCAAAAATAAAACAAAAATTCCTTTCTTGAAAATCTCAAGGAGCATGGATATTACATGTTCTTAACACATGTTAAAAAACGTGACATATGCATATATGAATCTGCTTGACTTAGCAGTTCCACTGTGTATGCATAGTGTACTGGTACTAAGGGTTGAACCTAGTACTCTGCCACTGAACCTCATGCCCAGCCTGTATACAGATTTTATTTTATTTATTTATTTTGGTACTGGCGTTCGAACTCGGGTTGTTGCACTTGCAAGGCAGGTGCCAGAACCACTGAGCTAAATCCCCGGCCCTACATATTTTAATATATCATGTTATACACACAAAAGTGCAGTTTTTATTTATCGATTAAGAATAAATGAAGGCAACTTTCCTTCACTTCGTCTTTAGGTTTTTAACAAGTTGAATTAACCCCAGGATTTTTTTTCATTGCCAAGCCCTGGTGTCCTTGGTAAATTCCTGGCAGGAGAAGTTGTTACTCTTCAAACAGACCTACATTGTACATCAAATGGTACCTTTACTTCAGATGGGTGTTCCATGGACAGCCTGCTTCTTGTCTTCTCTGTTCTACTCCACGGCTTGCTTGTATATGTTTCTTTAGTTTTTCATGCCTTGTAATTTTAAAATGTTTTACATCTCATAAGAAAACCCCTCTCCAACATCCTTCAGAGTGTGCACATGTGCTGTCACTCTAAGAACGCTGAAATGTGGGGATGCTGAGCTCAAGTCTGGCCTGCAGCAGGGAGACCTTGTCCCAAACATCCGTGCACTCAAGGGCACACACACACACACACACACACACACACAAAGTCAAACTCCGAACTGAATACTGGCTTCAAAAAAACCTTGCCTAAACCAGGCATGGTGGAGCATTCCTGTAATCCCAGGACTCAGGAAGCAGAGGCAGGAGGATCACTGCGAATTTGTAGCCTAGCCTGGACTGCATAGTGAGTTCAATGACAGCCTGAGCTACACGGCAAGACTCGAAAGAAAGAAAGAAACAAAGAAAGAAAGAAACAAAGAAAGAAAAAAGAAAGAAAGAAAGGAAGGAAGGCAGGCAGGCAGGCAGCGAGAAGCCTGGGGGAAGGAAGATAGATCTCATGGTGGATCTGATGGTTTGAGATTTGAGGGACAGGGCACCTCCACACCAGTACAGCATCCAATGTCTTATCTTGCTCCCTCAAAAATATGAGCAATTAGAAATGTGAGCTCCCCTTCACCCTTTTACTGAGGTTAATCTGGGAAAGAAAGGGTTCAGAGCACCGGTGCACATACAACTCCATTCATCCTGAAAGGAAAAGAATTTTTCAAAAAGCTACTCAGGTGTCTCTGAGAATCTAAGGAAAAAGTAGCAACACTTTGCCACAATGATGTCTAGCCACAGCTCTGAGAAAACTGAATGGCAGGAGTTCATGGGCCTTCCCTCTGTTGTCCTACCACTGATTTAATTTATTTCAGAAAACTGGAGCCTCACAAGTATGAGAAATGGATGGAGCCAGGCGTGGTGGTGCACGCCTGTAATCCCAGCACTTGGAAGGCTGAGGCAGGAGGATCGCTGTGAGTTCGAGACCAGCCTGGGCTACATAGTGAGTTCCAGGTCAGTCTCAACTACATAGTGAGACCCTGTCTCAAAACAAACAAACAAACAAACAAAGAGAAATGGATGGGAAGAGGCTTCAGAACAAGAAGAAAGAGTTCTATGTTGAACATATGTGTGCCAAGCTATCTCTGGGCTGTGACATTATCTACTCTAAAACTGCTTTTTCCTGCTCTGTGTGTCCTTTTAATCCATATTGTTTGACTTTCGCTATTGCTTGTTTTTTTCTATTTCACTGATTATTCAGTTGCATTGTATGATTTTGAAACTTGTCGATTTTAACAACTTTTAATTAATGTTTCCCAGAAAATTCTATCATTGTTTATTATTCTCCAGAATTTTCAAAGTTAAAAAAGATCAGTCAGTGGCTTTCTCTCTCATGTTATCTTTCTCTTATATATAAGCAAGTGATAAAAAATATGGTAATTAGACCTCGTTTGAATAAAAATAATACGCATCTTTGAAGTTTGTATTCCAGGATTTTCATCTAATTATGTATTTGCATGAAACTTAGTGACGGAGGGAAGAGGCTAAGTGAAATGATATGAGAAACCAATCAACCCAATCCATGATGTGAGAAATTCCTCAGGACTGTGGGTCCAAATTCCTCAACAATAAATATTGTGAAAACAGACAGAGAAACAATTACATTTGCTATGCAGCAATGAATAAACAGTACAATGTTTACCTTAAAAAGGAAGCGAGAAACAATTATAGACTTAGAGCAAATCCTTGTTACCTTATTTGGCAAAAAAGAAAAAAAAAAGCATGTTAAAAATATTTTTTGAGTCAATCAGGGCAATTACATTACGGGAAAAGTGCTACCTTTGTTAGGAATGAAGATACCATTGTGATCCTTTTTTTCTGAGGATCAAGTCCAGGTCCACGCCCTACCACCGAGCTACACCTTTCCAGGACCTGACTGTGTATCCTTAGAGATACACACTGAACCCACAGGCTTATACCACTATTAAAACAGGATGGCCTTGAACTTGTGATCCTCCTGCCTCAGTCTCCCTAGTAGGTGGAATTAGAGTCCTTTGTCGTTTGTCACTTTGGCAAAATTCTGTGGTGTGGGGAAGGGTGGTAGCTGATGAGATTGACAGAGCATCAGGAATTATTGCACATGGGTGACAGGTATAAGGAGGCTCCTTATTTTCTTTGTATATTTGTGAATGTTGGAGATTTTTCAGAGTAAAGGTAGTGAGCTTATAAGTGGTTTATCTTTTTCAGTATTTTTAAATTCTTCACTATAATGCATAAGTATTAGTTGTATAACAAAAATGTTTTGAATATTGTAAACATCCAACCAGTGTTTTACATATATTTCCACTTCCAGCAGTGATTTGCCTGTCCCTCATGTGCTCTTGCCCCATCTGCCAAATTTTGAGAAATGAATTTTGACATTTTATTTTACCCCCCACCCCAAGCCCTCTCTATGAGTTCTAAGTAACTGGTGATAACAAAAGTGAGAGAGAGACAACCAGCCCGGCTTCAAACAAATAAATGAAATTGGAAATTTAAAAAATGAAACTGGCTGCTTCTGCCCAAATGACTGCCAGAAGCAAAAAATACACGAGACCACATAGAACAGCGAGAGGCTCCTGAAATAAAAGAGAACAGAAAATGGATTTCTGATGATGCACGTGTCAGGGGTACAAATTCTGTGGTTGCAAATGAAACAATATTCATAAAGAAGAGAATAGTCAAATAATAGCTGGGGTTTTTTGTTTGTTTGTTTGTTTTAAAGGAAGGAAATAATTTGTTTAAGTCCAGTAGTGGAAAGGCAGAAAGAATAAAATCATACAGATACACAAATCAACTGGAAAGCGATGAAAGAAATAGCACTAGTAGGCCCGATGAAATGACCTTACGCACAAGAGAACCGAAAACACAGGAGCAGGACAATAGCAAGACCAGAACAATCAGCTGAAAGAAATTGAAGGGACTAGAGGGGACTATATAATATCTTTTTTTTTTTTCCCCTGTACTGGGGATTGAACTCGAGGCTTTTACACTGAGATAGTCTTGCTTAAGTCATTAATTTGCCCTGCCTGGGCTCTACCTGCCATTTTCCTGCCTCAGTCTCCCAAATCTGGGATCACAGGCATGTATCATTGTGGCTGGATTATTGTCATCATATTATTGTTTTTTTTTAATATCTCAGTATTTCCCATTTACCTCTTGAGAAGGTAGTTTTCTCTTAAAAGCAGGACAAAAGGATTTCTAAGGGACACAAACTTATGATAGGAGGAGTTTTCTGTGGAAAAGTCTTCTGTTTGTTTGTTTGTTTGTTTGAGGCAGGGTCTCACTATATAATTGAGACTGACCTGGAACTCACTATGTAGCCCAGGCTGGTCTCGAACTCACAGTGATTCCAAGTGCTGGAATTACAGGCATATGCCTCCACACCTGGCTGTGAAAAATTCTTCTAATAAAGCAATTATTCAATGGGAAAAGAGAAGAGAATCAGAAATAAACAAACTTATTTCTGATGTCAAGTAATAATAACCTATATGAAATAATAAAACATAGAAGTCTATGCATTTGTTTATATGTGCCAACAGTATGGATTGTTATACAGAGAGAGAGAGAGACAGAGAGAGAGAGAGAGAGACAGAGAGAGAGAGAGAAAGCAGTAAGCAAGCCAATAACAATAAGACATATTTGGGTAATGCTACCATGGTCACACTGAGTTTTCTGAGATGTGATCTCAGTTGAACCTCCAAGCTGCCTTGTGATGGAAAATGGCAACTTTCCTGATCATATCAAAAGGGAGGTGGCATGTGGCCTGTAATCCCAGCACTCAGTAGGCTGAGCCAGGTAGGATTGCTGCGAGTTTGAGGCCAGCTGGGCTACATATAGTGAGTTCAAGACCAGCTTGAATTACAAAGTGAGACCCTATCTCAAAAAAACTGGAAAAGAGCGGGGAGGAGCCACTTGGTTGAGCTGTAGCTGACCTTCCCCAGGGTGCCCTTCGATCCTGTGAAGTCAGCGCAGCAGAAGCAGTGTTTTCACCTGGGGATCCTTCGCACCCTGCACAGTCCCTATCTCACGCAGGGGCTCAGAGTGCAGATCTCAGAGAAATGGAAGATCCTGGTAGGAGTTTCAAGCCTACCCATTTTCCACGCTTTCCCCCAGAGCCCCGCTTCCTCCACAAGGTTTCTATCTGTGTATGTAATGCACCTGTCTAGTCGACTTTGGCCCATTTATACGGTGTTACCTTCACAGTCCTCAATACGGTCCTGCACGGAACTGCACTCAGGAAACTTGACAGAGGAAGTGATTAAGCTACTTGTCCAAAACCACTAACAATGAGGAGACAAATCCCAAATTTGGACTCACGTCCCCAGCTGAGAGACAAGCACTCTTTTCACTAAAACCATACTGCTTCATCCAAGGAGATCAGCAGGAATAGTAACAATTTCCAAAGTGCGGCGTCATTGGTAAGACGCTATAGAAACAGATATATTGCGCAGAAAGCATTTGACCATATGCTGCCTTGGTCCCCCTCGGGGATTCTGTGGATAGACTTACTGTTGGGGGCAGCAGGAGGGAGCACGACAACTGTCAGGATGAGTGCAGGCCACAGCTCTGTGCGGTGGAATTGTGTTGAGTCATTTCCTGCAGCTCAACTTCAGACTCACTCTGTCTTCTAAGACATTATCATAGCTTTAATCTCTCCTTTATTTCGACAGTTGGGATTTCTTAGCCATTATCCAAATGAAATATTGATTCTCACTTATGAGCCCCTAATCCTTCCCCAATAGGATTGGCTATTTATTTGATACAATAGCTAAACCAGTTGGGTGAAAAAAACCCTTTTACAAAAATACCAAGACATTGTTTACAAAAACCACATTTAATTTACAGAAGAAAACATTGCCACCAGCTCTCTCTACTATGTGCTTGGCTTGTTTCTCCCTGTGATGTAAATTGAAAACCTCTTTTTTTTTTTCTTTTAAAGACCATTACCATTCAGGTGAGGAAAAAGCAGCTAAATCACTGAATGGGATTGTAAGCATAATTAATAGGCTCCAACTATTTGTACATGCCTTTCTAGTGTAGATATTATTCCTTCAGGCCTCTGTAACATTTTATTTAATCCTCGGGGGAATTTTATGTAATTCTTCTCACTTATTATTCCTTCATTTAAATGTTTTATTGATAAAAATTCAGTTTA
>NW_022900913.1:36516313-36529161 GCF_012274545.1 Fukomys damarensis
ATATATAAATATTGTCAAGCAGTGTGAAAATGCCATTTCTTCGTGAACAGAATAATTGACTTGAAGAGTGGAGATGCAAGTCATCGTCATCAGAGACCTGGGTTAGCAGAGAAAAGGAGCCTCACAGCCCAGAGAAGTCAGGCAGGGCTGCATGGAAACAATAGAGCAGCTGGATCAGAGGCCAAGGCCTAATATAGCTCAACTTTCCTTGTACTAGTTAGCTTCTTGCTTCTGCTTGAATGCCCTCTGCCACTTATTATAATGGGATTTGTTGTCCAGGTAAGGTTGTACCTAGAGTTTTGACTGTCATCAAAACGAATCACCGGATCTAGCCTTATACACGCACAACTGGGATTCACACAGATTTGCCCGGCTCCTCCTCAAATTTCTCCTACCATCAAGCCATCTAGCTGGAGCTCTCCAAAGGTCAGCAGAGGTCAATGTGATTTCCATACGGTTTTAACTAAAGGATGACCTTGACCTTCAGGAAGGCGTAGACAAGTCGATTATCGAGCCACTTCGGTTGAACGATCACTCGGCGCTCAAGTCACCCAGCCTGCTCCGCGTTTCCCAGCGGTGCTCTCGTTGTGATCCATCTGGGACTCCCGCAAGCCCAGCTCTCCCACAGTGATGATAGGAGCACCCGGAAGGACTTGGTCAGCCTCGTCGATGCCATCTCTGTTCTTGGCTTTGTATTTTTGATCATCCTTCTTCCAGCTCTTTGTTTTCACGCCATGATCCAACATCCGTATGCTCTGTACACTATCCATCATCAGGAGGGATCCAACACGACTCTCCTCCAGCAAGTGCTCTCTGGATTAAACCTTAAAATAACATTTTTCACTTTTGTAAATGGGGAAGAGAAGAAGGGTTGAAGGGAGGCAAGGGAAATGCAGAATAAAGGAAGAATTAAGACATATTATGTACAGGTACGAATTCCCTATGATGAATGTGATCATTATGTGTGGCAAATATGTACTAATAAAATAAAAACCTGAACACTGAAAAAAGATAACATTTTTCTCTGCCAAATTGCCATTTGAGTTAATGTAGCGTTTAACAGTCATGCAATCTAATATATGGGAAATACTTGGAAATTGAAGGAGTAGTCTGTGTGAGGCCACCAGAGGCAAAGGAGCCGGCTGGAGGCAGTGTGGGGCCTGGACAGTGTCTGCAGGACGATAATCACCAACCCGAATGTGAGCCCATGAAGCTGTCAGGGCAGGGCCTAACGCCAGCATCTCAGGGAGTAGATGAATGCAGCTGGGGAACTGCGGTAGTAAATACACATAAGGGGTTGTCCAGTAAGAAGGAGGCAATCATAGGTGCAAAGCAAAGGTATTGAGAAATGAGAAATGGGTAAGAAATAGCAAGAGTAACAACACATGGCCTAAGTTGTTAAAACATTAAGTTTGTGGTGGGGATTTAGCTCATTGGTTCCGCTGCTTGCCCCACAAGTGCAAGGTCCTGAGTTTGATCCCTGGTACAGAGAAAGAAAAAAGAAAAGAAATTGGGTTTGAGGTTTGAGAAAGTAGGTTTGAGCTGTAGCTCAGTGGTAGAGCATTTTCCTAGAATGTGTAAGGCACTAGGTTCAGTCCTCACCAGAAAAGAAGGAAGGAAGGAAGGAAGAAAAGAAAAATTAATCTTATCATCAAGTAACTGAATCAAATACATAGGCATAAAATCACACAAAAACAAAAATTAGATTAGTATTAGCTGCAATGGTGAAAAAATCTTGAGTCCTAAAATATTATGATAGAAGTTTTTAAATCCTCTGGCAAATGACAAATGTAGAGGACAGCTTACTGACTCAGGGTGAATTTCCAGTCTTTTGTTAACAAAGCTAGAACAGAAATAATTTTCCATTTAAAGCAAACAGTGAAGCACTAAATGACAAGTATAGCTGCAGGTGCCATCTCCTGCTGAGTTGTGTGTATGGGTCATAGAAGGGAAACGCAGGAACAGAAGCTTATGGAAAAAAGTAGAAGGCAACATTTACTTGCAAAATACACAAGGAAGTCAGACTTCAAAATAAATGGCTCAAATACTTAAAGAAAGAACAAGTAGTTTCTAAACAGATGAATATTATGAAGATGACGGGGTTTACATTAATTTCTTCATGGTGGAAGACAATTTTATCACACCTTTTATCGCAAAGCTCATGAGGTATCTTCAGACAATAGCATTGTAAAAGTCAGAGGTGAGGTCATTTTCATTGAAGAGATAACAATTTAAAGCAAACACTTGAGGTTTCGTTTAGATGGAAGACTACAAGTAGACAAGGAAAAGCTTATTTTTTGTTTGCATCAGAGTGAAAAGTGAGGTCCCTTTCCCTGTCTTCAGCAGCGGGGATGCGATGTATAGGATTACAAGGTGTCAGTGCCAGAGGTCGGTCGCTTCTGTTTGTAGAGTCCTTCTCATGGTCCTGTTTTGCCTCTTCACAATTCCCTTAATTCCCTCAATCAGTACGGTCAATTTTATATTTTTCTTAGTGCTATCTTATTTGTATAACATTAACAAGGGAATGATTATGGTATCATAGCTTCCTTGTATTTATTGTTTAATGAAACAACACTATACAAAGGCTTATGAGGTTGCTTCTACCTATGCATTTCTAAGGCCCTTATAGTGGCAATTTATTTTTGTTTGTTTGTTTGTTTTGGTACTGAGACTTGAACTCAGGGTCTTGTGCTTGCCAGGCAGGAGCTACACAGCTGAACTACACTCCCAACCCGTTTTTATTTTTATGTGCTTATCAACTCATTTAACAGTAGACCAAACCATCCAGTTCCCCCTCACCTGATTTTACCTACAGCACTTGTATCTGAAGAAGGTCCTTTTTTGAAAAGATACGCACATTTCTTGGGGTCATGTTCCTGCCAAGAAGTGACGTTCTTTCTCACCTCTAAGACGGGAGATTATCTAGTTGAAGCCAGGAGATAGGAAAATTAGGCAGGTAGAGTGCAGGTTCTGAGTAGGTATCTCAGGTCGGGCCTGAGTGAGTTAGCATACCCAAACAGACTGTCAGGGCCTAATGAAACGCAAGAGACAAAGAATAAGACACCAGCCAAACTGTGGAGGCTGTAAAATGCAGATGAAGCAATTAGCACTGTTCCTCAAAAGCCTACCTGCAACCTGGAGCATTCCAGCTTTCTGTCCTGTACTCTGGTACCAAAAACTATACAAAGACCCCTGAGGCTGAACTTCCATGGTGTCCCCCTTAGGAACACCCCTTTCGAGCTAGCAGAGCTTTTCTCTTATTCTTTCTGATAAGTACGCACTTGGCCATTCCCCACTGCTTGCTGCTTGCTGTTTTGCTGGCTTCAATCTTCCTTCCTCCAAAACAAGGTCCCGAGAGCTAGATGTGTCAGATTACACAGTCATAGAGCAAGTCCCACATTAAATTTGTGGAAGGATTTGCACACATTGCTTCCACATATAAATCACAGAATTTACTCTTCTTTCTAGATTTGTCTCATCCAGTTAAATGGAATTTGTAGCACAGAAATGTTAAAAACTTGATTTTTCTGATTATATTCACTTAGAAGGGAAGACACACTTATTGAACCAATATAACTAACTACATGGTCATAAAAAGTAAAGGTTTTATTTGAAATAATTTTATAATATTTAATCAACATAATCATTTTAAGAGAGTTTTAGTAGACAAAGCCATGTATTGTATTTCTATGGTGTAAATATATTCTTTCTCTCGTGAACTCCTTACTCACAGGTACTGTAAACTGCAGTAAATTTTACTTACCCCCAATATTGTACAATTATTCTGTAATTTCTAAAAAACTGTACCCTGCAATACAAAGTCTTGAACTTGTATTTTTTTTAATTTACTTTTTGGTTGCTTATTTATTTATTTATGTGGTACCAGGGATCGAACTCAGGACCTTGTGCTTGGGAAGCAGGTGGTGGAACCATTGAGCTAAATCCCTGGTCCCTATTGAACTTGTATTTTAAAATCTACTTGACATTGACAATTTCTGAAAGTAATAAAAATGAACATATGCACAGAGCTAAAGGTATTTGTAAGCACTATTCATTCCCTTATTTGAGAATAACATATAAACCATATATAAAAACAAAAAGCACAGATACATTTAAAACAATTTTCTAGTGAGTCCAAAGAGTATGCATTATCTCAATGAAATATTTTTTTTTTTGGAGACACGGTCTTACTATGGTAATTCAGGCTGGCCTTGAACTCACTACATAGCCCAAACTGGCCTTAAATTCCCTCTTGCCTCTTAAGAACTGGGATTAAAGGTATGTACTACTACACCCAGCACACTCCAAATTCTCAATTTAAACTGAGATACAATAGGAAAACAAATTTTAGGTGTGCGTGGTGGTGCACACCTGTAATCCCAGCACTTGGGAGGCTGAGGCAGGAGGATCGCTGTGAGTTCAAGATCAGCCTGGGGTACATAGTGAGTTCCAGGTCAGTCTCAACTATGTAGTGAGACCCTGTCTCAAAAACAACAACAACAAAAAAAAACCCCAAACAAACAAACACACTAAAAAATCCCAGATTTTATATAATATTATAACTTTGTTACATAGGAAATTTGAAAACATTTTCCCAGATAAAGTATATGTGATTTTACCTAACTAGGGTAATTATTTGTAGCTCTAACTCAAGTTACAAGATTAAACCTTTTTGACATTAAACTGAAATGAAAAAGAATGGAAAGGCTGGGTATGGTGGAACATACGTGCGGCCCCAGCACTTGGCTGAGGCAGGAAAATCTCCAGGTTCAAGGCCAGCCTGGGCTACATAGTGAGTTTGAGGCCAGCCTGAACTACATAGCAAGACCTTGTCTCAACAAAATGACAAACTAAAGAAAAAAAAAAGGCACTTAGCTCTAAATATTTTATAAACTAGAAAAGATATGGTAGCAGTAACTATAACAGTGTGATAAATTCAGGGAGAAAACATACAATTTAGTTAAACCTAAATCATAAAACCATATGAACCTAGATTTCCCATGATGAGAAAAATGACTGAACATTATTTTAAAGTAGAAAAATGCTTATTTTGTTGTAAAGTCCTCAACATAAGCAATCCCTCTTACTCACTTGCCTTCCTTTATTCCTTTACATTCTGATATAGCGCCACATCCATTAATTTAACTCAGAACCAAACCTCTGTATATTTTTTCCCTCTGAGATGAAGCTCAGCAAGGTACACAAGTTTACACAGATAGGCTGATGAAAACTGGAACTCTATTATGCATAGATATTGTTTAAACTACTTCATTAATTTTCTCCAGAGATAGGAAAACGTATAACAATTTGTTCAAAAGGTATTTACATACACACAATAGAAAGTCATTATCAATTTTTGGGCCAGTGCTGATTTGCACCTTAGTTTATAACATCCTTTTCACCCTATTTATTCATAGACCTCATCCAGTCCAACTGTGGGTTAAGTGCTTTGCACAATTTTCTGAGATTTAGTAATACTTTATTGTTGATTCAGAACATTCTTCGCATCTTATTTTAATTCATTTTCATATTTCTGCATTTTTCTGCTTCCTTTTGAGAGAAAGAATGCTGGGGATTTAGCTCAGTGGTTCTGCCACCGCCTCCCTAACACAAGGACCTGAGTTCGATCCCCAGTAACAAAAACAAAAACAACTAACCTTTTGAGAGAAAGGAGAAGGATGTGTGTATTTTTGAGAGCCTTTAGTTTTTGAAGGACATGGAACCCCAAGCCTAAAGCACCAGCTCCTACTACAAAATGTGTTCAAGCTCATTAATGCTTGGTTTAGGTAAGCCAAGCAAAATCCTCTCAAAAGTTAGAGCTCTCTAGATTTCAAGCATCAAAGACTGTCACTTGTTACAGCGGTGATTCAACTTGAGTGTGCATCAAAATTATCTAAAAGTCTTACACATTTTCCTTGGTCCTCACTTGTCAATGTATGATTCAGTAGCTGAGGACCAAGCATTTGCATTTCTACCTAGTTCCCCAGTGATTGAGATACCCTGAGCCTGGGACTGATCTAGCATGTTTAAAACAAAGGCTAAGTTTTGTGCCCAGTTAATCTACCAAAATTTCCAGAGAGAAAAAAAGCCAAAGAGAAAAAGCAAGGGAACTAGCCATAATAGAAAACTAGGTAACAGTTAAAAATGAACTATCCTTCATCCAAAATGGGCTGTCCTGGCCAAAAAGCAGCTGAAAGGCAAAAACCCTGAAGATTTAATGTGGCATACCCCAGAAGGAATCTATATAAAGTCCTTATATTCCAGGGCAGACACTAAGGACTTGCCTGATGAACTTCCAGGAGTAAAGCCTTTCACACGTGGACCATATCCTACCATGTATACTTATCGGCCCTGGACCATTCGCCAGTATGCAGGCTTTAGTACTGCAGAAGAGAGTAACAAATTCTATAAGGACAATGTTAAAGCTGGTCAGCAAGGGTTATCTGTTGCCTTTGATCTGGCAACACATCGGAGTTATGATTCAGACAATCCTCGGGTTCGTGGTGATGTTGGAATGGCTGGAGTTGCCATTGACACTGTAGGAGACACCAAATTTCTTTTGGATGGAATTCCTTTAGAAAAAATGTCAGTTTCCATGACCATGAATGGAGCAGTTATTCCAGTTCTTACAGTTTTTATAGTAACTGGACAAGAGCAAGGTGTACTTAAAGAGAAACTTACTTACTGGTCCAATTCAAAGGTATAATAAAGGAGTTTCTGGTCCGAAATACTTATATTTTTCCTCCAGAAACATCCATGAAAATTATTGCAGACATCTTCCAATATACAGCAAAGCTCATGCCAAAATTCAATTCAATTCTAATTAGTGGATACCATATGCAAGAAGCAGGGGCAGATGCCATTCTGGAACTGGCCTATACTATAGCAGATGGATTGGAAAACTGTAGAACTGGACTTTAAGCTGGCCTAATAATTGATGAATTTGCACCAAGGTTGTCTTTCTTCTGGTGAATTGGGATGGACTTCTACATGGAAATAGCAAAGATGAGAGCTGGAAGAAGACTGTGGGCTCACTTAATAGAGAAAATATTTCAGCCTAAAAACTCTAAATCTCTTCTTCTGAGAGCACATCATCAGACATCAGGATGGTCCCTTACTGAATGGGACCCTTACAACAACATTATCCGAACCACAGTAGAAGCAATGGCAGCTGTGTTTCGAGGGACTCGGTCTTTGCACACAGATTCCTTTGATGAAGCTCTGGGTTTGCCAACTGTGAAAAGCACTGGAATTGCCAGGAACACACAAATTATCACTCAGGAAGAATCTGGGATTCCCAAAGTGGCTGATCCTTGATGGAATCTCTCACAAATGATGTATAGGATGCTGCCTTGAAGCTTATTGATGAAACTGAAGAAATGGGTGGAATGACCAAAGCTGTGGCTGAGGGAATATCAAAGCTTCGAATAGAACCATGTGCTGCACGAAGACAAGCTAGAATAGATTCTGGTTCTGAAGTGACCGAGTGAGTAAGTACCAGTTGGAGAAAGAAGATTCTGTAGAAGTTCTGACTATTGATAATACTTCAGTGAATACGAAGCAGATTGAAAAATTTAAGAAGACCAAATCCAGCAGGGATCAGGCTTTGACTGAGCAGTGCCTTGCTGCACTCACCCAATGTGCTACCAGTGGAGATGGGAATATTTTGGCTCTCTCAGTGGATGCAGCTCGTGCAAGATGTACAGTCAGAGAAGTCACAGATGCTACAAAAAAAGTATTTGGTGAACATAAAGCTAGTGATCAAATGGTGAGTGGAGCACACGGCCAGGAATTGGAGAAAGTAATGAGATAACATCTGCTTTAAAGAGCGTTCATAAGTTTAAGGAATGTGAAGGTCACAGACCTCATCTTCTTGTAGCAAAAATGGGACAAGATGGACATGACGGAGGAACCAAAGTTACTGCTACAGGATCTGCTCATTTGGGTTTTGATGTGGACATGGGCCCTCTTTTTAGGACACCCCACCCCCCCCACACGCCGTGAAGTGACCCAGCAGGCAGTGGATGCAGACATGCACCCTGTGGGTGTGAGCACACTCACTGCAGGGCACATAACCCTTGTTCCTGAGCTCATCAAAGAGCTGAATGTCCTGGGACGCCCAGACATCCTCGTCCCGTGTGCAGGGTGATACCGCCACAGGATTATGATTTTCTGTATGAAGCTGATGTTTCCAATGTGTTTGGTCCTGGCACTCAAATTCCAAAGTCTGATGTTCAAGTGCTTAATGATAGTGAGAAGTCTTTGGAAAAGAAACAACAATCTGTGTAACACTGTGATTTTGTTTTACCCATCTTCTAATTTTTAAAATTATTATCAAAGAAGACAGTAAAGTTGTGCGTTCTGTTTAATCTCAATACTTGATCTGTACTTTCCTTGAAAGTTTTATGTTGAATTGTCTTACTTGTTGTCCTGCTATAAATTTCTACATACAGTTATACTTTAAAACTGAAACGCATTGGCCTTAACCCTCCATAACAATAATCAAATGTTTTATTTTAGAAAATAATAGTGACATACTATTTAGAAATATTTCTTATAAATCTATTTGCTTTTGACTTTAAGAATTAAACTTTACATAGGAAAAATTTTGACTAGTTTTGTTTTTCAAGTAGCATTACATTGACTTGACCACCAAAAATAAAATCTGTCATAGAAAAAATAATGGAGAGTATTTATGTGGGAAAATAGGTTGTGCCTATGAACCTCAGCCAAACACTATCAGAATCTTGTTGGAGCCTGCAGATTGGAATAAGGGACAAATGGCAGAGTATTTCAAGTCTGATTTTACTCTCTTCCTTAGCACGAACATGTGATCTTGTTATTGCTTAGCTTGGCTCAATATCCAGGAAAATGTATGTGAACACTTCCTTAAATAAAAGGATTTGAGTTGTTAACATGAATTGCTTCAGAATAATGATGTAAGCTGTGAATATAAATGAAATGAAATAATGTAACATAAAAATAAATTAGTTTTCTAGATCCAGAAAGATCTGCCCAATAAAGGTAACTTTTTAATTAAAAAAATAAAAATGAGCTATGTAAAATTAATTCTTTTTTCATAAGAATGAGGGAAACCTTTTTTATTTCGTTTTATACCCACAAATGCTTCAGAATTTCTTTCAGATGTCAGAAGGAAGAATAAAACCTCAAAATTCATGGATCTTGACAGTGCCTTCTCTGCGGAAGGGTCCCTGTGGCCTGAGGGTTGGGCTCTCCTCTGCCACCCCTACCCTGTCCAGGGTCGCAGCCAAGAATTTCCAAGCATTTCACCTAAAATGAGCTGAAGTCAACATTTGAAATACTTCAAGAACACTGCAGGGCCCCTATCCACTGCGGGAATGAGAGACACGCCTGATTCCGATCCAGCCGCCATCGCTCAAGCGCCGGGAAGGTAGCTGCGTGGGCGCCCCTGAACCCCCATAAGAGCCCCCCTCACTTTCAGACCTCCTGACTGTGCCAGTCTTTGGACCCACTCTGCAGAGGCAGAGGTGGTCATCAAGGGTATTTTTCTGAGTTCCCAACTTTGAACATCTTTAAAGAAAGGGCGTGGGAAACCTGTAATAGAACATTGTGGAATTCAACCATTCGGAAGGTTAGGGAACTCAATCTGGGCCTTGCAGCCCGAGGTCAGTCAGCATCATGGGGTTCAGCCACCAGCTAACTGAGACCAGGGGTCTTGCATCCTCACTCTGTCTGAGCCACTAAATGGTAAATACACTATATTGAAATTTTGTTCACTGCAGACATGTTCTGGACTGCTTCTTGATTTCAATTTAATTCAAATGATTTAAGGGTGATAGACTAGTGACTACCACAGGTGGTCAGTGTCCAAGTTGTGCTTGATCTTAATGTGTTGCTGATTGTATCAGTTGGGATAAAGCATTGCAGATGATTTGATGAGCTGTTTCTCTGATGTTATGAAGATGAGAATGTCTGTGGGTCATTAGAGACACAGAAGCTAGGGCGCAAATATATCAGGAAGATTTGGGTGATAACCCAGAGATTAAACCAAGGACAGTCTGACATCAAAAATAAAAATGAGAAAACACTTAAGCAAGACACAAGGACAGACTTCCAGTTCACCAATGGCAAACAGTAGGGCAAATGAGGATGAAAAGGCTCTTAGTGAAACATCAGGACACCCTGAACTCAAAGCACAGGAAGTAACAAAACAGATCAATCAGGCTCTAGAAAAATTCAAAACAGAAATAATTTCCCAGATAACCATAGAGATAGTGAGCAAAATGGAAGTCGTGATTCAAGACTCTAGAGCAGAAACTGACAAAAAAATAGATGAGCTCAGGACCATGATAGAAGCCTTGAAGGCCCAGCATAAGAAAGAAATGGAAACAATAAATGCCCAACATAGGAAAGAAATGGAATCCATAAAACAGTTTCAAACAGATATCCAGGAGATTAAACACTCCATTGAAAGTATATGCAGCAGAATAAAAGAATGCGAAGATAGACCCTCAGATATAGAAGATGAGATTGCAGTCAGTGACCATGAAAAGAGAGGTCTCTTAAAAACAGTAAGGGATCATGAGAAATCGATCCAACAACTCCTAGATGATGCAAAGAAGAATAACATAAGACTGATAGGAATCCATGAAGTAGCAGGAGAAAATACAAGTAACTTAAAAAAGCTCTTCATAGAATTAATGACAGAAAACTTCCCAAACAGAGGGGAAGAATTTGACATTCTGATAACTGAGGTATATAGAACCCCAACTAGGTACAATAAAAAAAAATCTACACCTAGATATATAATAATCAAGATCCCAGAAACCCAACAGAACAAAATACTACAAGCAGTAAGAGAAAAGAAACAAATCACATATAAAGGAAAGCCCATCAGAATCACAGTAGACTTTTCAACACAAACCCTTGGGGCAAGGAGAGCCTGGAAGGAGATATTTCAAGTACTAAAAGGGAACAGCCTCCAACCTAGACTGATGTATCCAGCAAAACTCTCTTTCAAAATGGAGGGGGAAATAAGACACTTCCACTACAAAGAACACCTGAGAAACTACATGAATACCAAACCAGCACCACAAGCAATTCTAAACAAGATCCTAGAAAAAGACAATGAAGGCAACAACACCATGAGGCCCAACAGAGAAAATCAAAAAGGCAAGGCAAGAAACTAAAAGGAGAAGGTGAAAAAGTAAAAAGAGTCAAGAAAAGGCCAATAACATGTCAATAATAAGTCAGTACATATCAGTTATAACCAGCAATGTCAATGGCCTCAACTCACCAATCAAGAGAAATAGAGTGGCAAAATGGAATAAGAAGCAAAATCCAACAGTATGTTGTATACAAGAAACACACCTAGTGCAAAAAGAAGTCCAGAGACTGAAAGTGAAAAGACAGAAAACAATTCTCCATGTGACAGGAGCCCAGAAAAAAAACAGGGGTAGAAATCTTATTTGCAGACAAAGTAAATTTCAAACCAAAAGTGATTCTAGTATTATTGATGTAGGATGGTACTCTATCATACCTCTATGAATGTAAAATATCTTGTACCTGCTTTATGAAACATAGTAGGGACCATGCTTTATCAGAGCTATATTTAATGATATTACTCTAGAATGTTCTCTTTCCAGATGATGATTAAGATACTAATAATAATAATAAAAAAAATGGTGCCAGGTACCACAACAGCACAGAACTTTGCTGTTTTCTGGATGTTATTCTTTTCTTTGTTTCTTTTTGTTTTGTTTTGTTTTGTTTTTAATGGAATGTGCTGAATGTCTATAATTTTATTCAGATGACTGCAGAACCTTTAAAAGCTGTTGCTGCTATCGATGCATACTATGGGGTTCAGCCATCAGCTAACTGAGACCAGGGGTCTTGCATCCTCACTCTGTCTGAGCCATTAAATGGTAAATACACTATATTGAAATTTTGTTCGCTACAGACATGTTCTGGACTGCTTCTTGATTTCAATTTAATTCAAATGATTTAAGGGTGATAGACTAGTGACTACCACAGGTGGTCAGTGTCCAAGTTGTGCTTGATCTTAATGTGTTGCTGATTGTATTAGTTGGGATAAAGCATTGCAGATGATTTGATGAGCTGTTTCTCTGATGTTATGAAGATGAGAATGTCTGTGGGTCGTTAGAGACACAGAAGCTAGGGTGCAAATATATCAGGAAGATTTGGGTGATAACCCAGAGAGATTAAACCAAGGACAGTCTGACAACAAAAACAAAAATGAGAAAATACTTAAGCAAGACACAAGGACAGACTTCCAGTTCACCAATGGCAAACAGTAGGGCAAATGAGGATGAAAAGGCTCTTAGTGAAACATCAGGACACCCTGAACTCAAAGCACAGGAAGTAACAAAACAGATCAATCAGGCTCTAGAAAAATTTGAAACAGAACTAATTTCCTAGATAACCATAGAGATAGTGAGCAAAATGGAAGTAGTGATTTAAGACTCTAGAGCAGAAACTGACAAAAAAATAGATGAGCTCAGGACCACGATAGAAGCCATGAAGGCCCAGCATAAGAAAGAAATGGAAAATTTAAATGCCCAACATAGGAAAGAAATATGTTCAGGGACCATTTTCATCTCCAGAATTAAGGATTATTTTGATGTTACATCATTGTGAGCAAAATGGAAGTAGTGATTTAAGACTCTAGAGCAGAAACTGACAAAAAAATAGATGAGCTCAGGACCACGATAGAAGCCATGAAGGCCCAGCATAAGAAAGAAATGGAAAATTTAAATGCCCAACATAGGAAAGAAATATGTTCAGGGACCATTTTCATCTCCAGAATTAAGGATTATTTTGATGTTACATCATTGCCCATTGCCTCT
>NW_022900913.1:36529530-36541858 GCF_012274545.1 Fukomys damarensis
ATATGTATGTATGTATATGATTCCTTATTATTTTCACTCAGAAAACATGGCCATTGTCAGAAGCCAGCCATAGACCTAGATTCTCTTTTGTTGCTACCCATTGTGCCATAAGGAACCAGGCACAGATCTGATCAAAATGGGTAGATCCGATTCCTGCTGGGCTTCTGCCATGAATGCAAGACCTCTGGAGAGCTATCTCTACCTGGGTGCAAGTGAAGATGTGAAAGTGAAAAGCTGTGTTTTAAGCAGAGACTGAGGTCTCTAAAGGCAGCAACAAGAAGCCACATAACTAGGGAACAAGCGCACATTAACATAACTCTTTCTATAACATTAGTTTTCCTGGCAGAAGTCTTTCAGGTCTTGCTGGGCACCCTGCACACACAAAGAATGAAAGCAATGTCTGGTGATGGGGTCTATTACTAGAACTCATCGCACCTTCCTTCTTGGCCGTCTTGCCTCATTTCTTCACACCGATGGTTTTGAGCCTGACGTCTGTCTGTCCTGCAAGGCAGAGAGAATCCCTCCACCACCGTGACCACCCATTGAATGCAAGCATCCACTACTTCTCCATTCTGTGATCTCTTTCCAACAAGCTTTCACCTTCCCATACTCCAAAAATCTATTACAGTCTCATATGCTGGTGACACTTTTTCCAGTCTTTGTATGGTCAGAACTCAGCAGGGAAAGAGCTAAATGCCTGTGCTCAACCCACCGCCATCCTGATGTAGACTCCCTTGTAGAGCTCACAATTAACGCAGGTTTCTTCTATTCTGGCATGGCTGAGCCAAATCACCTCAGAGGCTGTCTCATCCCTCCTCAGTGCTTAAATTCCAAGTATACAAGTTATATTCAAAATTTGAATTAATCCATTTTAAATAGAAAATCAAGCGCTAGCTAATGCAGTGAGGAAATCCAGAGGTGACAGACTTCAGGCTGAGTTGCTTCAGTAGTTCAGTGTTATCACTAAGATTTTAAACTGACACACAGCAAAAGAACCACCAGCAAGTAAGTAAACTTTGGTGATAGAGAGGTTTCACATGTTATGCCCCAGTGTTTTGAAACTCCTAAAGGAAAAGACAAGTTAAAGGCAAATAAAACTGTTCACAAGAACAAAGGTGGGTTAGGAATTCATGAAATTCTTGAATCAAAACTCCTTACTTCTCAGCCAGCCCTGGTAACACTCACCTATCGTCCCAGCTATTCAGGAGACTGTGACAGAGGATCACAGGTTCAAGGTCAGTGTGAGTAACTTAGTGAGACCCTATCTCAAAATTTAAAAATGAAAACAGCTAGCTCAGGGGTTAGAACAATTTTAGTTAAAAAAAAAAAAAAGTAGATGACAAATTCCAGAAAACATAAGCATCTTTTATAATATTGGTGTAATAATCCTTTGCTACTATGTAGCTAAAGCCAAACACGACAAAGGGTACCACAACATTTAACTATGTAAAGAGGAATACCCTTAATATTTCTATAAGGCAAAAACAAATTAGCACAAATAAGGTTAAGAAGAGTGTCAAACTAAGAACAGTGCCTAAAGTACCATGACAGAGAAATATCTCTAATATACATAAGATTTTTATAAACTACTGAAAAAAACTAATAAAAAAGAAACAAATGTGTACATCAGAATATATAATGGATCTACATAAGTATGATAACATGACTACTCTCGCTAACAAAGAAATGAAAAGTAAATAACAAAGAGCATTTGTTTGCTTGATATCAGATTTGGTGAAGTTTTTAAAAATAAGCAACTCTGTATTAACAAAGATGTAGTAAAACAAATATTTTCATGCCCGTTGGTAACAATGTGTTGGAATGACTTTCCTAGATGGGAATCTTAAAGATAGATGAAATGAGTAAGTGTTTGTAGCCTTTGATCTAATAGCTCCACATCTAGGACTACATTCTCAGAAGGTTGCTTCCACACAACAGCATACTAATCAGCCCTTCAGGATGGTGACAGCACCCACAGTTTCTGAAACAGAACTGTTTTACTGCCTGGGCTGGGATGTAACTCGGTGGGACGGCACTCGCCTAGCATGTGTGAGACCCTGGGCTCAATCCCTTCCCAAAGTAATTTTTTTACAGCATATTATTTGTTTGTACAAGCTTTATTGTTTTAAAAAAGTGAACCACCTATAGTGATCTTTAAAAAGTTTAAAGTGGCCCATGCAAGGATAGTTGTCAAACACTGTGAATTGAACACATCTCCTCTCATTGGTTGACCAAAACCAGAAAAGCTTAGTATTCACATATTTAATATTTGAGATTTGTGCCTAAGTAGGGAGCTCTGAGAGTTCATGGCATAATAACTTACAGTTTTTCCAAGATGACCATTTGAACACACTCAGGGTTCATAATTATTCCCTCGACTAGTCCATAAGCCCGAGCAGTCGTTGATTCTAATAGTGATTCTGTAAACATTTCATGTCAGGAACCAAAAACAACAGTAATATGAGGGATCCATAACCTTAGGGTATATCTTCTATGAATGTCAAGGTTTGTTTCACTCTACGATTATATAAGGAGTTTCAAAAAAAGTCTTCATCCTATTTTTTAAAAAGTTACTCTGGTATCCCCCCCTTAAGGTAAAAATAAAAGACGCCAGAAGATTATAATTTCCAAAATGGTGGTATGAGATATATTTTGAATAAAATCAAAGGGTTTAGGCAGTATACGAAACCTAAATTGTAAAGTATGGTTTTGAAGAAATGTTCAGGACCTAGGGTCCTGTTAAGAGAACATTCTAAGGCAATAGTTCCATCCACTTGTGTACTATCTTACAGATTCTCTATTGGAGCAACAGAAAAGGATTGTAGGATAAATTTAAGCAGCATTCAAAAAAGAGACTTATTGTATATGTTTTATACTTTTTTTTTTGTTGTTGTTTTTTGTTACTGGGGATTGAACTCAGGTCCTTGTGCTTGCGATGTAGGCGGCAGAATCACTGTGCTAAATCCCCGGCCCATTATTTCATACTTTTTAAAGAACACTTTGAATTCTTTTTCTGCTTGAAAATAGGAGAATTCGAGAAACACAAAACTGTGAAAGTGTCTCTTACCTTCGAAGCTGGTGTTGGCTCCTTATAATTCGTGCTGCTTGGGCACCTACGCTTAGGCAGACTCATGGCTGTGCTTTCTTTCTTCTTTTCTGGAGAAAGACAAAGTCTCCTGGTTTTTATTTCGGGTAACAAGGGAACATTGTTGGTGTCCTTCAGGCTACAGTGAGGTGATGGAGGTGATGGGCGGATCTTAGGTGGTACACTAGTAGGAGTTTTTGTTGGCTTAGAATCTTCCATCTCTTGTTCATCTGTGCAGTTTAGCGCTCTTTTAGGTTGAGGCCTGGTGACCCGTCTCCCTGATGTGCTTGTGAGATTCTGAGTGTTCTTGCAGTGGGGCACATAGAGATCATCAGAATCGTCTCCAGAACTGCTGGATTCAAGGATGCTCACTCCAGGCTTAACGTTGTTTTCCTCTCTATTAGAATCAGTGTTGGGTTTTGTTGTTGTTGTTGTTGTTGTTTTGTCAGAAAGGAGTGAGATGAAAACTCTTTTACAAATTAAAATTGTAGGTATTGAACTGATAGATTCATCCAATTTTGGGGAGCAAACTGTTTTGATTTTCACTTTTGTTCCCTTTATACTTTGATGTAGATTTAGATTTTCTTCTGTTAGCTTTTCTTTTTTTCTTCTTTTTTTCGTAGTATATCTCTATGCTGACTTTTTATCAGCTTTAGATTCTAAAATGACTTCTTTCATCTTGGTAAACTTTTTTGGTTGAATAAACCTTGGTGATAAATTAATTTGTTCCATTGACAGACATTTTTTCATTCATTTTTTGGTAAATTCATGTTTACTACTGGCTCTACATATCAGATTCTTTCCAGTTCAAAAGACTGCCCTTCCAACTAACTAGTTTCAAGTATACCCAAGTATTTGCTGGTAAATCCTTTGCAAATAAATCTGGGGCTGTCGTCCCTGGGAGCCCATTCCTGAGAGACGTGCTTCCTGGTTCATTGCTTTCCTCATTCTCTTCCCCATCCCATCTCCCTGGCAATGGCTTCTGAGCAGTGTTTTCTGTTTGTTGTGAAGCAAGTTTTCCTTTCAGTGCATATAGCTGACATGTAGAGTAGTAACATTCTTTTCTTAGCTGTAGGATGATGTCTTGGGCTTCTCTCACTTTGGATTTTTCATTTTCCAAATCTAACACTAACATTCTGTTGTTGTCTTGGTAATTTTTCGGCAGTTGGTAACCACTTGGCACGGTGCAAGTACGAAGGCCCTGCGTTTGCCAATGTCTGCCAAGTTTTTATTCCTTTTCTCTTTCGCTCGCTTCTTTATGTCTTCAAGGCTGTCTTGAAAGGACTTTTTCTGGCACCTTTCCTTGGCCATCTTCTGCCTTGGCCGGTACTTGTGCAGCGGTCGCCCTCTTCCTCACATCCCACCCCACGACGCCGCAAAGCCGTCCAGCCTTGCTGGAGCCTGCGTTGCAGTACTCCAGGCCCGCGGCACTGTCTTGGGTCTCCCGCTGCTATTACAGCCTGCAACATATTATATCATGGAGAAAAGTTGTTAGAAAAATCGTGATGCCAGATTATGTTTTTAAGTATATATAAATATGGATAAATGTTTATGGGTACTAAAATTTCAAGTGACTCAGTCTATTCTAAATAATAGTTGATGTTTACAGGGAAATTTCATTAAAAGTTCGTTAGCACTCCATGAAATGACCACCTAAATTTCCTTAAATCTAATTTTCTAATTTTCTTTCTCTATACATCCTCTCTTTCACTTACTCAATTAATTTGGCTTTGTCATCTCACCGTCTTTTGCCTGATAATTTCTATGTCCTTTCCATTTACGGTGCACACTAAACTAGTTTTATTTCCTCCATAACATCTTTTTCTTGCCAGAGGCTTTACTGTGTTGCCTAGGCAGGGCTCAAACTTGTGATCCTCCTGGGTTGGGCTCCCTAGTAGCTGGGATTACAGAAATGTGCCATCGTGCCTGGCCCCTCAGTTGTATTTTCATCATAACTCACGTTTTATTAGTACATGTTTGTGATACACAATGATTGCATTCATTGTGGAGAGTTGGTACATGTAAATGACACATTTTATTCCTTTGATGACCTCTTCCCTTCTGCCCTTCCTCCTGCCTCCATTTCTTGGTCCCCTTCCCATTTGCAGAAGATCTATCTCTGTTTTCTATTATCTACCTTTTATTTTGCTCTTTATTTGTATTGGGGTTTCTTCGCTATACACATTCAGCAAGACTTGAATGTTTCCAATGAGAAGTTGCAAAGATGGGCTTTTAACTTGCCCCTCAAAATAAACAAATAGCAGGTATGGATTATCAGTCACCACTAAACACATAGCTCTGTGAGTTTAGGCAAATGCTCTCCTCTGTCCTTTGCTTTCTTTAATACTCACCCTATTCACCTGCTAATGATGTGAATGTATCTCAAATTATAATGCACAAGACTCCACTTGCTTACATTTTTTAAAAAATTAGCTTCCTAAATGGACTTCCAACTGTTTCAAGAAGATCCCACTGTTCAGATAAAGGGGTACCCATGGGGCAGCCCAAGTACCTTTTTCTACAGCCTTTTTGATACATTTCATGGCTGCCACTGACCTTCAGATCACTTGTCTTCTTGGTCATTATCTGATTATTGCTTCTACCACCTCTTTTGACCTAAGAAAAATAAATTTATCTCTCATCGGTCATTTTGGGTAAAACTTTCTCCTATTTCTTTACAGAACACATTTCATAATGGTTTCTTGAAAATTCAGGAAGGATGAAAGCAAAATGTGAGGCTGGGGATTTAGCACAGTGGCTCTGCTGCCTGCCTTGCAAGCACAAGTTCCCGAGTTCAATCCCCAGTACCAAAAGAAAAAAAAAAAAAAAAAAAAAGAAAGAAAAATATAACCCAAAGAAAAAATTTGTATCTACCCTATTTCATAACTTCCTGTCCACCTGGAAAGATCCCTCCTGTCTTCTGCCTTGATCCCAAAGTGGCCCCACGTGGATCATTGTTCAGAGGATAGAAATATCTGTAACTTTGCTGAATATATACAAACTGAATGAATTCCTGTAAGTTTCAAGTACCAAAAGTACAAGTACAAGATTGAAAAGACTTTTGGGTTTTGGTTTTAAAAAGTAACTGCCAGACTACAAAACAGTTCAGACTCACATCCTGCTAACAAGGTACAGTGTGGACATGGCTGAAGCATCACCAGCCCTGTTTTTAAAATATAATCTGATGGATGAAAAAAATTTATTAAAAAAATTTTATTCATACTTGTCTGCAGTACATAATGATTGCATATCATCGTGGGGAAAAATAATTCTTCTTTAATTGCAAATTCCTGATCACTAATGAGGTTAAGCATCAGCAGTATTCTGTTAATGTTCAAATAATGAAAGTATGTATAAAGGATAGCATAGGGAAATGGAATCTTCAGTCACTGTGCCTGAAGAATATTTTAAATATCATAGTAGAATATTGGAACATTACAAAAAATGGGCCAGGAATTTAGTTCAGTGGTTCCACCTCCTGCCTCGCAAGCGCAAGGACCGAAGTTCGACCCCCAGTACCAAAAAAAAAAAAAAAAAACAACAACAACCAGTTGTGGTGGCATGTGCCTACAATTCCAGCAGTCAGGAGGCTGATGCAGGAGGGTAGCTCGAGGCCAGCCTGTGTTACATGCTGAGTTCAAGTCTGGGCTGAACTACACAGTGAGACCTTGTCTCAAAAAAGACCAAAAGAAGGTTTGGGGATTTAGCTCAGTGGCACCTCACCTGCCTTGCAAGCTCAAGGTCATGAGTTTGACCCCTGGTATGAAGAAAAAAAAAGGCAAAAAGAAAAGTTAAATTTAAACATATGTTCGATCAAATTCCTCTACCCACTTAATTCTTTTAATGCAAAGACAACCTACTGGCTCTGGGTGCTATCTAATCACTGTGGGAGTCAGCTCCATCTGCCCGAGTCTGTGTGATAATATGAAGTAATAATTACATAATGTTCCATAATTTTCCTCTGTTGAATTGTGACAGAATTTGGTGAGGCACATTTTGAAAATTCAATTACCTTTTCCCAGTACTGTAGCTCTTATGTGCTCTCTACCCAGGGGTTAAAGATTCAGAACCTCCTGTATTAAAATTTAAGATTGGGGGATAAAGCACGTCAAGAAATGTGTCTGTAATGTCCAAATATTTCAAGTAGCTGAATGTAAGCATGCATATCGAGTCAGATTCTATTTACCAGACAACAGAACTCAAAATAGGGTAGAGGTTTGTTGATAGATATTATTAGAAATAATACTGAAATCACGAAGGGAACACTGATGACGTAGTGGCTGGCATTAGTATCCATATATATTATTTAAATATTTAAAGCTGGGCGTGGTGACACACAGCACCTAGGAAGCTGAGGCAGGAGGACCCCTAAGAATTCGAGGCCAGCCTGAGCTTCATAGTGAGTTCAAGACCAGCCTGAGCTACACAGTGAGACCCTGTCTCAAAAACCTAAAACGAGACATAAGAAAACACAGAGTGCTCGTCACCCCTTCACAGTGTGAGAGCACAGGAGCGAGTGGCCAAGTCTGACCCAGGAAGAGTGTGTCATCAGCAGACACTAAACTCACTCTGGCTTTGGACTTGCCCGCATCGACAGCTGTGAGAAACAATGTTTTTACTATGTGCAAACTATCCAATTTACAGTATTTTGTCCTAGTCCTCCAAAGAGATTAAACCACATGCTGGCTCACCCCATGCACTTACTGCTCCTCTGTTTTTTAATGTCTTTGCTGTTTGTGTAAATTCAGTTATTCTTTCCACTTTTCCATTCTTACTACTGAGTCATTTTATCAGTTTATAATAACTTTTATCAAGTGGTAGTTTGCGTCTGTTTATCCTTGGCTGATTCAAAGCACTGGTATAATTTTCAATCAACTTCTTCCCATCTCACAAACTGCATTATTTTCAATGAATTCCCAGTAAACCCTTACTTGTCCTCGCTTTGGCAGAGCTAGCAGAGCCAATCCCCGTTTAAGCCAATAGGTTCAACTTCTTCAACAAGTAAATCTTTCACGAGAGCTGCTGACAAGCCGGAGCATAACTGAATCTGCATTCATTCCGCCTCGCTTTCCATAGTCTCTCCCTCTTGCGCTTTGCAAAGTGGAGCTCTGGTGCTGATGAATATGGGAAAGAGCAGCGGCACGGTCCACAAAGAGGCACTATGCTCTCCGTGAAGCTCAGCCTCAGTTACGAATCTCACAGAGGAAGCGGGGTGCGGCGGTGCACACCTGTAATGGCAGCCACGCGGGAGGCTGAGACAAGAGGACCACAGATTTAAGCCTTGCCCAGGCCACTCAGCGACACTTTGCCTCGACATAAAATGAAGAGGGGGTGGTGGAGGCGGTAAACTCTGCTCCCTAGGATCCATCTCCCCCATCTCATTACTCTCCTGTTGCTGGAACAAAATACCTGGCATCCGCCCCTCAAAGGATGAGAAATTCATTTTGGCTCACAGTTTGGGAATTCAGCTGGCTCCAGGCAGAAATGGCAGAGAGGCTGGCAAGGAAAGTGGCTCCACTGTGCAGTGAGGAGAAAGTCGGGTGTGGGCAGAGGCGGGGCCTCTCCTCAGCTCCAAGCTCCTTGGGGAACCCCCTGATCCAGGGGCCTTCCAGAGCCCTTACTGGACACACAAGGCTTTCGGGGGACACTTTAGATTCAGACCCTAACACATGTGTAAATAAACAAGTAAATAACTTTTTTAAAAAGAGCAACAGTACTGCCTAAGCTCATCTTCAAACGTATCTGACTATGTGATCTCAATATCATGTCTTGGCCGCGGATTAGCTCAGTGGCAGCCCACCTGCCTCCAAAGTGCAAGGTCCTGAGTTCAATTCCAGATACCAGAAGAAAAAACAAAACAAAACATTCCAAAACGAAAGCTTCTTGTGTGAGCATCAAGAATAAGAAAGCCCTGAGCCAGAAATCTTGATGCAGCCTTCTAATTGCAGCACACTGCCCATCCAGGCAGTTTAGTGACCTGTAGTTGAGACTGACCTGGAACTCACTATGTAGCCCAGGCTGGTCTTGAACTCACAGAGATCCTCCTGCCTCAGCCTCCTGTGTGCTGGGATTACAGGTGTGCGCCACCATGCCCAGCTTTTAAATTTTTTATTAGTATACTTTGCAGTAAATAATGGTTACATTCATTGTAGGGGTTTGGTACACATACATAACATGTCTTAATTCATTTTATTTTCCTTCCCTTCCTCTCCCTCTTCTCTCTGACTATTGGTCTCTAGGGTCAAATTATCCTACAATGTATTATACTATACATTATTGAGTTTCTTTACAATGTTAAAAATCACAGAGCCTAGCTTCTCAATATCTTTCGTGTGATATGAAAAGATAGAATTCTATTTTTGAGAACTTGTTTAAGATGCTTTTTTGGGGGGCGGATACTGGGGACTGAACTCAGGGCCTCGTGCTTGCCAGGCAGCTGGCAGCACCACTGAGCTAAATCCCTGGCCCTGTTGGATGCACATTTTATTTTATTTTTATTTTTATTTTTTGGTACTAGGGATCGAAGTTGAGTCCCTGTGCTTGTGAGGCAGGCAGTGGAACTGCTGAGCTAAATCCCTAGCCCAAGATGCATATTTTAAACAGAGGGTTGTGTATTACAATCATTTTTAGGGTGATATTTAAAAAATTGTCCATTGTGATTATCCTTAGGAAAATGGCAGGCCTCTGCCAAAGGGAGATTAAAGGGAAGAAAATTGTCCATTTCATTTTTACTTTTATTTAACTCTTGAATTTTTTTTTACCAGGCACATAAATTATATTTTTATGTTAGCATGTGTTAAAAGGGAGATGAAATTATGAGCCATTTCTGTTCTCTCCCATTCATTTTTGTATATAAATAAAGATGAGGCTTTTTTATTTGATAATTCTGAGTCCATGATTTTTTGGGGTTTCCTACTTCTTTTCACAAAAACGGGCTTTGTTGTACAATTGTTTTTCGGGGGTTTTTTGTTTGTTTGTTTTTTTGGGTTTTTTTTTTTTTTTTTTTTTTTTTTCTTGGGATTTTTTTTTTTTTTTTTTGTACTGGGGATCAAGCTCAGGTCCTTGTGCTTGCTAGGCAGGGGGCAGAACCACTAAGCTACACCCCCGGCCCTGTTGTACAATTATTATTTTCTGAGAACAAAGGTCTTAGAAGATAGATTCAAAAAGGAGCACACACTCTGGCTTCGCATTTGATGCCAGGAACGAGGCCCCTCTCTGGTCTGTCAAGCCACCAAATTAAACAGCTGAAATCGCTCCGAAAACAAATCCTTTTGCAGTCAGCACAACGGAGCAATTACATGGATACGTTTCTCCGCTTGGCCTATTTTTCTGCCTGTGGTTATTAATCAGTCCCACTGACTACATTTTCCACTTTACAGCCACTTGCAGGCACTAGTCCAGGTGGGCAAACATCCATACTACACAGATGAAGAGCGACAAGACCTGTGTCCACCGGGCACACGATTTTACGTCTCACTCTACCGCGCGCTCCGCTCACTGAAAATTGCACCATGGTTTCCAGAAAAGAACATGCAGGGTCTAGGCTTTCTTTGCTTGCTTGCTTTTTTATTTTACATATGTATTTGGTACTGGGAGTTGAATTCAGGACCCTATCACTGAGCTACACCCCTAGCCCTTCTTAAAAAACAATTTTAAATTTTAATTTGTACATGTTTGAAATACCTGATGATTATAATGAAGTACTACTGTCCTGGCCCCTTTTAAAAATTTTATTTGGAGGCGGTTCTCGCTAAGTGGCTAAGTTGCCCAGGTTGGGCCTGAACTCATGATCCTTCTTCTGCCTCAGCCTTCCAGAATGGTAGGATCACGGGCATGCACCACCCTGCCTGGTGACATTCAGGATTTTCATTCCATTTGGCTAACTGGAATTGTTTAAGTAGGATTTTACTCCAACAATCTGGACCTCCAAAATCCAACTGAATTAACTTAAATAGGTGTCCTGTTGTGTACCAGCTCTTTAGCCCTTTTGCCTCTTCGCTGTTGTGTGTGTCTCTTCTCAATTGGAGGACAGAAGTGGTCCCTATGGAAGCAGATATGTCCCACGATTCTGCAGGATGCTGGTTCCTACCTGGGTGCACAACACAATCACTTTGTCTTTACACCAGTATCCTGGATGCACTCAAGTGGAGATCCTGATGTAACTGGGACAGCACAGTGGGATCAGGACATTTTTCAAGCTCCTCCAGTGACTGCATTGTACCTTCTGTGCCCTGAGTCTCCAGAGGACCAAATATCAGGCTGTAACCTGTGATCCTCCTGTCTCAGCCTCCCGAGTGCTGGATAGCAGGTGTGCACCACCACTCCCAGGTTTAAATGCACTCTCTCGATGTAGTTCAAGTCGTTCCAACAGATGGTCTTCCTGTTCTGGTCAGATGGTTGCAGCAAATCCGTGCCTGGCATCTAAGATCCTCACAGGAACTGCAGGGAGAAAAGAGCAGTTGCTCTTCCCATCCCGCAGCACTAGGATGACAGTAGGGGATACAACCCTGAGTCCTCTACACACACACACACACACACACACCGCTCTTCTGCTTTTGAACTTTACTCTGTAAATATATTATGCTCATTTCTAAAACTCTGCATCCAGAAAACATATCTTTCAGTCTTCAGTACAGGTCCAGTCCTAGGAAAAATAAAATGGAAATGTTTTTTATTGCACCTTCTCAACTTCTATTTTCACTTTCCCCTTTCTCTCTTCTCACTACCTTCACTCATACCCAGGAAGCTGCCACAGTCTTAGAGAGCTGGGCACTCAGGGAATTAGTCAAAGCCCATGGTTATTAGTTAGGTTTGAAAAGTATACAGCGCTCCTTCCTGAAATGCAGAGTTTCTACATTTAATAGGGCCAGTGTGGAAAAATTTTAAGTCTTTTAAATACCGCATGCACTTTTGCTTTTCTCCAGAATAGTCACATCTCTGGGTCAAGATAGAAATTCCCCGTGAGAAGAGCTCCTATAAGAATTTGATACAACCCTGAAGTGTCTGACACTGTCCTGAGTTTTGGCAATAGAAATCCTCCACCCAGAAAATTTCCCACTGCTAAGCCAACTGGCAGGTTGACTCTCCCTCTCCTGATTGGCTCATAATCGTGCTGACTGTCGCGCGCACCTCGCCAGCAAGGAGCACGCAACACTCAGGATTCTTCTGATGCACGCTTTATTGGAGTTCCTTCTACAATCTTCAAAATGGCGGAAAGACCCCGAGCCGGATGCAAGCCTGCTT
>NW_022900913.1:36543126-36547411 GCF_012274545.1 Fukomys damarensis
GTTGGTACAGGAATGAATCGAGGCATTCGAACGACCACAGCATGAAGAAATTTGGTAGCGTCCCAGCAGGATGCATACCAACAAGTATCATTGGCACAATTCATTTCCATAGTCTGCGAGAGAGTCACATTAGCCACAAGCCAAAGAAATGGTGGCCACACACAAACTGGGGTGAGTGCGAAGGTGATGTTGCGCAGACCATTGAAGTGTTGTGGTGATGTTGATGGTCCTGTTGTTGGTGGTGAAAAGAACTAACCATAAGTAGGTGGAGCAGAAGAGAAGAGAGAATACCTGGACCAAAGGGTTATTGTCATAAACAATATGCTGGAAAACCTGCATGGTCAAACAATATAAATACATTTTGTATACCAGAAAAATAGCAATAATAATTATAATGAATTCTTATATCCTGTAATGTGGCTTTGTATCAACAGGATCTCCCCCCCCTTTTTTTTTTTAACAGAAAATAACCATCAGAAACATATTTATAATTCAGACCTTTGATAACCAACAATATTCCCAACAACATATTTAACAAGATGTATCTTTTTATAAGGCTATAAAAAATTATTTTGGTGGCTCCCATTAGTGAACAAAGATCAGAATAAACTTTCTGAGCAGCTGCTTCTTTATTCACCAACAGGAGCATATCCAAACTTGAAGGTTGTATTTAAATATCTTTTAAATTTTTTATTTGATCCTATAAAGCCAGGTTGTAGAAATCAACAATCTACTTGCATTTGACGTCATTCTGATCAAGAACATACAAACATCTTTGAACATTTAAGACAGACAAACATATAACACTTAAGACAGACAAACATATAAGACAATTTTAACGAGTGCACTCAGATGGTTTTGGCCAATTGAATTATCTTACTACTTCCTCTTTTTCGGGCGGCTCCCCTGAGGACTCCGACGCGGTCTCGGAGTCCTCCGAGGAGCCCTCCGAATTACTTTCCTTTTCTGCTAATGTTAATCTTTTTAGTTCATCTAGGGCAGGGTAGAGGCCCGTTGAGGCCTCAATAGGGCCGGAAATTTGGCTCCCTTCTTCTTGAGCTCCCGTTGTTCTCCGTTTTTGTCTAGACTTACTTCTTTCTTCGCTCTCCGTTTCTGATACACTGTCTTGATGCTCCCTGAACAATTTTTGTCCCTCCCGCACCTTATCATCGCAGCGTTTATTCTCCAAACAGGCTCTAATCATCTTCCACACTGGTAAAACCCCCGGTCTTAAGGTATTCTTATCTTTCTCTCGCTGGAGGTCTTTTCCTAATTTTTCCCAGGATGGGATTGTGAGTGACCCGGTACCACTGAACCAGGGCGCCGCTCGATCCACTTCCTTTAGAAACCTTCTTAAAATTTGCTCTGATATTTTTAACTCCCTTTCCTCCAAAAGGCTTTGTAAGGCATAGACCAGTGATTGTGAAGTTGAATTGCCCATTTCTCCCTTATCTACGAGAGTGGGCGACCGACAAAATTAAACCTGTTGGAGTAAACAAATTAAAACACCCGCCCACACCAGACAGCGTACCTCTCGGAAAGTTGGTGGATCCTCCCCTCCTGCGTCTCAGTTCTGAATCCTCCTGAAGGCAGGGGTCTCCGCTGATGCCGGCGATGATGGTCGTCGCTTCCCGGGTTTCGGCACCACTTGTCGCGCGCACCTCGCCAGCAAGGAGCACGCAACACTCAGGATTCTTCTGATGCACGCTTTATTGGAGTTCCTTCTACAATCTTCAAAATGGCGGAAAGACCCCGAGCCGGATGCAAGCCTGCTTTTATAGCCATCCGGGTGACGTGGCCCATTTCTATTGGTCCATGCCGGCCTGCGTCATTCTGACGAGCCAAGCGCCTCTTCTGTGCAGGCGTGAACCGCCGTCACCGGCGGACTCACATCCGGGATTCATGCAGGGCATGAAGAACCCGGAAATAATGGCGCGTGACAGCTGACCACTTTTGTTTTGGGTTTTTTGTTTGTTTGTTTGTTTTTCTGAGTCAGGGTCTTGCTATGTAGCCCAGGCTGGCCTCAAACTCTTGGGAGTCCTTCTGCCTCAGCCTCCTGAGTGCTTGGATTACAAACATGGGTCACCACAATCAGCTCCCATTTTATTTTAATCCATTGCTATACGCTGTTCTGCAAGTTTAATGTACCCTTATTACAAAATATTAGCACACACCTGTCATCCCAGAACTCTGGAAGACTGAGGCAAGAGGACTGCAAATTCAGCCCAGCCTCTGCAATTTAGCACCTTAGTGAAACGCTGTCTCAAACAAAACAAAAAAAATTACGTCCCCCCAGGGCTGAGGACGTAGCTCAACGAAAAGCTCCTGAGTTCACTGCTCAGCACAAGAATGAAAGAAAAAGAAAGAAGAAACAGAGAGGAAGGAGGGAAATGTTAATAAAAGAAAATAGAAATAGTAAAGAATAAAACATGTCATTGACAGAAGTAGCGCTATTAAAATCTTAATATACTCCCTTTCAAAATTTCTCTGATTTCTATTCACAGTTAATAATGCCAAAAGAAAATAACAGAGACATCTGTGAAGCAGATGTCCTTTGCCCCTAGATAGTATTTTTTGGCAGTACTGGGGATTGAACCTACAGTATTTGTACTGAACTATACCTCCTCAGCCCTTTTTATTTTTAGTTTTGAGACAAAGTCTCAATAAGTTGCTAAGTTACCCGAGCTGGGCTCAAGTTTCGATCCTCCTGCCTCAGCCTCCCAGAACACTGCCAATGTGTGGGTCCAAGCTTCCCCTTCTCAGACTCCATGTAGATTAATGCTCTTCTATTAAGACTCCATTTCTTCTCATCGAATAGATACGGTTACCAACATCTAAGCTTTCTCGGTCGCACTGTCAGTATTTCCTGAGATCTGCAGCAGTTAGATTTTGAGCGATTTTGATGTTGCTGTGCTGGGGGCTGAACCCAGGGCCTCACACTATTAGAGAGGTGCTTTACTACTTAGCTACATTCCTAGTCCTCGAATGATTCTTTTCCGTACTAGGGATCGAACTCGGGCCCTTGCACTTGCTAGGCAGGCGGCAGAACCACTGAGCCAAATCCCCGCCCGCAAATGACGATTCTTGAAGAAGGTTGAGCTTGTCTCTTGCAGTGTGCATCTTTTTCAGTTTCTGATCTTGTGCCAGGCTTGGTGACACACGCCTGTAATCCCAGTGCTCAGGAGGCTGAGGCAGGAGGATTGTCAATAGTTGTAGGCCAACCTGAACTAAAAAGTGAATCCCTATCTCAAAAAGAAAAAAAAAAGGGGGAGAGGGGAAGAAAAAAGCAAATTAAACTTGTAATTTAACTATAGTTTGGGGTGTCTTTTTGCCTCCTATTTAAATTCCATCATTGGGCCGGGATTTAGCTCAGTGGTTCCTCCACCTGCCTTGCAAGCGCAAGGACCCGAGTGTGACCCCTGCTACCAAAAAAAAAAAAAAAAAAAAAAAAAAAAAAATCCATCATCAAAGTTCAAGCATATTTCTATATTTAGCTATTTGTCTGCTCTACAAAACAGCACAGACAAAAACATGGGATTATACAGCCCATCCTTGTTTCCTGCTGTTCTGAGATGTCAGTAAATATTTAACCTATATGACAGGATATTGATGAACTAATCAAATAACAACGCGTGCACCTCCAAGTGCTAAAAGCAGAACACTGGTCAGCTGGAAGGCTCGGTGGCAAGGCCGGCACCTCTTCCTCCTCGTCTGCTTCCGCCACCCTCGGATCGCAGCGAGTCAGGCCCAGGTCTCTCCGCTCTGTCCGGTGTCTCCATGTCGCTCCCTGCGCCCACGAGAGAGCCACGGGGTCTGCAGGTGACAACTGCCCGGCGCGGCGGCCCCTGCCCTGGCCTGAGCCTGACCACCGCGTCCCCGCCTGAGGAGCCCGCTGGGGCTTGCTTGGCTGAAAGGCCCGGAAGAGCCTTTGATTTATTAGCGGATGCTAAAAGCTCTTCTAGTTTACCGTAAAGATTTATCGTGCCTAACTGTTTAATTTTATTGAATTCTCATTCTGTGTCTCCTGAGATGATTTGGTTTTTTTCCCCTTTCACTTGTTAATGTGATGAATTGTATTTATACATTTTCTTCTTAAAAGTTTTGTATTCATGGAATAAAAAGAATATTCATACTATATTATGTTTTTTATGGATTGCTAAATTTACTTTGCTTATTTCTAATTTAGAATGTTTGCCGTAAGATTCATGAAGAAGGCCCTGGGGATCTAGCCCAGTGGTCCCGGCGCCTGCCTGGCAAGCACAAGGAGTCCAGTTCGATCTCTGGT
>NW_022900913.1:36547545-36590320 GCF_012274545.1 Fukomys damarensis
TCTATATATATATATATATATGCACATCTCTCTCTATATATATATGCACATCTATATATCCATCCATATATATATATATAATATATACATACATAGAAGTTGCTTGGACTAGTAAAATGAATTAACCAACCGAGTGTGGTGGCATAGGCCTACAATCCCAGGATTCAGGAGGCCCAGGCAGAAGGGTCACAAGTTTGAGAACAACTTGGCCTTGAGCTCACTCAATAGCTCAGGCTGACCTCAAACTCACGGTCCTCCTCCTCCTTCAGCCTCCCAAGTGCTGGGAATATAGGTTTGTGCCACCACACCTAGTCTATGGAAAAATATCTGAAATTTTTTTTTCTTTTTTTTGAGACAGGGTCTCACTATTTAGTGGAGACTGACCTGGAACTCACTATGTAGCCCAGGCTGGTCTCGAAGTCACAGTGATCCTCCTGCCTCAGCCTCCCGAGTGTTGGGATTACAGGCGTTTGCCACCCTGCCCTGAAATATTTGAACTTTTAATTAAAATTCCTTAATAGAGCCTGGCGTGGTGGCACAGGCCTGTAATCCCAACACTCGGGAGGCTGAGGCAGGAGGATCACTGTGACTTCGAGACCAGCCTGGGCTACATAGTGAGTTCCAGGTCAGTCTCCACTAAATAGTGAGACCCTGTCTCAAAATCAAAACAAAACAAAACAAAAATGTCCCTAATGGGTTAGAATTTTTTTTCAGATTTTAAAATTTCATCTTGAGTATTAATGAATTTGAATTCTGAAAGTTTTTAGCTATTATTTTCTTGAATATAAACTTTCCCTGATTTTGTTTTTCTTTTATAAATCTGATCAGATAAAAAATCTAATTTCTCAATCTATTTTCCTTTCCCTCGTGCTATATTCAACATAATTTCTTTATATCTTTCACTTCACTTTTTTTCTTTAGTTCTGTCTAGTATGCTATATAAGCTGTCCATAGAATTTTTAATTTCCATTATCTTTTCTATTTCTAAAAGTCTCTTGAATTCAATTCCACAATTCTTGATTCTTAATATAAATACTATTTCTGATATCTAAAATCTTTATGGATATTTCATATCTAAAATCTTCATGAATATTTATTAATGTAATTCTATTCTGTTTCAGCTCGTGATGTTTGTAACTTCATGCTTTTGTGATAGTTTTATGTTTATCAGTGACCACTTGATGGAATTTTATATATGTTAATTCTTCAAGACCTGAATGAATGTGGATTTCTCCAAAGAGACTTTGTTTTGGTTTTGCTGCCTGCTTAACAACAATACCAATCAGGTTTATACAAAAACTATTAAGGGCTTCATAAATGACACATGTAGTATGAATATAAGCCAATAATTTATGGGAATGTGGACTTGTTTTATTGTTTTCCCCTTCAACCTAGAGCCAAGTGTGGGGCTGAACATTTCTGAGGGGCCTCCTTCTTAGGGGGCAACCTGTTGTATTATTTTGTCCTAGTTTAACCTCCCCCTGAAGTTATAATCCTCTGCAGCTGTGCCCGTAAGCAGATTTCTCCTGTAAGACTGCCACACGGAGGGCTGCTAGGCTTTTCCTCCCTCTGTACCTGTGGCAGACACTGTGAAAGTGAAGCTTGGGGTGTGGATGAGGAGCAAGCTGCCTCCGCAGCAGCCTGGTTTTCACGTTTGCACAACTCTTTAGCTTTGTGGATTCTCTGATGTTTGGCCTATAGGGATCGCAAAGCACACTAAAGTGACATGTACATTTTATCTGGTGTTTGTTCATTTTGTACAGCAGGATAGAGATTCAGCAAATCTAGTCTATTATATTGCAGCAATGGAAATCTCTATTTTATTTCATTTCATTTCATTTTTTAATTGAAGTTATTGGTACATTTTAGGTGTACAGTACAGTTACATTCATTATTGGGATCTTGTACCTTTACATGACAGGTCTTGGTTCTCATTTTGCCCCCTTGTCGCCCCCCTCCATTCACCCCTCCTCCCCTACCCACCTAAGAACACTTTATTTTCATTTTTTCATTTCCTGATTTTTTTTCCCTTTCCCTTGTTCCCCTTCCCCTACCCTTCCCACCTTCCCTACACCTTTAGTCC
This sequence comes from Fukomys damarensis, assembly GCF_012274545.1. Classification (NCBI taxonomy): domain Eukaryota; kingdom Metazoa; phylum Chordata; class Mammalia; order Rodentia; family Bathyergidae; genus Fukomys; species Fukomys damarensis. The sequence continues at coordinate 36,549,629 of NW_022900913.1, forward strand.
TTTTCTTCCTATTTCACATTGCTAATTATCGCATTAGAATCTTGAATACTATTTTAGTTTTTAACACTGGAGAAACTATTCGGTATTTACACATTTGTGACTTATTTATTTCATGTAGGAGTATATCCTCAATATGTGTCCATTTACCTATGAATGAATCTACTTTTTCATTCTTTATGGCTGAGTAATATTCCATTTTATAGAAAAACCACATCTTCTTTATCCAGTTTCCAACTGATGGCCAAATGGGCTGTTTCCAAGTTTTAGCTATTACAAACTGTGCCGCTATAAACATTGGTGTGCATATATCACTGTGATATGATTCTTTTAATTCTTTTGGAAATATACCCAGCAGAGGGATGGCTGGGTCAAATGGAACCTCCAGTCCCAGCTCTTTGAGGTATCTCCATATTGATTTCCACAGTGATTGCACCAGTCTGCACTCCCACCAATAATGGAGCAGGGTTCCTTTCTCCCCACAACCCCGCCAACATTTGTTATTGTGTGATTTCTTGACAGCAGCCATTCTTTGTGGGGTGAGGTGGAATCTCAGTGTTGTTTTCATGTGCATCTCTTGAATGACCAGTGATTTGGAGCATTTTTTCATATATTTACTTGCTGCTTTTACTTCTTTGAGAAATGTCTGTTCATTTCAGATGCCCATTTTTCAATTGGGTCTTTATATTTGGGGGGCTGATTGTTTTGAGTTCTTCATATATTCTAGATAATAGTCTTTTGACTGAGGAGCAGTTGGTAAAATTTTTTTCCACATTGTAGGTTGTCTCTTAGTTCTGTTGATAGTTTCTCTTGCAGTGCAGAACTTTTTAATAAGATGAGATCCCAGTTGTTGATTCTTTCTGCTAGTTCCTATGCTACTGAGGATTTGTTCATAAACTCTTTTTCTATGCCAATGTCTTCAAGAGTTCTGCCTAACTTATCTTCCAGCAAGTTTAGTGTTTCTGTTTTAATATTTAGATCTTTCATCCACTTGGATTTTAATTTAGTGCATGGTGAGAGATAAGAGTCTAGTTTTAATCTTTGGCAAGTTGAGATCCAGTTTTTCCAACACCATTTATTAAAGAGGCTATCTTTCCTCCAGTGGGGATGGTCAGCTCCTTTGTCAAAGATGAGGTAGCTGAGTACATCTGGAGTTGTTTTTGTGTCTTCCAGTCTGTTCCATTGATCTTCAGTTATGTTTCTTTGCCAGTACCATGCTGTTTTTATCACAGTGACTTTGTAGTATAGTTTCAAATTGGGAATTGTTATACCCGCTGCCATGTGTCTGTTGCCTAGGATGGCTTTTGCTATTCTAGGACTCTTATAGTTCCAAATGAATTTTTGGATTCTTCTTTCTAGTTCTGTGAAGTACAGTGTTGGAATTTCAATTGGCATTGCATTGAATCTGTATAGCAGTTTTGGTAGTATGGCCATTTTCCCTATGTTGATTCTTCCTGCCCAGGAGCAGGGGATATCTTTCCATTTTCTTATATCCTCTTTGATCTCTTTTCAGAGTGCTGTAGTTTTCAGTGTACAGGTCTTTTGCTTCTTTTGTTAGGTTGATTCCTAAATACTTCATTTTTTTGGATGCTATTGTGAAAGGAATTGTTTCTCTAATTTCTCTTTCAGTGAGTCTGTTGTTTGTGTACAAGAAGGCTATTGATTTTTGGGTGTTGACCTTGTATCCTGCTACTCTGCTAAAAGTGTTGATTAAGTCTAGAAGTCTTTCGGTGGAGTTTTTTGGGTCTTCAAAGTAGAGTATCATATCGTCAGCAAATAATGACAGTTTAATTTCTTCCTTTCCTATCTTTATTGCTTTAATTTCTTTCTCTTGTCTAATTGCTATGGCTAATGTATCCAGAACTATATTGAAGAGGAGTGGTGATAGTGGGCCTCCTTGTCTTGTTCCTGATTTTAACGTGAAGGTTTTCAGTTTTTGGTCATTTAATATGTTGGCTGTTGGTTTTTCATAGATAGCCTTTATTAACTTGAGATATAAACTATGCATTCCAATTTTTTTAGGGTTTTATCATGAATGGGTATTGAATTATGTCAAATTCTTTTTCTGCATCTATCGAGAGGATCATATGGTTCTTGTCCTTGACTTTGTTAATATAATGTATTACATTTATTGATTTACATATGTTGACCCATCCTTGCATCCCTGGAATAAATTCAACTTGGTCAGGATGTGTAATGTTCTTGATGATCCTCTGCATCCTGTTTGCTAGTATCTTATTAAGGATTTTTGCATCTATATTCATTAAGGAGATTGGCCTGTAGTTCTCTTTTTTAGTTGCATCTTTCCCTGGTTTGGGAATCAAAGTGATACTTACCTCCAGGAATGAATTTGGAAGTATTGCTTCCCCTTCAATTTCAGCGAAAAGTTTAAACAGTAGTGGCAATAGTTCTTTTCTAAATGTCTTGTAAAATTCAGCAGTGAATCTATCAGGACCTGGGCTTTTCTTTGTTGGCAAGTTTTTAATTACATTTTCAATTTCTCTGATTGTAATTGGGGTGTTTAAATTATTTTTATCTTCTTTGTTCAACTTTGGTAATTCATAAGTGTCTAGAAATCTGTCCATTTCTTCTGTGTTTTCCATTTTGTTAGAGTACAGGTTCTCAGAGTAGGTATTAATGATCTTCTGGATTTCTGTTGGATCTATTGTGACTTCACCTTTTGCATTCCTAATTGCATGAATTCGAGCCTTTTCTTTCCTTTTTTTTTTTTTTGATAAGGTTTGCTAAGGGTTTATCAATTTTATTTATTCTTTCAAAAACCCAACTCTTCAATTCATTTATTTTTTGTATCTTTTTCTTCATTTCCATTGTATTGATTTCTGCTGTAATCTTTATAATTTCCTCTCTTGTTTGAGCTTTGGGTTTTTCTTGCTCTCGTTTTTCTAGGAGTCTAAGATTCATCGTTAGGTTGCTTATTTGAGCTCACTCTATTTTCCTAGTGTGGGCTTTCAGTACTATGAATTTTCCACGTAGAACTGCTTTCATTGTGTCCCATAGATTCCATATGCTGTATTGGCATTTTCATTTATTTGTAAAAACTGTCTGATTTCTTCTTTCATTTCTTCTGTGATCCGTTGATTGTTCAGGAGAGTGTTGTTCAATTTCCATGTGTTTGTGAAGTTCCTATGGTTTTTTATGCTACTGATATACAGCTTTATTGCACTGTGATCTGATAATATACAGGGAATAACTTCGATTCTTTTGCATTTATTCAAACCTGTTCTGAGCTAGTATGTGATCTATCTTGGAGAATGACCCATGTGCAGGTGAAAAGAATGTATATTCTGATTTTGTGGGGTGGAACACTCATTTTTTTTTAAGGGTAGGGAGTTTGATCTCCATACCAATAAATAAATAAATAAATAAATAAATAAATAAATAAATAAAGAGTTGGAAAAATTTATTGAAAGAAAGCTTCTGTCTAAGAGAGACAGAAGGGGATGCAGAAAATGGGTTGCCCAGATTTACTTCTTTTTAAAAAAGATTATACCAAATTATTTTTATTGCCTTGAATGTTTTTCTTAAACTGCGCAGCATTTTGTAATCATACATGTAACTAATCCACTCTCCCCATAATTTTTGGGTTTTTTTTGTTTTTGTTTTTCACTTTTAATTGTTTGTTTGTTTGTTTTTTGAGACAGGGTCTCACTATATAGTTGAGACTGACCTGAAACTCACTGTGTAGCCCGGGCTGGTCTCGAACTCACAGTGATCCTCCTGCCTCAGCCTCCCAAGTGCTGGTATTACAAGTGTGTGCTACCACGCCTAGCTTCCCCATGGTTTTTGGAAGTAAAGATTGTACTCAACTCTGTTTCAAGTGATACTACAATAAACATCACTGAGTATGCACATTAACCATGATTTCCTAGAAAGCAATTAATGAATCATGGTTAATATTTTTTTTTTAGGTTTTGTTTTTTTGTTTGTTTGTTTTGAGACAGGGTCTCACTGTGTAGTTGAGAGTGACCTGGAACTCACTATGTAGCCCAGGTTGGTCTCAAACTCACAGTAATCCTCCTCCCTCAGCCTCCTGAGTGCTGGGATTACAGGTGTGCTCCACCAAACATGGCTTTTTTTTTTTTAGTTATTTCTTCCACTTTTTGTTTGTTAGTTTGTTTGAGACAAGATTTTGCTTTGTAGTTCAGGCTGGCTCTGATCTCAATATATATCCCAAGCAGTCCTCAAACTCATGGATCCTCCTGCCTCAGCCTCCCAAGCGCTGGGATTATAGGTGTGCACCACCATGCCCAGGTCTTCTGTTTAAAAAAATTTTTTTATGGGCACATATTTGCAGTACATAATCCCTGTGTTTCTCATGTAGTTGGGAAATGTACATAGCACATTTTCATTCTTTCTTTGTCCCCACCCACTCCTTTCAATGACTGCTCTGGAGACTGGACATGCATATGTACAAGTCACATCCCAGAAATGGTGGTGCAGACTTACCTTCTGACCAGCGACATGTGAAAGTCAGCACTGAGGTGGGCTCTCACTGTTTTTATATTCATTAATCTGGCAAAAATGCTAGAAGGGGGCTGGGGATTTAGCTCAGCGGTTCGGTGGCCTGCCTCGCAAGAGCAAAGACCCGAGTTCAATCTCCAATAGTCCCCGCAAAAAATGCTAGAAGGCATCTTGTTATTTTAATGTGTTTCTTTGCTTACCAAAGTATTGAATTGCTGAGCATTTTCAAATACTGCATAAAGCATTTTTATTATTCTTTTATTAATGTAAACCCCAAATCACTTTATTCATCCAAAATTATTTTCAAGGTAAACATACATCACTGTTCATAATTTTGTATTAGATTTTTTTCCTCATTGTTATATCTTGCAAAATCGGTCAGAATTAAATATATATTAATTATAAATAGTCGATCATAATGTCTTTATTTATATATGCCTTTTATAAATCTAAATTTCATCAGTCTTCCTTTAAGTAGCTCTGTATAATTTCCTCTAGTTTTAAAAATTGCATTTAAGAGCCAGGTGTGGTGGTGCACGCCTGTAACCCCAGCACTCTTCATGTTGAGGCAGGAGGATGGCTGTGAGTTCAAAACCAGCCTGGGACACCAGCCGTGGTGGTGCACGCCTGTAATCCCATCTCTCAAGAGGCAGAGGCAGTAGGATCACTGTGACTTCCAGAGCAGCCTGGGCTACATAGTGATTTCCAAGGCAGTCTTGTTAGGGAATTGATCATGTTAACGTATTTTGTGACACCACCATTTTGGGCTGGACTTCTGGGTTCTTCTACCCATAAACCCTTGTCTTAAATTTCCTTTTCCCCAATATCACATCAGCATATAGAACTGAAACTTAGAGCTTCTGCAAGATGCCAATTTTAAAGAACAACATGGCTTGTGATAGGTTGACAGCCTACCCCACCTTAATGGGAGGGTCTTTAGCTCTCAGCCCTATAAATAGGCTGGCACTTCCTCTCTCTTTTTTTTCTAGTCTGTCTCTCTCTTATTTCTTCCACAAAATAAATAAAAATTTTACCTGAACTGCACAGTGAGACCCTGTCTCAAAATAAATAAATAAATGACGATTTTAGTACAAGAGTCTGAAATATACTATTTCTTACCCCCAGCTCCCAACAACCATTTAAAGAATCAAATTGACCTTTTCTCTCATTCTTCTCATTTTGGTTACCACCATGTCAGTACCCAAGAGTTCTCATCAAAGTCTTCACAGTCCGGACCCTCCCAACGCGTTCTTTATTTCAATCTGCTCTTCCTTATTCTCATTCAACATGTTGCCCAGTGTTAAAACTTTTTCAAGCTTTTTATTCTTGAATGAGTTTCTCCAAAGAGCAGCCATAAACCTTATCTGCCCTCATTCAGCAAATTAAAATCAAATGTGCTAGGCTTCTTGGGGAAAAAAAATTGTCATATCAACTTGAGAACAAGAAAACTGACACAGTGATGAACAAAATCAAATCTTTAGATCATGTTCCTCACAAGATGAGCAGAGGTAAAAACTCCTAGGATCTGGGGAGGGATTTAGCTCATTGGTTCCGCTGCCTGCCTCACAAGTGCAAGGTCCCAAGTTCAATCTCTGTTACCAAAAACAAAAACAAAACAAAACACCTCCTAGGATCCTCTTGGGTTTTATTTGAACAGGCAAAACATATCAATTTTTTAAAAATGAACCTTTTTTACACTTCTCTACTGTGATTAACAGTTGGCTATGTATAAGAGATCTAATATTTGGGCTGGGGATGTAGCTCATTGCAGTTCAGCTGCCTGTCTTGCAAACACAAGGACTCCAGTTCGATCCCCAGTACACCCCCAAAAAGAGATCTAATTCTTAATTTTCTAGACTTTGCTGCTTAAAGAGGAATCTTGAAGGGCTGGGGATGTAGCTCAGTGGTGCTGTGCCTGCCTTGCAAGCCCAACGTCCTAAGTTCAACCCCCAGTACCTAGGCAAAAACAAAACAACACGAATCTTGTAGTACACAGCATCAGCTTTACTTGAGGGCTTCTACAATGGCAGAATTTCAGGCCCAGTGCAGATCCACTGACTCAGAATCTGCAGTTTATCACCATCTCCGTGTGATGCACTTCACAAGCCAGTTTAGAAGCAGAGCTTTGGATCTGCCTCGTGCAAGTTCCGTGATGTAATTAATAAAGCAAAAAAAAAAAAAAATCACATTCTTTAGTGTGACACCGGCTATGATTTTGAGTGACAAAACTGGTTATTCAGTCCCAGTTAAAAATAGAGATGGCAGAGCCTTAGATGAAGATTTTTGCTTTGAGATGCACCTGCAGCTCCGTCACAAGGGCTGAAGGAAACCTCTTCAACAATTGAACGCAGGTGTCTTTTTTCTTCTTTTGGGGGTGAAGAGAGCAAACAATAGATTCACAGAACCTGAGGAACTGGGTGCCAGCGAGCGAATTTCCTACAATTCACCATATTACTTCTTTTTCTTTTTCAGTACTGGAGACTGAAACCAAAGACTTCACACTGAGCTACATCCCCAGCCCCGTTTGTTTATTTTATAATTTAATACAAGATTTTGCTAAATTGCCGAATTGCTCAGGCTGCGCTTGAACTTGGGATACTGCTGCCTCCGCCTCCCATACTGCGGGGATTATAAGCATATGCCTGGCTCACACTGGTCTCTTAAAATCATTATGCAGGGCCAGGTAGCACTCAATAAACTCATGCTTAATTCTAACAGAAAAAAATCCTATGATTCTTTTTCACAAGGTTTATAGAGGTACAATTCTTTTCTTCTTGCTCCATTAAAATCTGATTAGCAATAGGTACAAAATCTCCACCTTATCCTCAATCAGCATCTTTTCTCCTAATCAGCATCTTTTTTCTATTAATGCTACAGAAGATTCTGTTTTTTTTTTTTAATTGAGTTTATTGGTACATTTTAGGTATACAGCACAGTTACATTCATCATTGAGATCTTGTACCTTTACATGACAGGTCTTGGTTCTCATTTTTTCCACTTGTCCCTGCCCTTGGAGATTCTGTTTTTAATCATGACCCTGGAAAGCACACTTAAACATCGCCATTGTGAGATTTAATATTTTAATGTGAAGATTCCATCCTCTTACAGCACGAAATGCACCTAATGTAGTTTACATTACATTTAAATATGCTTGAATAAAATTCACTTAGTTATTGAAACCAATTATTATACAATTCGTGCATTTTTACATGTCAATTTAAATACAATGAAGATGATAGCTTTATCTAATGTTCTTATTTCAACATTGCACAAATTAGGAACACACATACTCTATCGTACTAATGAATTCAAGAGCTTTTCTTTCATTTAAAAATATAGCTGAAAGAGACAACCTACAAAGTAGGAAAAAAATTTTACCAGCTGTTCCTCCAAGGACTACTATCCAGACTATATAAAGAAATCAAAAGAATGAGATCCCACAAATTTGAAGACCCAATTATAGCCGGGCATGGTGGCACACACCTGTAATCCCAGCACTCGGGAGGCTGAGACAGGAGGATCGCTGTGAGTTCGAAACCAGCCTGGGCTACACAGTGAGTTCCAGGTCAGTCTAGAGATCTTGTACCTTTACATGACAGGTCTTGGTTCTCATTTTTTCCACTTGTCCCTGCCCTTGGAGATTCTGTTTTTAATCATGACCCTGGAAAGCACACTTAAACATCGCCATTGTGAGATTTAATATTTTAATGTGAAGATTCCATCCTCTTACAGCACGAAATGCACCTAATGTAGTTTACATTACATTTAAATATGCTTGAATAAAATTCACTTAGTTATTGAAACCAATTATTATACAATTCGTGCATTTTTACATGTCAATTTAAATACAATGAAGATGATAGCTTTATCTAATGTTCTTATTTCAACATTGCACAAATTAGGAACACACATACTCTATCGTACTAATGAATTCAAGAGCTTTTCTTTCATTTAAAAATATAGCTGAAAGAGACAACCTACAAAGTAGGAAAAAAATTTTACCAGCTGTTCCTCCAAGGACTACTATCCAGACTATATAAAGAAATCAAAAGAATGAGATCCCACAAATTTGAAGACCCAATTATAGCCGGGCATGGTGGCACACACCTGTAATCCCAGCACTCGGGAGGCTGAGACAGGAGGATCGCTGTGAGTTCGAAACCAGCCTGGGCTACACAGTGAGTTCCAGGTCAGTCTCAACTACATAGTGAGACCCTGTCTCAAAAGACCAAAATAAATAAATAAATAAATAAATAACCAATTATAAAATGGGCATCTGAAATGAACAGACATTTCTCAAACAAAGAAGTAAATTCAGCAAATAAACACACGAAAAAATCTTCAACATCACTGGCCATTCGAGAGATGCAGATGAAAACAACACTGAGATTCCACGTCACCCCACAAAGAATGGCTGCTATCAAGAAATCAAACAATAACAAATGTTGGCCGGGATGTGGGGAGAAAGGAACCCTTCTCCATTGTCGGTGGAATGCAGATTGGTGCAACCACTGTGGAAGATCCAGGGCACAAGGAACCTTTCCTACAGGATCCTACTTTGAGGCCGCCAAACTCCAAGCAGTCATACAATGCCAGGTGTCTACCGAAGGCCTTTAGATAGACCCTCTGTAGAGTAACTAACTGCTGAGCATAACCCCGACACTCTTCAGCTGGAAGTAGCCAGAGATGTCTTCACCCTTCGCCCCCTCACAGCAGCTAGAGGTACTTCTTCAGAGGGGGAATGTTGCAGATAGGTGAGTTAATTAGATATCTTATGGGCAATTAGACAGGGCCTCCCTCAAGGAGCTGGCCTTCTAGGAGCCCAAATGGAGGATAATCAAGACACATTCAGTGAAAGCCAGAATTCTAAAAGGAGAGAAACTACTACACCCTTGTGCTTCCCCAGGGATAAACAGCAGTGATCGGTATTCTAAATAGTTTCAGTCACCTGGGTTGGGGGCCAAGGTCTTAGCCCAGCCTTTCCAGGAAATATCCCTGACCCCCACCCTTACTGAAAATCCTTATACGCCCTTGCTATGTGACTTGCTCTCCTATTTGACTCCTGTTTAATCAATCTTACCTGGGTGACTGTACCCGTAATCTTATTGGTTGGTCATGGTTTTGTCCCACCTCATGCCCTCCTTGTAATTTTCCTTTGGGTCCAACAGTTTTGTCCCACTTTGTACCTGCCTCACCACATGGCTTTGCTGTATAAAACATCTTTGAAAACCTGGGTGAGCAGGCAACCCACTTTCTAATCCCCCTTGTCTCTCTTTAACAGAAGCTTTGTCTCCCTCAATAAATTTTTCCTACTCTTAAAAAAAAAAATGGAAACAAAGTCTTTGTAAATAGAGAAGGGTGGAGTGGGTGAAGAGAGGCCAGGGGAATAGGGAAAAAAATAAGAACCAAAATACGTCATGTAAAGGTATAAACTCCCAATGATGACTGTACCTGTATTGTATACCTAAAATGTACCAATAAAGAAAAAAAATATATAGCTGAGGGCAGTGGTGCACACCTGTAATCTCAGCACTCAAAAGGCTGAGGCAGGAGGATCGCCGTGAGTTTGAGGCCATCCTGGGCTACACGGAGAGTTCAGAGTCAGTTTGAACTACAAAGCAAGACTTAATCTCAACACATACATACTTTCATTATAAACAAAATCAAATAAACATAAAAGTTGAGCTGGGCAGGCTGGATCATGGCTGTACGCACTCTGGGAGACTGAGGCAAGAGGATAGAAAAAGTCACCTGTCTGCCAGCGGGTCAGGGCCGGCTGTCGCTGAGCCTCCACTTGTCAGTTGTGGCCAGCCCAGCCTGGAGTGGAGAGCGGCAACCGGCGGAGCCACTGGAGGGGCACCGCGGGAAAGAGGCTCAGCGCCGGGCACAGCCACAAAGAGCTGCCCTCTGCTGCCAGCCGGGATGAGGACACCGCGAAGCTGTCACTCTGCAAGGCGTCAGCCGCCAGCGCTCGGACCTGAGCCTTTGCACCAGTGACTCCTCCCCAGAGTGCAGCTGGTGCTGCAGAGAAACAGGCCGCTGTACAGCCAGCAGCAGGCCCCGCGACAGTATTTCTCTGGGCTCCAGTTATGAAATGGGGCTCCCAGACCTGCGGAGGACCTGAGCACTGCTCGGCCCATGTGGGGACGGCTAAGGATTATTTGGTTAGGGCACTTGTAATTATACCCCAAATTGGAGTGTTTGCTCTTAATTCATTTATGGGGGCAGCAGGAGCCTCTCAGCTCTTTCTTACTTGGAGATATAACCAAGAACTAAAAGCTAAGGAAATTAACTAAGAGTTCCCCATCACCGAGCAGTCTCACTGGACCCAACCACCGGGACCCAGAATATTGCTTGATTATGGACGAGGCAACTCTGTCTTAATGTTTGGAAGGCACACACACAAAAGTCTGGCTGTGACTGATAACTAGTGCTTGCCCCCCCCCAAAAAAAAAGAGTTTTTGAGACAGGGTCTCACTATGTAGTTGAGACTGACCTGGAACTCACTATGTAGCCCAGGCTGGTCTCAAACTCACAGCGATCCTCCTGCCTCAGCCTCCTGAGTGCTGTGATTACAGGCATCCGCCACCATGCCTGGCATGAATACTTCTTTTTCATTAAGTTTATTGGTACATTTTAGGTATAGAGTACAGTTACATTCATCATGGGGATCTTGTACCTTTACATGATTTATCTTGGTTTTTATTTTTTTTCCCATTCCCTGTCCTCCATCTTGTTTTTCTTTCTTTCTTTCTTTCTTTTTTTTTTTTTTATGAGACACAGTTACCGGAACACAATTAAAATAGAATTAGTTCAGAGTTTTGTTTTTGTTTCTGTTTTGAGACAGAATCTCACTACGTAGTCTGGGCTGGCCTTGAAATCACAATGCCTGCCCGGCTGGCCTGGCACTCATGGTGCTCCTCCTGCCTCAGCCTCTCCTGTGCTGGGATGGTTGTCTTGTGCCACCACGCCCAGCCCAAGTTTAGAGTTAAATATTGATGACTTCTGGGGTCTTTGTGATATTTGGGAGAAGTAAATAGCACATGAAGAGCACAGCACACCGGCTACTGGTGGAATTTAGTGTAAATACCATCTGACTTTTTCTGAATTCTGAGGAGCCCCTTGCTTAAGAAACACTTCTGCCTGTGTTTGAATTTGTGTAACAATCTGAGGTGGACAGGCTCTGACTGCCTTCCTGTCCATTGCTGAAGATTTGCTCTGTTCTGCACCTGTGAATCAATCTTTAGACTTGGGTCTGGCTTGTGCCACTTTGATCCACTTTGGTTCTAGATCTCTGCATCTTACTTTTATTTTCTACTAAGTATCCATGGGAAATATTATAATCACTAAAGTTGAGAATGGAAAAATTGCCAAGGAATTGTGTTTAAATTTGTTTCTTTAGGGCCGGGGAATTAGCTGAGTGGTGCCACTGCCTTCCTCACAAGCTCAAGGTCCTGAGTTCTATCCCCGGAACCAAAAAAAAGAAAGTTTTTTCAAGGGTCGGGGATTTAGTTCAGTGGCACCTCGCCTCACAAGCATGAGGTCCTGAGTTCAATCCCCAGCACCCAAAAAGAAAAGAAAAATTGTTATTTTAACAAACCAGACAATGTAACAGAAAAAATTTAGGAAGGTATACATGTGCAGCAGTCTGAAGCATAATTACACCATTTCTTCCAAAGCCTTGAGGAATCAATATTTCATTGTATTTTATTTATTTATTTTTTGTACCAGGGATTGAACTCAGGACCTTGCACTTGGGAGGCAAGCGCTGCACTGCTGAGCTAAATCCCTGGCCCGGAATCAATATTTTAGAAGATCCATGAGGTCCCTCACGAGATTTTGTTTTTAACCATATCATTTAATCTCCTACTGCTTCCTCTGCATGTGGTGCATGTGTGGTTACTGTTCTATGATCAGAGGCGAGCAAGATGTGTTTATCATGACCTTTGAGTTTTTTCTCATATTCTCCATTTTCTGACCAGTGTTTGATTGTCTTTGCTTAGTCCTACAAATTTGGGGGCAAGTAATAGGATGACACACAGTGGCTGCATCAAAATACTAATTTATTCTCAATCTATCTAACTTATCTTTAATCTTCAACCACCACAAAAAAACTAGGGTAAAATTACTGCAGATGATAGCACCAAAATCATTAAGCAGATCACAGAACTAGAGAATAGAATGGACCCCTCCCTGTTCTCCCTTCCCTGTACAAGCAAAACTGTTTCCACAAAACATATGAAGCCAAGTACAGTAGCACACACCTGTAATCTCAGCAGACTCGGAGACTGAGGCAGGAAGATCACACATTCAAGTCTATCAGGGGCAACATACTGACTTAGTGAAACTCTGTCTCAAAAAAAACGTAGGATATAAAATAAATACACAAAAATCAATGGCATTCTTGCACACCAAAAATAAACCTACCAAGGAAGAAATTATAAAAACAATCCCATTCACAATTTCTTCAAAAAAAAAGTGAGTACTTAAAATCGACCTAACCAAGGAAGTGAGAGACCTAACAAAAACTGTAGCATTCAATAAAAAGAGATTGAAGAGGACATCAGAAAATGGAAAGACATTGTTTCTTCCTGCACAGTTAGAACCAATATTGTCAAAATGGCCATATTTCCAAGACTGATAAATAGATTTAAGGAAATCTCAATCAAAATACCAACAGCATTCTTTGTTGAACTAGAAAAAAAAAAAAATCTCATGGAACCAGAAAAGGCCCAGCATAGCAAAAGCAACCCTGGGCAATAATACTAAAGCAGGAGACATCACAATCCCAGATTTCAATTTATATTGTAAAGCTACAGTGATTTAAAAAAATAAAAAGCATGATTCTGGTATGAAAACAGACATGCAGATCAATGGAACTGAATAGATACAGAAACAACCACAGGCACATTCAGTCATCTGATCCTTGACAAAGGGGCCAAAAATATACACTGGGGGAAAGATATTGCGTTTAACAAATGGTACTGGGAAAACTGGCTGTCCACAAGCAGAAGACTGAATCTAGACTCATATCTCTCATTATGTACTAAACTAAAATCAAAATGGATCAAAGACCTGGATATTAAAACAGAAACACCAAATCTACTACTGGATGATAAATTAGGTAAAACTCTCAAAGACATAGGTGTAGGCAAGGACTTTCTGAATGGACCCTCAATTGTATAAGAAACAATAGCAAGAGTCAACAAATGGGATTATATCAAACTGAAAAGCTTTTGCACATCAAAGGGAACAACCAATAGAATGAAGAGACAACCTACAGAATGAGAAAAATATTTTGCCAGCTACTTCTTGAACAGAGGACTAATAAATAGAATACATTTAGAATTTGAGCTGGGTGTGGTGGTGCACAACTGTAATCCCAGCATTCAGGAGGCTGAGGCAGGAGGATCACTCTGAGTTCGAGACCAGCCTGGGCTAAATAGTAAGTTCCAAGACAGTCTCAACTACAGTGAGACCCTGTTTCAAAAAAACAAAAACAAAAAATTTTTGAAAAAATTAAGACTCCCCAAAAAAGAACCAGTGTAAAAACAGGCATTGGAAAAGCATACACATTTCTCAGAAGAATACGTACAAATGGCCAATAAGTACATGAAAGACTTTTGCATCTCTGGTCATTAGAGAAATGCAAATTAAAACAACACTGAGGTCCCATCTCTTCCAGAAAGAATGGCTGCTCTCAAAACATCAAGTAATAATAAATGCTGAGAAGGATACAGGGAAAAAGGAACCCTTTGACATTGTTGCTGGGAATGTAAACTCATACAAACCCTACAGAAATCAGTATAGAGTCATCAAAAAAATAAAAGTAGAAATTCCATTTGCCCCAGCTATTCTCCATTGGGGCATCTTCCCAAAAGATTTAAAGACATCATATTGCAATGATTCATGCATACCCATGTTTATAGCAGCATAATTCACGAGAGCTAAATTTGGAAGTAGCCTACATGATGAATGGGTAGAGAAAATGTGGTATTTTACACAATGGAGTACTACTCTGCCATAAAGAAGGGCAAACTTGAGTCACTTGTAGGAAAATGAATGCAGCTTGAGACCATAATGTTAAATTAAACAAATCAGACACACACGCTTAAATATTGCATGGTCTTTTATATGAGAAACCCAAAATATAAATAAAGAGCAAAATAAAAGATAGATAATAAGAAATAGCAATATCTTTTGCATATGGAAAAGGGACCAAGAAATGGAGAGATGGAGGATTAAGGGTAGAAGAATGGGATTTTTAAAAAAGGATTTGGGAGCCGGAATGGTGGCACACGCCTGTAATCCCAACACTCGGGAGGCTGAGGCAGGAGGATCACTGTGCCTTTGAGACCAGCCTGGGCTACATAGTGAGTTCCAGATCAGTCTCAAGTACATAGTGAGACCCTGTCTCAAAAAAAAAAACAAAACAAAAAACGGATTTGGGATGTGTTGTGTGCATCCACCAACTCCCTGTGAGGATCACGATCATTTTGTACAAGACACATATACAAAAATGACAGAGGGGCCCAAGAGGTTGAGGGAGGAGGAAAAGGAGGGGAGGGAAGGGAGGAGAGGGAAAGAGATTTTAAAAAAAGAATTAAAATGTGTTATGCACACTTAGCCACTCCTTATGGTTAATGTAATTATTTTGTACTACAAATATGTATAATAATAAAATAATATCCTAAACCTAGAAAGAAAGAAAAAAAAAAGAAAGGAAAGGAAAAAAGAAAGCAGGCAATTCAAAGCAACATTGAGACTGTACTTTACTCCAGAAAGAACAGCCATCATCAAAAAAATCAAAAACAGGGCCAGGGATTTAGCTCAGTGGCACCACCTGCCTCACAAGCACAAAGACCTGAGTTTGATCCCCGGTACAAAATCAATAAATAATAACAAACATTGGCAGGTTGTGGGGAAAGTAACACTTTTACATTGTAGGTAGGAATGTAATTAGTACAACCGCAGTGGAAAATAGTGTATGGAGCATGTCTGGATGTCGTGCCAGGCCTCATGTAGTCATAGGTGGGGCTTCTGGGAGGTGACTGGATCGTGGGTGTGTGGAATTGGATCAGTCCGCTGATGGGTTTAGAACTGGGTCTGGTGCTGGGTGGTGAAGGCTCGTGGGAAGAGGCGGGTCCCTGTGGGCGTGGCCTGGTTGTACACACAACGCCTCCTGCCTTGAGCTGTTTCTCCCTTGCCGTGCCCCTCTGCCGTGCTGTCCTGCCTTAGGGCCAGCCAACTAAGGACTGAAACGTTTACAAACTCTGAGCTAAAATAAACCTTTCCTCCTTTAACTTGTGGGTGTTCAGTATTTTGTCCCAGCAATGGGAAAGTAACTAAGATAATCAGTATGGAGATTCTTCAAAACACTAAAAATAGAATTCCATTCCACCCAGCTGTACCTCTGGGTATCTTCCCAAAAGAGTTAAAGACATGGTGTTACAGTGATATATTCTTTCTTTTTTTGAGAGAGGGTCTCACTATGTAGTTGAGACTGATGCTGAAGCTCACTATGTAGCCCAGGTGAACTCACAGCGATCCTCCTGCCTCAGTCTCCTGAGTGCTGGGATTACAGGCGTGCGCCACCAAGCCCGGCTTACAGTGATACAATCTTACCCATGTTGATAACAGCTCAACTCACAATAGCTAAATTTTGGAAACAGCCTGTATGTCCATCAACAGATAAATGGATCAAGAAAATGTGAGTTATATACACAATGGAGTACTGTACAGCCATAACGAAGGGTAAATTTTAGTTGTGTTTAGGAACAAAGATATATCTCGAGACTATAACACGAAGCAAAATAAATCAGTCACAGAAAGTTAAATATGGCACAGTTTCTCTCGTAGAGAAACCCAAAGTATAACTAAATTGAAGAGCAAAATAAAAGATGGATGATAGGAGGGGCTGGGCATTTAGCTCAGTGGTTTCGCCACCTGCTTCACAAGCACAAGGATCGGAGTTCGATCCCCGGTACCAGAAAAAAGATACATGATAGGAAAAGGAGGCAGACTTTGTGCAGATGGGAAGGAGATCCAGACGCGGAGGGAGAGGGGAAGGTGGGGGGGGAAGGAGGGGAAAGGCATTAATGAACGCTAAGTGTATGTGCCAACTTTCCCTCGTGAATGTATTCCCCATGTAGCAAAACGTGCTAACACAAACCAGTAAATCAGGGCAGAGGATGCCACTCACTGTGAAGAAGACCCTGGGTTAAATCCCCAGTACTGCAAACATTTTTTCATAGGTATATATAATTTCTAGATCTATATCTCTATATGTCTCACGTCCTGAGGCAGCGTCTCCTGCTGCCTACCGGTCAGCTATTTCTCATGCCTCTCGATAAAAGATCTCTGTTGCCGTCTAGAACTATGATCTCAGTCGATGAATCATGAAGGGAATCTGAGCCAGCCACACAGCATCTTTTCCCTTTTGCTTGTGATTGTTTCAGAGGCCGATCTGTGATCTCTGTCTGACCCCTAGATGTACAAGAAAGTAAATTGAGAGCCGGCAGAGATTTGACTCCTGATTTTAAAGAAATAGGAAGGTTTATAAGAGGACAGTTGTTTTGCTTCCTTTCCTACCTCCCCCACCTCGGAAACACTGAAACAAATATGTTTACGTCTGTGAGGTGAGGGCGCCCATGATGAGATCCAGCTCTGGGGGAAAAGAAACAAGGTTTTCAAAACCCCGCTGAGCCCCTGAGGCAACCTGGACCCAGTGCCCTAAGATTTCTTGTTAAGCAAGCATCGAGTGTTACAATTACATCACTATGTTAGCAGTGTTTTCCGTTGCTTTCAACCAAGCACATGTTAATCAGGATAATCAACAGGGTTAATTACGTACCATAAATAAGGATTTGTCTCTTTTATTTTTATGTTACTTAATTTTTTTCAGTACGAGGGGTTGAATTCAGGGTCTTTGCACTGAGCCACAGCCCAGCATGTGTTTGTTTATTTAAGACGGGGTCTCACTAAATTGCTGAGGAACTTGCTGTCTTTTTGCCTTTGACTCCCAGAGTGGTGCGATCACAGGCTAGAGCCATCCGGCCTGGCTTAATTGAAAACTTTGATACTTTGGAGGCATCTGAGTTTTGGAGACCTCATATTTTCACCTACTCTGTTTATTTTATGAATTGTAATATTGCTGGGGCCAAGACTAAGAGAGTGGTTTCCTGCTGACACTCCTTGCTGCGGCTGCCTCCTCTTCCCCCAACCCTTCTTCTTTTAGTCCTAGCGCTGGGCATTGAAGCCAGGGCCTTTGCCCTGTGCTTATCTTCAGCTTCCCACCCAGTCTTTTTTGAGACAAGGTCTTGCTAAATCACTAGATTGCCCAGGCTGGGCTGGAACTTGCAATCTTCCTGCCTCAGCCTCCCAGAGTGTTGGTATTACAGGCATGCACTACCACACTTGGTTCCTGTTGTTTGATCTAGATGTTATGTCTTTAGTATGAACAATGTGTATCTGCTCGTGACTGCTGTTAATCACTGCTCGTAACTGCTGTTAATCATCAAATCACTGAGATCATGCTTGTGTGTGTGGCCTTGAAGCTAGTATATAACACCCTGTGTCAGAAATAAACTCTGCCATTAGCCACCAGCTTTTGGTCATTCACTGTGTCCACGGACGTCTCCCAGAGTCCTCTCCTCTAGAAGGAGACCTCAACAGAACGTTGGGTCTTTTGTGCTTACTTTTGCTGTTGTTTTGTTTTTTGAAACAGGGTCTCACTATGTAGTCCATGCTGGCCTCAAACTCACAGTGATTCTCCCGCCTCAGCCTCCCCAGGACTGAGATTACAGACATACACCAATACGCCTGGCTCCTTTTGTGTTTAATTTAATTTATTATTATTTTTTTTTTGGCACTGGGGATCGAACTCGGGACCTTGCGCTTGCGAGGCAGACATGTCCTCACTGAGCTAAATCCCCAGCCCTTGTGCTTAATTTAATTTATTTATTTTGACCAGGCCCATAACAAGCCTTTATTATGAGGAGGATCTGCCAGGCTGTCTCCAAAGGAGAGAAAAGCCTGTGTTTAATTGTAAAAGGAAAATCCATATTGATATTGAGCAATCAAAACGCGACTATGTAGCATTATTTCCCATTTGTTCCTTGTTGAGGAATTCGTCAGCCCTTCAGTTTTGATACGAGCAAGAACGTGCAGCCTGCTCCAGAAACTAACACGCCAAATGCTAGCTTTCTCAGCCTCCTTTGCAGCTAGGGCACAAGCATATGATTCTGTTTCTGTCAATCTGTTTGCCTGTGCTGAATTTTGACTTGGGATTAGTAAAAGTGGAACAGATTCATTTCCGCTTTGTGTTTCTGGTGGAGCAGTGCCGCTGCTGCTAACTGCCTGTCCCTCCTGAGCGGCAGGCGGGGGAGCGGTGGCCTAGGATTGAGCAGCAGCTCCTATCGCTGCGGTCTGCAAGCCGCTGTGCTAGTTCTGAGCAGTGGTGGCAGTGGTTTCCGAGCCCAGACAGGGGCACAGTATAGGCTGGGGTGCATTTCCTGGCTGCTCAGCCTTGAGTCTGGTTTTCTAACCATTTGAACAGTTCTACAAACTCCCAAATATTTCTGTAATAAACTTATGTATTGTTAAACTCATCCACAATAGGCTTCTAGGGTGTCTATTTCTAAAAATCCAAGATACAGAATGTCATGGATTCTCAGAAAGTATTTGTCTAAGATGCAACCTGTCTCATATCAGGTAGGATAAACAAAATGCAATAACTAACTAAGCTAAATAACAAAGATACGTTAAGCCCGGCTGGATAAACATAGGCTTTTTCCTGGGACGAAGGGGTGCAATCTTTGCACTGAGTTACATCCCCCGATTTTAAGTTTTATTAGATTTACACAGAGTCTCGCCAAGATAGTAAACTTCCCTGGGCTGGGCTCAGATTTGCAATCCTCCCCTCCCCACCTTGCCTCCCAGAGGTTTGCAATGACCGGTGTGCACCACTACACCTAACTGGACTTCAGGCTTCCTTTCTTTTTTCCCTGGAGGTATCACACATTCTAGGCAAATGCCCTCTACCACTGAGCCACATACCTAGCTCTTTTCAAAAAGATTATTATTCGGAGACACGACCTAGTGAAATTTCTTCCAATGGCCTTTGACTTGCAATCCTCCTACCTCAGCCTTTGGGAATAGAGCAGCGTGCCACCTTGTTTGACTTACTGTACGCCACCTGTTGGCCCGTGCATATTTCTACTTAGAGTTTGGAGGCCTCCGTGTGAAACTATTTAGTTCCCTTCAGAAATGAAGAGGAAAGATGTGTTCAGGAGTCAAAAAGCAAAGCTATATTAACATTTGTAGTGTTTGTATCCAAATAATTTACAGATATATTAATATTTTTGTAATTTTAAACGCCATTTAGAAACAAGATGATTTCTATTAAACAAATTCAAACCCAGGCATCATGGTTCACTTCTGCAATCCCAATACTCTGGGAGGCTGAGGCAGGTACATTTCAAATTCAAGCCCAGCAGGGCAATTTAGTAATTTAGCAAGATGTTTCAAATTTGAAAAATAAAAATAGACTGGGGATGCATCTCAGTGTAAGGACCCTGGGTTCGATCCCTAATACAATAAGAAAAACAAATTGGCTCTCAACTAAAACATATCAGGACTGGATTTAGCTCAATAGCACCTGTCTCGCAAGTGCAAGGTCCTGAGTTTGATTCCCCATACAGCAAAAAAAAAAAAAAAAAAAAAAAAAAGAAGGGTACATTTCATTTTGTGTTCTTACTGCAACTGCCATCCCCTAAAATAGCGATAGTGATGATGAACCTTTTAGAGATTTCAATGATAGCAAACAGTCCACTCTGTCACATGTGCCATAGGTTCGCCACCACTGCCCTCAAGTGAAACCAAAAGGACACAAGGAAATTGGGGCAGTGTTAGATATTGTTTGTCTGTGTAGTTCAGGCTGGCTTGAACTCACTATGAAGCCCAGGCTGGCCTTGAATTCTCAAGGATCCTCCTGCCTCAGTTTCCCACCTGCTGAGATTAGGTGTGTGTGTCACCACACCCAGCTTCTTTAAAAGATATGGGTACGAATCCCAGCCACTGCATAAGTACATTTTTCTGGTGCATTTTATGGGGTTTGGGAACTACACAATATTATTAGTAGTATTATTATGTGTAACATTTACCTTTTCTTCACAATTTGTTTCAGTTCTTTGATGACCTTTTTTAGGGTTATAATAAAAAAATGAAGTTCTTATTTACTTCATCCTAGAAAAGTTCAGAGGAAGTTACAGCAAACTGAATAGGGTATTAATTAAAAATATAAACATTGTTGTGGGGCATGATGGTACATGTTTGTAATCCCCCCTCTTGAGAGGCTGAGGCAGGAGGATCAGCATGAGTCTGAAGCCAGCCTGGTCTATATGGTGAGTTCAAGGACAGCCTGAACTACATAGCAAGACCCTGTCTCAAAAAAAAACCCCAAAACAAATATATATATATGTATATATATATATATTTTTTTCTGAAATCCTAATATAGAGTTGCTCACCCAAAGACACTTCCCATAGTTGATGTGCCTATAGGTTTCTTAAAATCTCTCCTTTTCTTTGGAACGACATTACTTTTAGAAACTGGACGTTACCTAGCACCAGCAAACTACTGCTGTGTGTGATTACGTTGCTCTTTGCTGAATGAAGTCGCTTCTTCCTTGAAGTGAAGCCATATCTTAGGACAACTGTATGACAAGGTCTGCAGACATCTTGCTTCCTTTGAGGAACCTTAATTTTTTAAAGAGGAAAGATTTAATCGACTAGAGAGAAGGTGAGCAGTTTGGACATCTGACACTGCTAATTTCAAGGCAGGAAAACAACCAAATAAGATATCAGAGTTACTGAAATTTAGAAGATGAAACTTCAGATGTTTTCACAAAGAAATATAATTCTAAAGTGCACAATAGTAGAGTTGTATTATATTAATGTTTAATTTATAGCCTAACCACTTAGAAAATGTTTCATTTTTGTCAAGTGTGGCAGTGCAAGCCTGTAATTCCAAGCACTCAAGACCTGAGGCAGGAGGACTGCTGTGAGTTGGAGGCTGAACTGTATATCCAGACCTAGCTAAAAAAAAAAAAAAAGAAGAAGAAGGAGGTCTGGGGATGTATCTCAGTGGCACCATGCCTGCCTGGCAAGTGCAAGGTCCTGAGTTTCATTCCCCGTATTAGAAAAAATAAAAAGGAGAGAAAAAAAAAAAAAAAAACAAGGAAGTTTCATTGTTGTATGTATTTATTTAAGATACCAAGTGCAATAGTATTAGATTTAAATAACTCATTTGGTTTTAAATGAGAAGTATTTAAATCTAGCCTCTTTAATACACGGTCCAGGGCTGGAGATTTAGCTCAGCGGTTCGGTGGCCTGCCTTGCAAGCGCAAGGACCCGAGTTCAATCCCTGAAACCGGGGGGAAAAAAAAATACATGGCCCTGAAGCCTCGTGTGGTGGCGCATGCCTATAATCCCAGCACTCGGGAGGTTCGCTGTGAGTTCAAGACCAACCTCGGCTACATAGTGAATTCCAGGTGTCTCAACTACATAGTGAGACCCTGTCTCAAAAAACCAAAAAAAAAAAAAAAAAACAAAAAGAGAGAGAGAGAGAGAGAGAGAAATAAGTCTCTCCATCTCCAATAGTTACAGTCTTATTATTACCCAGAGGTAGTTGTTAATAATTTTTTGTTTATATTTGTGTGCCATGTTTGTTTTAAATTTACTTTTATTAGTCCATGTCTGCCACACATGTTGATCACATTCACGGGGGGAGGCCTGACATGGACAGAACACATCTTAATTCTTTCTGCTTTCCATTCCACTGTGTGCCCACCCCATTTCCTTTTTTAAAAAAGAACTACATTAGCTGGGCTTGGCGGCCCGGGGCTATAATGACAGAAGGCCGCCGAATCCAAAGTTCAAGCCCATTCTGGTCAATTTGGTGAGACCCTGTCCTGAAATGCAATATTCCTAAATTGAGTTTTATTTTATCCCATTTCCCCCCTTGAAATAAAATATTTTAAAAGGGCTAGAGGAACGTGTCTTAGTGCAAAGGCCCCTTGATTCAAGTCCCAGGATGAGGGTGAGGAAAGGAGAGGGCAGGGGAGGTGAAGAGAGAGGAGGGCAGGGGAGAGGTGGGGAGAGTGACTGAAGGTAGCAGAAGGTAAAGATGTCCAATGTTTGCATGATTGGAATCAGAGTTCATAGATCTCCGTAGGATATAAGTTCAGAAAACGGCTGAAGCACGGTCTGTGGGTGCTTCGGACGCTGACATCAAAAGGCCTAAGAGAAAGCATCAGTAGCTTCTGACTGTTTGAGCCACCTCTGAAAGCACTGCTTAAAACAGCCCTCACCCTAGAGGTGTCATGTGCGGGAAAAGCTAGCAGGGGTCTGTTGCCTGACCGGTGAGGAAGGTGAGGCATCTCCTAGCAAGTGAAGCTCATGAGTGTTTTCAGGTTTTCCCTTGAGTTTCAAAACAAAGAGCGTGAGCCCACAGCTGTAGCCCGTTCCTCCGGGGGCTGAGGCAGAAGGATCCAGGCCAGCCTGGGCAATCTGGAGAGACCCGGCCTCAGAAACAAAAATACATTTTAAGAGAGGCTGGGGATGCAGCTGAGTGGTACACCGCTTGTCTCGTATACACAGAGGGTGTGCAAGCCCTGCACGGAAATAAAGAAAAATGTGCTCCTTCGTAACTTAAAATTAAGGAGGGAGACTGGCTCAAGTCTCTTATAAGAGGAGCAACATTATTAATTTAATTATGGGAAATCAGTTACAATGGCTTTAGGATATCCATTTAAAAAAATACATTACCCTTTTTTTTCAGTGTTTTAAAGAACGGGTCTTGCTATGTAATTCGGGATGGACTTGAGCTCACTTTGTAGCTAGCCCAACTCAATGCAATCCTCCTGCCTCAGCCTCTCAATTGCCAGGAATACAGCCAGAAGGGCTGTCCTTTTTTTTTGGGTTCTGGGGTTCTAGCTACTCTTTCCAGGTCCTTGGTGTCCTGAACAAAGGACTAGACAAGGCACACGGAAAAGCCAGCAACGTTTTACATTTATTAAAGATAGGAAAAGAAGCACTCTCAGGGCTAGTGCAGGTCACTAAGTGAGTTCACAGTGGCCTTGGGCTTTGGTGTCCCTCATTCTTCAGACTGATGTCAGATGTAGGCTGTCCTGTCACAGGAGAAGTGAAGATAGCATTTTCTGATTGGTCCCAGGTACGGGCGAGGAACTGCTGCGCACGTGTCCTGATCTGCAGGGCTCACAGGTCACGCCGCTTGCCCCGCCAGCTGGCCATGCCCGCACCTCCTGTCCCACGGCTCCCCATCTTGCTGTCTGCTCTCTCACTTTCACCGCACTGCCGCACTCCGGCTTTCTACTCTGATTCTACTGAATTGGTTTAGCACGGGTTATTAGTTATCTGACTAACGAAAGTGACTGATCTTGGGTTTTAAATGGCCACTTAGTTGACTATTCTTTGACATTTACTATTAATAAAGTCTTGAAAATATGTCCCCCCCAGTGCTGTTTTCAAGATATGATTAGCTGGGTGTGGTGGTGCACGCCTGTAATTCCAGCACTTGGGAGGCTGAGGTGGGAGGTTCGCTGTGAGTCTGAGGCCTGTCTCAAAGGAAAAAAAAAAAGTGGGGGGACTGGTATTTAGCTCAGTGGTTCTGCCGCCTGCCTCACAAGCACGAGGTCCAGAGTTTAATCTTTGGTACAAAAAAAAAAACAGGTAGGATTACTCCTTGGTTTCTTCCTATTTATTTCATTATTCCTTTGCATTCTCTGCTGACTCCTCTTACTTTGCCAAAGGAAAATAATATATGCTTCCTAGTGCCCTATCCTTAGCTCTGTTTACTTCTCTTTTTCTCTATTTTTTTTCTTTTTTTTGGCACTAGGTATTGAACTCAGGACCTTGCGTTTTCGAGGCATGCAGCAGCACCACTGAGCTAAAAAAATCCTCAACCCTCTCTGTTTTTTTGTTTTTGGTAGGAGGGATCGAACTCAGGCCCTTTTGAGGCAGGCAGAACCACTGAGCCAAATCCCCAGCCCAATCCTGTTTTTTTTTGTTTGTTTGTTTGTTTGAGACAGGGTCTCACTATATAGTTGAGTCTGACCTGGAACTCACAGGGATCCTCCCCACCACGACCGGCTAAAGCATTTGTCACATAAATTGGAGAACTTTCTCTAGTGTTTTTTTTTTTGTTTTTGGTACTGGGGATTGAACTCAGGTCCTTGTGCTTGCAAGGCAGGTGGCGGAACCACTGAGCTAAATCCCTGGTTCCCCCACCCTGTCTCTGTTTTTTTGAGATAAGGTCTTGCTACATAGTTTAGACTGACCTTGAACTCACTATGTAGCCTAGGCAGCCTTGAACTCACATTGATCCTCCTGACTCAGCCTCCCTAGTGCTGGGATTATAGACATGTGCCGCCACACCTAATTTACAAATTTATTCTAAAAAAGTGCGGGTTAGATTCCTCATCTTAGCTTTGGAAACTTCTCAGACCCAGCCCAGTGAATAATGAAAATTGTGGTTATGAAATGTTATGTTTAGCCAGGTATGGACTGCCCAGAGTTTGAAGCCAGCCTGGGCTACATAGTGAGTTCAAGGCCAGCCTGGACTACCTGGGGAGACCTTGTTTAAAAAAAAAAAAGGGAAGAATTTAAAGAGTTTAAACAAACAGTGTGGTGACTCACATCTGTAGTTCCAGCAGGCTGAGAGGCTGAAGCAGGAGAGTTAAAAGTTTGAACTCGGCCTGGGTGGTTTAGGGAGATTCTCTCTCAAAGTGAAAAAAAAAATTTAAAACGGGTTGGGGATATAGTTCAGTGTGAAGGCCCTGGGATTAATCCAAGGAGGAGGGGAGGAGAAGAAGAAGGAGGAGGAGGAGGAGGAGGAGCTTCTCATGTTTGAGATCTCGTGTTCACGGTGATTTGTGTGCCAAGCACATGCTCAGCGACAACACGTGACCTACACGCAGAAGAGCTCTGAACTGCAGAACGCATTTGAGAAACCACTTATGATGCATCTGCCACCAAGTCTACAGTGGGGACTGCAGTGCAATCCCAGCGGAGTTCTGGTGATATCTTTAGCCCTGGCCATTGAATGAGCTTGATTCAGTTGTGGACTTCTAGCTGAACAACTGTATTTATCTCTTTCTGCTTCACAACTGAGGACACCAAGATAAGTGTAACTGAAGTAATTTTCAGGGTTAACAAGGACCAGATACCATCCTTTCCACTCTATGTTCTGGACACCCAGGGGTGATGCTGAGAAGTTTCCAGTCATTGTCCTAAACCTGCAGGCACCTCACTCAGATTCCAGGAAAGCAGAGCCTCTCAGACCACCCCTCCCTCAAGAGGTCACTCCCCACATGAAAACGGTTACCCCAGAACAGGAACCAAAGATGTCCCGTTAAGCAGGAGCCGTCATCTCATGCTGGGAACCAAACTGCCCCCTTAAGAGATGGTGGCAGCAAGATATGGTGGTGCATGCCTGTCATCCAGCACTTGGGAGGCTGAGGCAGGAGGATTGCTGTGAGTTTGAAGCCAGCCTGGGCTGCATAGTGAAAGGCCAACATGAACTACATAGTGAGACCCTGGCTCAAAAATAGAGAAGGATATGTATAAATATATGGAGAGAGAGAGAGAGAGAGAGAGAGAGAGAGAAAAGATGAGTCTCCCACCAGAATCTTATAGTGTAATTGGGGTTCTGGAGTCTCTTTCTAGAGATTTTAGGTTCTTGTCCTGAACAAAGAATTGGACAAAATAAGAGCAAAAAGTAGGGAGGTTTTACATTTATTAAAGGCAGGAAAAGAAACATGCTCTGAAGAGTGAGTTGTGAGCCAAGTAAACGGAGGAAAAGAAGTACATGCTAACCTAGAATAGCAAAGACAATATTGGGCAGCAAAGGCAAGGCAGGGGCATCACAATTCTTGAATTGATTCTTTTTTGTTTGTTTCACTCTGATTTTTTGAGGCAAGATCTGGCTACCTCGGTCAGGCTGGCTTTAGGCTCACAGTGATCCTCCTGCCTCAGCCTCCCCAGCGCTGAAGTTACAGGTGTGCGCCACCACGCCTGACTGAAGAACTGGTTCAGCCATGTGTGTGATCCCATCTGCAGGTGAATGTGCGTGCTATGTAGTGTAATGTCTGACCCTTGGACAGAATTATGAGATCATATTGAAATGCTGACTCAGAAGAGAACTTTTTCTTTTTTGTACCTGGGATCGAACTCAGGACCTTGCACTTGCAAGGCAGGTGGCGGCACCACTGAGCTAAATCCGTGGCCCTAAAAGAATGAATCCATTTCAGTTACAGAGTTGATTGTGTCATTAAAAGTTTTAGTATTAATCTTTTTCTGATAAAGTTACTGACTGAATAAAAAAGAAAAAGAAAACATTCAATTCATATTGTTCGTCTTGTGAAGGCCCCACCATTTACCACGGAGACCGAGCTGGAAACCTGTGCTTTCCTTATCAGCACAGACCCTGACCTGAAGCCTGAAGTTTCCTCCCTCTAATACTTTGCAAATCTGAGACTCACACTGAATTCTCTCTTATAGAGAAAAGGCTAAATTGTTCTGGTGCTGGAGCTTTGTCTCCAGCAAGGTTTTTGTTTTGTTTTTTGAGACAGAGCTCCACCCAAGTAACTAAATCACCCAGGCTGGGTTTGAATTTTGCAATACTCCTGCAGGCCTCAGCCTCGCAGAGTATTTTGAGTATATGGTTGTTTTGTTTGTTTGTTTGTTTTGTTTTTTGCAGTACCGGGGATCAAACTTAGGACCTTGTGCTTGCAAGGCAGGCGGTGGCACCCTGGAGCTGAATCTCTGTCTAGCCTCCCAGAGTATGAGCGCTGGGATTTGGGATTCCAGGTATGTACCATCACACCCAGATAGTTGGCACAATTTTTCTAAAATATTTTATGCTTAGATGGAGAACTCCAGATAAATCCAGCTAGAAGAATATTTTCTGAGGCACTCTCTGGAAACCTTTAGAACTCTCAACCTGTTATAACCTTTCAATTTGGCCATCCATAGGTCCCTGAGTAACTGGGATTTCGGCTGTGTTCCACCGGGTCCGGCAACAATATTGATTCTAATTTCCGCTTCAATTATGCATTTCTTTGTAAAGTACAAAAACTTTAAACAGAGGAACAATTCTAGACACAAGATATTCCCTGCCTTGGGCAGTAGAAAAGACAAAGACACCACAAGAAGAGAGTCGGATTTGGGGTAATGAAATCCCTGCGGGTGGCTTTGAGGGATGGGAAACTGGACAAGGGGAAGAAAAGCAGGCGAGAGCCGGGCCCACTGAGGCCTCAGGCCTCCACAGAAGCAAAGCCCTAAGTGAGGGGAAGACGGGCTGGCGGGGACTACGAAAAGAACGCTGCAACGCAGTTCCTCATTCATCCACTTACATGTGCTCCCGCTGTGCTCACTTTTTGAGTTTCCACCTCCACAACCCTGGAAAGAACACTGCTTAGTGTTCGTACCGGCCGCATTCCAGCCGTGGGTGGTGGCACACGTCTGGAGAGGCTTAGTCAGGAGGATCGCCATGAGTTCAAGCTCAGGCTGGGCTCCATAGTGAGTCCAAGGCCAATCTGAACTACATAGCAAGACTGTCTCAAAAGCAAACAAACAAACAAACAAAAAGGCATTACAGACTCCCCCTCCCTCCCTCCCTTCTGTTCTTTCTTTCTCGAGTACATGGGTTTATTTCTTCGCTCTGTCTCTGTCTCTCTCTACATATGCATTTGGAATCAATATGAAAACCCACTTAGTTCATACCCTTGGTATTAGGCAGGACCACACCTAAAATAACCTAGACAGGAAAGAAAAAAATACGGCTAGGGCTGGCAACCTTTTTGTTGGAAGTTTGCTAATATCAACACTCGGGAGGCTGGTGTGCCAGATAGTTGAGCTCCTGGCGCTGATTTAAAGTGGTGCTGCTGTCGGGGCCACACCTGGTCCTGTTGGAATCAGGCTAAGATTAGGCCTGGCCTGGTTCCAGGCAGGGCTGTAGGCTCACACCGATTTGCCTGGGCAGCAATAACTTCCCTGGAACTGCAAGTGTTTGCTGTGGGACGACTACTTACGCGCCCTTCTTCCCATTTTGCCACCCAAGACGCGGGCTGTGGAGGCTGTGCTTGCCCTCTCGCGTCGGCGTTGGACACAGAAGCTCCTCCTGGAGCGGCCAGTCCAGCGCGGCGCTCCTGTCCCCGCCGAACTGTCCGGGCCTGCGAACGTCCGCAGAAAGGCCCCGCTCGGAGCTGTGGCTGCTCGCGAGTGTGAGCCCTGGTGTGCCGCGGGAGAAGCCGGGTCACGGAAGACGCCGCCAGCCCGCCAGGCCCACAGGGCCCTCTTCACGCCTCCTCTCCCTCTTCCTGCCGCCTTCGACCCGCACCCCAACCTCCATCTCCAGCGCGGTGCTACCGGCCTTGTCTGTTTCTGTTTGGCGCTGTGGAAGGGCGTGAGCCTCCCTCCCTCCCACCTCTCCCTTTCCTTTCTTCTTTGCTTCCTTTTTAAAAACTTCGTTTTGTGTGTGTGTGTGTGTGTGTGTGTGTGTGTGTGTGTGTGCGCGCGCACGCGTATGTTTCTGAGTTACTTCCTTGGCCCTTGTTTTGTTTTATTAATTAGTTACTTTATTTATTTATTGGTACCAGAGATGAAACTCCGGTCCTTGTGCTTTCCAGGCAGGCAGCGGAGCCACTGAGCAAAATCCCCAGCCCCGTTTTAGATTTTGAGACAGAGTCACTAAGTTATCCAGGTTGGGCTTGAACTTGCAATCTTCCTCTTCACCCTCCCAGTGTGCTAGGATTATAAACCTGCATCCGCATGCCCAGGCACAGTCCTTTCCGTTTTGTTTTGTTTTGCTTTGGTTTTTTGAGACAGGATCTCACTATGTAGTTGAGACTGACCTGGAATTCACTATGTAGCCCAGGCTGGTCTCGAACTCAGTGATCCTCCTGCCTCAGCCTCCCGAGTGCTGGGATTACAGGCGTGCGCCACCACGCCCGGCCAGAATCCTTTCTTTTAACAGGTATTTACTGAGCGGTTTCTGTGTTCCGAATAGTAGCTGAAATACCAGAGAGGCAAATTCCTCAGGCCCTGAGTAGACACCTGGAGCTGTATAGAAGACGGCAAGCAGTGAGGCTGTGCCTGGGCGGGCGAGTTTAGGAGTGATGCGAACAGGACCACAGCCTAACAGCCTCATTGCGTGGTGGGACTAGAACCAGGGAAAACACAAACTGTAGAGCAGAGAATCATCCTTCCTCCTTTTCTGCAGTGCTATGAGTGGAATCCAAGGCTGCTAGCCCAGCAGCCTCCCACTGAGCTGCTTCCCAGCCATTTTCCTCTGGACAGGTTCTCTCTCCTGAGAGATGAGCGACTTCCTGAGGCGTAGTCTAGGAAATGATCATCATCAGTCTGGGACCCAGCTTCCCTCTGTCCCCCCAAAATGGCAGTGGGTGCTGGATGCCAGCAGCTCCTTCCCCAGCTCTGCAATAGTGTTTGCTACAAGACAGACCCTTGGCCCAAAGTGTACAGCTCATTCCATTAACTTTATCTTGGGGTTAACATATAAGTCCTGAAAAGCCGGGTGTGGTGGCTCACACCTGTAATCCCAGCACTCGGGAGGCTGAGGCAGGAGGATCGCTGTGAGTTCGAGACCAGCCTGGGCTACATAGTGAGTTCCAGGTCAATCTCAACTACATAGTGAAACCCTGTCTCAAACAAACAAACAAACAAACAAAAAAAACCCTACCACACACTACATACAGGTCCCGGAGAGAAAGCAGCATTTCTTTCCTGACTGGGGTTATTAAACTGCAATGAATGGTACAGGTTTGGGATGAGCAGAGAGCCATTCTTAACTGTCTTTTAAAGAATAAGAATGTCAAAGAGAAATGGAAATGAGAAGACAATAGGTTCTGATTGAGCAGAGATCCCAGGTCAATTTCCCAAGTTGCCAACTCCTCTGACTCTTGCTTTGATCTACTTGGCGAGCCAAGCACAAGAGATCACACCTTGGCTTTCCTGGTTTACATCAGACCGCTGCTATTCCAGGAAATGTTTCCTGACATAACAGTGACCATGGATGTGATGTTAAGAGGGAAAGGCTACCTGGGGATTCAGTTTAGGGGCACAGCACTTGCCTGGAAAATGCGAGGTCCTGAGTTTGATCCCCTGTTCAAAAACAAAAACAAAAAGAAGGCGAAGTTACAGCTGGTATGGTGGTGCACACCTGTGATCCCAGCACCTAGGAAGCTGAGGCAGGAGAATCACTAGTTTGTTTTTGTTTTGAGACAGGGTCTTGCTCTGTAATTCAGGTTGACCTTGAATTCACTAGGTAGCCCAGGTTGGCCTCAAACTCATTGCAATCCCTCTGTCAAAATTTTATATTGCTCCTAAGTTTTTGTCATAGTTAGAAAATTGTCTTCCTGGATTTCTTTTTTCTTTTCTTTCTTTCGTATTGGGGATCAAACTCAGAACCTTGCACTTGCGAGGCAGGCATGGTGCCACTGAATTAAATCCCCAGCCTTGTTCCTTTCTTTCTTTCTTTTTTTTTTTTGAGACAGGGTCTCACTATGTAGTTGAGATTGACCTGGAACTCACTGCATAGCCCAGACTGGTCTCGAACTCACAGCAATCCTCCTGCCTCAGCCTCCCGAGTGCTGGGGTTACAGGTATGCTCTACCACACCCGGCTGTTCCTTTATTTCTTGTCACACTTTGTACCTTTATTTTTTATTTTTTTGCTGTGCGCGGGATTGAAGGCCTCAGGGCCAAGTATGCAGGAGGAAGTGCTCTACCTCTGAACAATATCCCCAGCCCTTGGATCACTAGTTCAAGGCCAGCCTGGACCACAGAGTGAGATCCAGTTTCAAAACAAGCAAGCAAACAAACAAAGGCAGCCTGGACTGTGACTGCCAAATAGAAAATGCACTTCTAGGAAGGCCCTTTCTTTTTCTGTGAGCTTCTTTCTTTTCCTCAACTCTGTCTGGATTCACAGACAGTGCCAAGCACCTTGGACTTGGTCAGGAATACTGACTTAGTCACTGTCTTATGGCTGAGACACAGTACTAACACATTCACTTTACAGGAGGGGAGGCTGGGGTATAGCTCAGCGGTAGAGTGCTTGTCTAGCGTGTTCCAAGGCCCAAGGTTTGATCCCTAGCTCTGCAAAAACAAACAAACAAACCAAAGAAGGCAGGGAGGTTTTGTCCCTTTCTGGCTGGCTTCCAGCCAAGAAGGCTGGTGGAAAGGTCCAGGGTAGGCAGGCTGCTCACCTCGTGGCACCTGGAAGCAGGGAGAGGAGGGAGACGCGCCCTCCGGGCCAGCTCCCGGTCTGTCCACAAGTTAGCTGCAGTCCCATAGCCCGGTCACCTTGCAGAAGCCTGGTCTCTGAGCGCCAAGGCTCTTGGGGGACCATTGGATACAAACTTTAGCAATGAGAAGTCGCTGTTTGGAGACTCACAACGTAAAAAATTCACCCGAACAATATGATAGTAAGCTACAGGTTAAGTAAGAGAATCAAGGGAGGAATTAGTGAATTGGAGATGGGAGGGAATGAAAGAAAGATGGCTCCCTAATAAAAATTTTACCAAAAAGCTTGGGTATTTACTCTTCCCAGGCATTACCCCATTTAATCTGTCTCATCTTTGTTCTTTCAATTTTTTGGATGAGAAAACTGAGATTTTGTGTAAAACAAAAGACGTCGGGCTACAGGAGGTTGTACAGTTTAATGGTGGTGTGCTTGTCTAGAGTGTGCAAGTCCTTGGGTTGAATCCTTATCACAAAAGGATAAACAAAAGACAGGAAACTACAATACAAAGCAATTGTGTAGCTTGGCCATATTCACAAATTTCCTACATTGCAGAGTCAGAAGTTGAGAATATTTTACTCCAAAGCCTGGTTATCACAGGCTATAGCTGTATCAAAACTGTTTTACAGGGGGTGAAGGGAGGGCAGGGAGAAGAGGAAAAAATGAGAACCAAGACCTGTCATGCCGTCACACCTGGCGTTATCTAAAACTTTTCAGAAATGGGCATTAGGTATATCACAGGCTCAGAATCAGTCAGAGGAAAATTTATTTAACTTTGTTTACTTTCCTCCAAACCTACTTGAACCTGGAATCATCTTGAAGGGAAACCTCATTATGTGAAACAATATGAGTTAATATCTCATACAGACTCTTGTTTGCAAAGAGAGAGTGAAGTGTTGAAGGTCAGTACGATTGAAATCGGTCGGTTCACCAGTGAAGACTGTACTGTCGACCTCAGTGTACTCAGCCGTGTGCGAGGGCTATTTGGGGGCAATAGGAAAAAGAGGTGGGTAACAAGGAGAATCTGAATCCCAAGGAATTTAAGCAGCAGTAAAATAAAAGCTGAGACCTCACTCCAGTACTGCAGACTCCTGTGCATGACATCAAAATAGCCTATTGTACGGCGTTTTGGTGAGTTCCAAGGTGAGTTAGACTAGTTCCTGCCCACGAAGGCACTTCTTCTCTAGAAATGAGATGCCCAAGGGAAGAGGGAAGATTTCAGAGTTGGAGAAATCAGATTTATTAATTTATTTTTTTGGAGACAGAGTCTTGCCGTGTAGCTCAGGCTGTCCTTGAACTCACTGTGTAGCCCAGGCTGGGCTACAAACGTGTAGTGATCCTCTTGCCTCTGCCTTCTGAGTCCTGGGATTATAGGTGTGCACCACGCCTGGTTTAGGAAAGGTTTTTTTGAAGCCAGTATTCAGTTCAGAGTTTGATTTAGTGTGTGTGTGTGTGTGTGTGTGTGTGTGTGTGTGTGTGTGTGTGCCCTTGAGTGCACAGATGTTTGGGACAAGGTCTCCCTGCTGCTGGCCAGACGTGAGCTCAGCATCCCCACGTTTCAGCGTTCTTAGAGTGATAGCACACGTGCACACAATGTCTGTTTAAATTTTATGTGTGTGAGCGCGTGTAACTAGGGTTTGAACCCAGGGCCTTCACATTTTTCCAAACACTTTTAATTTGCTTAATTTAACTTAATTTTTTTTGGTACCGGAGATCAAACTTGGGGCCTTACACTTGCAAGGCAGGCTGTGGAACCACTGAGCTAAATTCCCAGCAATCACTTTTTATTTTTATTTGATTGATGGATAGATCTATTTTTTTGAGACAGGGTTTTGCTAAGTAGCCCAGGCTGTCCTCAAACTCCCTCCCATCTTCCTGCCTCAGCTTCCCACGTGCTAGGATTATAGCTATTTCACACCATGCCTGGCTTTTTTCTTTTCTATCTTGAGGAATTCTTGCTAAATTGTTTTTTAAAAGTTCTTTGTAATTTATCTTATTTTATAATGATACTTTTAAATTTTGAATATTTAATTTCATTTTACTTAGTGAACTTATTGCTAAATTGTTAAATTGTGCAAGCTGGGCTCTAACTTGCCTTTCTCCTCAGCCTCCTGGAGTGCTGGGGTTACAGATGTGTGCCATTGTGCCCCACTTTACTTTGTATTTGTTTATTTACTTACTTTTGGCTTTACTTTTTACTTTTTTTTTTTGAGACAGGGTCTCACTGTAGTTGAGACTGACATGGAACTCACTGTGTAGCCCAGGCTGGTCTCGAACTCACAGTGATCCTCCTGCCTCAGCCTCCTGAGGGCTGGTATTACGGGCATGTGCCACCACACCCTTTACTTACTTTTTAATAAATAAAAATCTGTGAATTCTGTATGGCTAAAGAATACTTTTAACGGGAAAGAATGGTTATCCAGAATGTAGAAAGACCTCCTACTAAATAAATACTGCAATACGAAGCTAGAAAATCCTATAGGAGCTGGGCGTGGTGGCACATGCCTGTAATCCCAGCACTCGGGAGGCTGAGGCAGGAGGATCGCTGTGAGTTCAAGACCAGCCTGGGCTACATAGTGAGTTCCAGGTCAGTCTCAACTACATAGTGAGACCCTGTCTCAAAAAAAAAAAAAAAAAAAAAAATCCTATGGGAAAATAGAGAAAGGATATGGGGGCAATCGTACAGACTGCGATTGTTCATCATGACTCCCTGGCAGCTGGGTGGGGTCGCCAAACCTGTAATCCCAAAACTGGGAAGCTGAAGTAGGAAGATTGCTGGGGGTTCCAGGCCAGCCTGAAATAAATAGTTCAAGGCCGCTCTGAATTATCCCGTGAGACCTTGTCTCATAAAAAAAGAAAAACAAAATACAAGAAAAATAATAACAAAACCCTAAAACCAGAATAAGGGAGGCGGGAGGGAGAAAGGAAGGAAGGGACAAGAGACAGTGAAAATAGAAGGGAAAAAATGGAAACAAAGCTTTTGTACACAGGGAAGGGAGAGGCTGGGGGGATGGGATAAAATAAAATGAAATTTATTTAAAAAACCCTAACACTAACAAAAGCTGGGGATATAATTCAGTGCAAGGTCTCTGGGTTTAATCACCGGTACCCCACGCACATGCACGCACCTCACAAACCCACCCAACCCAACCCGCAGATAGTAGAGCACAGTTATGGGGCGTTCCAGAAATGATGGACACGCAGGCCAGCAAATTGAGTGCGGAGGACCCGCCCCAACCGCCTATTAGATAGGCGACACTATCCAATAGGCTTGCAGCCTGGGTGGGCTAAAGGTCAAAGAAGGAAGAAAGGGACCTGCGCACCTGAGATTCCAGTGTGCCCAGCCTTCCACTGATAACATCAGCCGCTCCACTGCAGAGAGCTTCTTGGTCCCTCCCTTGGGTTGAGCGCTCCTGGTTCCTCCGTCTTCCCAGCTACAGAGGGCCACTGTGGACTCCGCCGCGGATCCCGTGAGGTACCTACGAATCCCCTTGCGTTATTGTACATGTATTTCCTGTCAGTTTCTGTTTCTCCAAAGAACCCTACCCACTTAAGATTTTGGTACTAGGAGTTGTTTCTAGCGAGACAGGGTTGTGTGGATGAATTTCTGTAGTTGACCTAAAGTCGACATGGTCTTCGGATAACGTAAAAAGTAGTGACAGCCCACGGTGGGAGATGTGTGAAGTTATATGCAAAATAGGGATCCAGTTAATCGTCCTTATTCACCACCCATGAGATGCCATTGAACCCAGGGCCTTCCCCATTGAGCCACATCCCCAGCCTTTGTTTTTTTAGACAAGATCTTTCTTTCTTTTTATTGGGTTTTTCGAGACAGGGTCTCACTATGTAGTTGAGACTGACCTGGAAACCGCTATGCAGCCCAGGCTGGTCTCGAACTCACAGCGATCCTCGTGGGATTACAGCATGCGCCCCCACGCCGGTTTAGACAGGATCTTTCGTACTAAGTCAGTTTTTGGGATCCTTCCGGGCATGCGCCGACATACTTGGCCTGGCGACGCATTTGTGAATGTGGGATAATGTGGAAGGAACATAAACCTGAATCAGGCATAATTTCTTGATGTGGGCTCATCAAGCAAAGATTCTGGATAGAATGTGACAGTTTGTGGAGTTATTTGGTGGGGTGGCTAAAGTACGGATGGAAAGATGGCCCACTGTGAGTTAGTTTCAGAGGTTCGATATGGATGGAATCTCCTGAAATGAGGCAAATCAAACCTCTCCTTATATTGTGGGTGTCAGGTTTGTGTTTCATTGTCAGGGAAGGTGCCAGAGACTGGGCATACAAACGTCCAATGAATGTGGAAAAAAACTTAAAAAAGAATAATACCCGCCCCCCTTTTTGAGACAGGGGTCTTGCTATGCACTTAAGGCTGAATTTGAACTCACTACTTATCCCAGGCCAGCCTTGAACTCAGGACTTCCTTTTACTTCAGCCTCTTGAGTGTTAGGATTACAGGTGTGGGCCACCACACCCAGCTAAGATGAATCTGGCTGTTTAGGAAAAACAAATAAAACACAAAGACTTAGTATCTACTGTTAGGATTGCAGGAGATATTTAGGTATTAGAAATGGTCGATGTGCTATAAAACGATAAAGCAATTTTGAGAACAATTTGCATGTACCTATCAAATTTAAATTGCCACTTCTGTTACCCAGTCAATCCGATTCTAACAGACTATAGCAAACAAACTGCTGAAACTGTGCATAAAGATGTGCATTTATTGCAAATTGTGTTAATCACAAAACATTTGGAAAATGCAGAGGTGTGATTAAAATACAGTGCTGGCATGCATTTGATACTTTTCTGTAGTGGCTAACAGGACTGAGCTAGGTCACTTTACAATGATGTAGGAAATTATTCAAAACAAGTCAACAGTTTCACTGTTGTGGTTTGAGCCTCTAATCCCAGCACTTGGGAGGCTGAGGCAGGAGGATTGCTGTGAGTTTGAGGCAGGCCTGGGCTACACAGTTCAAACGAGTCTGAACTGCATAGAGAGACCTTGTCTCAAAAAACCAAAAACCAAGGTCCAGGGATGTAGCTCAGTGGTACCGTGCCTGCCTGGCATGTGCAAGGTCCTGAGTTTGATCCCTGGTACCAAACAAAAATCAAAAAACCCAAAACAAGTAGAAAATAACAATGCATAGGAACATGTATTACGTGATTCCATTTCAGTTAAATGTTATGTGTATAAATCTATTGCTGACTTATATTTTTGTGTAGATAGGAATGCAAGAATGAAAGGATTCTCCACTAGACATGGTGATACATGCCTGTAACCTTAGCACTGAGGAGGCTGAATCAGGAGGATGGCAAGTTTGAGACCAGCCTGAAAAAAAAAGGAGTCTTAATAACTATTAGTAAGAGTCACTGCTGGTCTGAGGGAGGTTTTTGCATTTTTCTGTATGTACTAATAGGTATCTCAAATGCTTCCTTCTGAGAATATATTCATGCAGTATTTATGTAGTTTGAAAAAGGAAAATAATGTATTTAAATCAAAGAATAAAATCGAATATAAGCTGAAATTCAGTTTGTGTAGGGGTGAGGTATCCAGTTTGAGGAGGACTGAGGGTGTTTATTGGTAGAAAGGGAGAATAATGTTTAAAGAGAGAAAATTAGGGCTAAATTAGAGCAAAGCTTGGAACTAGAAAGAAGAGTGTAGACTTCATATTGCAGCTTTGATATTAATAGGTTCACTAAAGTGCCAGAAAGGGACATAAAAGTTCAATACCGCCACGGAGTCGCCCTGTATAACTTTAGGTTAGGAAGTATAGTAAGGGTCAAGCTGGGACAAATTTCACATCAAACCATCTGAGATTTTAATTTTGTCAAGTTTATTTAAGGTTGACTTTGGTTTTTGCTAGACCTTACCAGATGAGGTCAAAAAAGCAGAATTAGTTGAATTAATGTCTCCCAAAGCAAAACTGCTAGTAGCTTTATTTTGTATTTATTTTTTTGGTACCGCGGATTGAACTCAGGACCTTGCACTTGTGAGGCAGGTGGCTGCCCCACTGAGCTAATCCCTGGCCCCTAGGGGCTTTATAAAGTGAGACTCACCCAAGTCCCCTCAACTTACCTAAGGCCACCTCGGCCTAGCACGAGTTTTGAATTTCATGGGTTTCTTTCTATTATGGGACCACTTCAAGGAGAAATTACAGAACTCTGGTCATGGAAGAGCACTGGCTTCCCATTTCTTGCAGGTGAAAATCGCACTTTTTCACCCTGATTTAAGGCCCATGTGGCTGCTTCCCACAGCACAAATTTTGCCACAGGGAATTTCCTTGCCAGGGAGGCTGCTGGGCACCGGGATGGACTTGGGCAAAGGGAGCTGATGCCATGCTCCTAACTGTGCCTCCCGCCTCTTCTCTGTTTCCCTGCACTGACAGAGGTCTGGCTCTTGCTAGTCTTGAGGCTTTACTAAAGGGTAGATCATTAGAGAAAGAAAGTTCAGTAAAGGAAAGGAAAATATTACTGCCACCAGCAGACACTTCTGTGGAGAGCCCACAAGCCCTGGAACCCATTAAAGGGTCTCTGATGGGTTTCAGTCTTGGCCTGTGGCCCTTGGTGGGGCCAGATGACTTCTGGGGAGATTTCTGTTTCCCTCCGCTTTGAGTTCAGATCAACTGCTGGAGAGAGGAAAAAGTGCATGGAAGGTCTTGTCCTGCCTTTTAGGAATTAACCTTGGTGTGCCTCCATTTCCTCTTGTAGAATGTGAAGAGTAGTAGTAACAGCTGGGCCTGGGGTTTTAGCTCAGATGTGCCACTGCCTACCTCATAAGCGCAAGGTCCTGAGTTTGATTCCTGGTACAAAAAGAAAAAAAAACAGTAGTAGCTGCTTCATGGAGTTCTTGTGACTATGAAATGAATTAAGACTTGTACAGCTTTGAGAGCAGTATCTGACAGTGAGTTCTGGATAAGCATCTTGATAAGTATCCATATATGTTCCATATATCGCACTGCAACCTTAATGCCACATCACACTTCTCCAGACGGGCCTTTTAGCTTAGGTAAAGTATTTACATTTTGCCTTGGGTACATTTGAGAGCCCACAAGCTCCAGGCTTCCTTGTGAATCCATTAACGGGTCATTAAAGGGTTTTTATTGGTTTCACTTTTTTTGTGTGGCCACTGGTAGGGCCATATTCCCAGTTTTTTTAAACTGGTGAGTATATTTTTTTTTGTTTTTATTTTTTGAGACAGGGTCTCGATGATGTGTAGTTCAGGCTGGCCTTGAACGCAATTTTGTAGCCTAGGGTGGCCTTAAACTCCAGGCGATCCTCCTGCCTCATTCTCCCTAGGATTTCAGGGGTGTGTCACCACGCCTGGCTGTCTTGGTATGGTATTTTTTATGAGAGACACTGATCTTTCAGGTATGGCAGAAATACGTACCAGATAGATAGATTGTTCTCTTTAAGATTTAAAAGTATTTAAATGTATTACACCTTAAGAACATGGACAGAGTGAGGTTAGCTTTGTTTGATAAAAACAGGGCAGCCTGAGAAACTTGAGACAAGCCAGATATAGAACAAATCTCAAGAAACTCTTTTATACAGTGAGTAATAAACTAAGTTGATCCAGGTAAAAAAAAAATTGGTGGCTCTAAAGGTATTTCAAATTTATTTGTAGTAAGTGTTCCACTTGGACAGGCAATCCTTGAGGCTAGATGACTCTAAGCAGTTCCTGTGAGCGAGAGGATTTGAGTCTCTTGGAGAAGTTAGAGCACATAATGGAAGAAGGATGTACTCGTGAACTCAGTGGTAGTGTGCAGAAGAGGATGGGGCAGGAAAAGCTGGTCAGCTCCTACCAGGCCCTCGTCAGGAAGTCTTCCCAGAGAGGCTTAAGCATTCCCCAGGGCTGATGGTCATTCTTACTCCCATGAAATCCGAACTGCACTAAGGGTTGGAGCCATTTGGCGACGACTCTTGGGAACTATCGCTGATGAAGAAAGAGGCTTGATTAAAGGGGTTGGGGGTCTGTAAAGAACCTGCTGCAGGGAGCCACCATGCATGCGTTCAGCCAGCATCCAGGGACTTCCTCCTGTGTATCCTGGGCCCTGAACGAGGCACTGGGGACTCAAAACTGGGCGCCACGGGGACTGCCTCAGAGCAGCAAAAGACCCGTATGAGAAGTGCCCCTTCCCAGGCCGTCCATGTTGCACATGGCAGCACAGTTGTCTCAGCAGGACAGAAGTGAGGGACCGAGCTGTACCGCCTGTCCAAGACATGCAAGCTTGTGAGTGCTTTCCCGTGACTAACTGGGAAGGGGTGACTTAAAAACAAGCCAAGAAATCTTTTAGGGAGACCCTGGCACATTCCTGTCACTTCTGCAAAATTTTGATGGACAGATGTTCCTAAAAGGAAGATCTGGCCCATCTTTGGAAGAGGTGGAAGTCCCTCTCCTCAGGGGCTGCGTTTCAAAAAGAGCACCCCCAAGGTGGGGGGGGGTACTACTTCAATCTGGCAGAAAAACAAAAATCCCAAAGAAACCCTAAGGGAAGGGGAGGGTGCGTATCTGGAGCAATTTCAAGGCTTTTCCATCTCGCCTAATGTGGCAACAAGAGAAGATTTGTTCGCTTTATTTATTTTTCAATTTTTCAAGCTTTTTTTTCTTTCCTTTTCTCTCTGCCAGCCACTCAGGTTTGGGTTTTCCGTATGACTCACGATTCCTTTTGAAAGTGGAGTCGAATTTGTAAAAGTGGCGTGTATGGGGGGGAGGGAAAGCTGGGAGCTCCAGGGAGTCTTCACTACCTCCACTGTCACTTGGCTCCCGGCGCGAATGGAGGTCGGGGGCGGGGAGATGCAGCCTGCGCCGCGGACGGCGGATACTATTAAAGCCCGGGCGGCGCGCGGCCAGGCCGGGTG
>NW_022900913.1:36590657-36591001 GCF_012274545.1 Fukomys damarensis
CCTCTCTCACCCCGGATCACTTCCGAAACCACTTCGCCTTCAGCCCCTGCCTCGGCCAGAGGTTTCGTTTTTAACTGAATATTTACGAAAGCCGCAAACGTGCGGAGGGGGTGGGGTGGGGTGGAAATAGCGGCTGCTTCTTTTCCAGGGATTTATTTCATGGGGATGTGTTCAAGGCAAGAGCGAATTCAGAAGGATATCGACGTCGTGATCCAGAAGTCCAGAGCCGAGAAGGACTGCCTGTTTGCAGGTGAGTTCTCGCCTTCGCCGCGCCTCCGACCCGAAGCCGGCTTCCCCCGTCCGCCCGCCGCCCCTTCCCGGCTCTCCGACCGCTACGAGGGTCT
>NW_022900913.1:36591631-36652913 GCF_012274545.1 Fukomys damarensis
GCTGCTCTCCCGCCCTCACAGCCGCCCGGGCAGGCCTCCCCGAGGCTCGGGAAATGAGAGGCTTGATCCGGATTGGGGTTAAAAACCCACTCAAAGGGTAGCTTTTAACCAGGCTTTCCGTTTCAGATTTCAGATACTCAGACTCCACCTTTACTTTCACCTACGTTGGCGGCCCCAAAAGGTATTTATGTGTATAGAGTTGCTTCATTTCCTGTTCACACGCTTGTGTTTCCTTTGTTCTTCGCTTGTTCCCTGTTTGGGTATTTTGTTTGCTTGTTTGTTTAATTAAGGTTGCTGTTCTCCAGACACATCCCAAACCTTTGGTTTTAAAGAGCAGCGGGGGGAAAAAATAAATATGTTTGATTGAGGTGTTCGTAAAATTACGCTACCGGCAAGAGCAGAACTCTCCGTGTTAAAATTGTTCTGCTACAATAGTAGATCGCTCTCGAGGCTGGCCGGGGTTGATACAGGCAATCGGGTGCAAAGCGGAACTACTAGGTGTGAAGCGAGACGGGAGACGTAAAATGTCACAGAATAGTTTGATCACAAGCGATGATTTTCCTGGTGAGTTGGAGCTGTCTGTTTCCATGTTTTTCTGAAGGTTGACAAACATATAGTCTGCCAGTTCTTCATCTAGCTGCTTCTATTTTCCTCCAAGGACCGGTGTTTTGGCTTTCACATTTAGTTGTAGGAAAGAATTTGGAGTTATATATATGTAGCAGGAGTGGATGACTTGTTTCTTTTGTGGGAAGAATAGTGATGCATATTTTATTAACAGACGGTCAACAATTTGAAAGAAGCCCAAATCCAATTGTGATTTAGAGCAGAGGTAAAATATACCTACATTTCAAGTCTTCTTTAATGCTGTCTTCATATGTGAAGTTAGGATTTTCTTCCTTTAAGCCCTTCAGGGACAAGAGTGGTTGAAAAAGAGTAGTGGCCACATATGAGCACAGTCAGCCTCCAGAGCTGTCTCCGCCCAGCCCTGCTTATTAGGACTTGACATTCAATATCATTTGACCACATTCCAAAATATCTCTTAGCTAATGGGAACGTTTATGGACATATAAATTGCAAAAGAAGCTCTCTTCTGTGAATACTTTTAAAAAGCTTGGTATGAATGTGAACCTTTGCAACATTAAGGATCTGTATTACATTCTTCATCTCAAAAAGCTTTAATTAGCATAATTATTAGGTTTCCCACATATATGGTTTTCCTGAGCCCCAGGATTTGCATATTAATGATTAACTGGTTGAAAATAGTGAATCACCCAACGTCCACCTATATTTTTTGGGAGAGAATACAGTTACATTATCTTAATTTACGAGCGTACCGTCATCTTGGTAATTATGGGCGAAATTAAATTAGAAGGTATTTGATTAAATTAACACTGCTCCCACACTTAATATCCAAAGGACCTCACTACTGTATGACTAATGTCCTCTTGGATGACTTTAACGGTTAAAATGTGCTGTGTGGCCCATTGAAAACATTCCCACGCAAGCAGGTGACTATGAGCTGAGCTGTCTGTTGACGCAAGTTTTGCTGTTCTTCTGGTGGGGGCTGTGTGTGCAGGAATACCCCGAGTGGGCTTTCCAGCTGACTGGGCTTCTGGTTTTTTCTATAAGGTAATACCTCAGTTCTTTTGGTTTCAATTTATCTGTAAACTGAGGGGTAAAGCCATGCACTCAATCTCTTAAGATCTGTAAGGAACTGCAGTTAAGATTCTCTATCAGCAAATTACTGAACTACTGTAGTGGTCTCACAGCTAGAGGTGGAACAGGTCTTAAGGCCTCCAGGTGCCAGGCCAGGGTGTTGAGATGAATAATTAACTCACCAAGGTAACATCAGTGTTCACTATAGGAACAAATACCTTGGTTGCTCTTAAAGTAAATGTTTCCTTTCCTAGGAGATCCTGTTAAGGGACAGTGTTTGTTTTTTTGCTCCTGATTTAAGTACTTTGTATGTCTAATGTGGAAGAGTCTGTAAAAAGAGAACACTGGTGATTGAGTTCTTTGTCTTCAAAGGAACTTGTTCTGCTGAAACAAGTTTCTTCAGTGTGGACAGGGGATGATTCCCTCCGCCCTTGTGTTTTTCAGCGCTAGGGGTTGAACCCAGGGCCTTTGCATTGGGTTACATCTCCAGCCTGCCTCCTCCCCTTTAAGCTATTTTTCATTTGCTTTGGAGTCTCGCTAAATTGTCTAGGCTGGGCTTAGATTTTCAGTTCTGCACTACCGCTTAGGGTGCTGGGTGTACAGGTGTGAGCAGGCACCATGCTAGGCTCAGAAGCGGATCCCTTTACTGTTTTTTACCTGAGGGCAAAGGGAACATGGCTTTTCCTGCGAATAAAAATCTTTTCCCTCCCCTCCTGCTTCTCCTCCCCTCCGCTCTTCCCTTTTCTCCCCTCTGCTGGCCTCTCCTTCACACATAGTTTCATCCCCAGCACACTCCCTCACCTCCCTTTAAAATTTGAGCTGGCCAAATTGCCTGGGTTGGGCCTGAATTTGTAATTCACACCACCACATCTGGCAGGATGTGAGAGTCTTATGAAAAGAAAGCACACGATTATCTGAAAGTGTAAAACTATTTCATCTAAACCATTGAGAACATATTTTAAAAATAATTTTCAATTCAAGTTGTAGATAAAGCTCAATGCACCATTTCCTTTCTCTGTGAATTATGCATTATTTTAAAGATAAAGGTTATCCTGGCATGGTAGCACATGCCCATAATCCTAGCACTGGACGGGCTGAGGCTGGAGGATGGGTATGAGTTTGAGGCCAGCCTGAGCTACATAGTGTGACCCTGTTTCAAACAAAACAAAACAAAACAACAAACAAAAGAGAAGAAAAAAGAAAAAGGTTGATCTTTCATATTACCTTCAAAAAGACATACCCGGCCGGGCGTAGTGGCACATGCCTGTAATTCCAGCACTCGGGAGGCTGAGGCAGGAGGATTGCTGAGAGTTTGAAATCAGCCTGGGCTACATAGTGAGTTCCAGGTCAGTCTCAACTACATAGTGAGACCCTGCCTCAAAAAACTAAAAAAAAAAAAAAAAAAAAAAAAAAGGCATATGGAAACAATTTACTTTTTTAAATTTTGTGCTTCTGTGGCAAAAAAGCAACGCCAAGAAGCCACTGCCAGAGCTGGCCGGCGGCAAGGAGGCCTTTTCTTTGGTGCTCCTCATAGGAGCAAAGTGCCTGTGAGCACCTGCTGTTGGGCTGTAGGTGAGGATTGAGGGCACAGAAGTGGTCAGTGGAGAGACTGCGCCGCCTGATTTTCCCCAGTGCTAAGGTTCTCAGAGCTCCTGTCATCCCCACTTCTGGGAGTGGAAAGTGAAGCTCAGGGTTTCCGGTGTGGGGTCGGTTTACTCAGCAACTCCTTGGAGCAAAGCCGGAAGCCCCGCTGTGCGCATGCCTCTGACCTGCGCTCCCTCCTGGACAGCAGGTCCTGAGCCTTTTGAAACATGGAGACCCTTAACATCCAAGAAACACACGGATGCTTAGTGGAGTTGTTAATTTTTCTTTTGTTTTTTTGGCAGTGCTGGTGCCCAACCCAGGGCCGCATACGTGCTA
Source organism: Fukomys damarensis (assembly GCF_012274545.1). Lineage (NCBI taxonomy): Eukaryota > Metazoa > Chordata > Mammalia > Rodentia > Bathyergidae > Fukomys > Fukomys damarensis. The sequence goes on from NW_022900913.1 coordinate 36,595,208, forward strand.
GGCAAGCAGTCTACCACTGAGCTACATCCCTGATCTTGAGAGTTGTGATTTTAATGTCTGTTGATTGAAATAGAACTCTGAGCTTTTAAAAATACACGAGAGTGCGGTGGTGCATGCCTGTCATCCCAACACTCAAGGCTGAGATAGGAGGACTGAGTTCAAGCTTAGTCTGGGCTCTACGTAGTGAGACTCTTACCTCAACCAGACAAAGCAAAAATGAAAAATTATTGATTGTAAGAACATCACAGAAAGAGCTGCCAAAATAAGAAGATAAAAAAAGCCTCATATAGTTCCTGTCTTCTATTAATTAACACATTGCAGTTTATGCTTTTTTTGCAGTACTGGGCATTGAACCCAGGGCCTTCCCACTTGGCTGCATCCCCTCTTTTTATTGTGTCTTTTGAGATCAAGTCTCTTGAGTTTCAAAGTTGCTCAGGCTGGACTAGAACTCAAGATCCTGCTGCCTCAGCCTCTAAGAATGCTGTGTGTACCACCACACCTGGTGCTTTTGGAATTTTTATGAGTGTATATGTTTATATGTATCTATTCAAGGGCTACAGTACTCTTTTAAGACCTTTTTTCATGCAAGAGTATAATTTTAATGCTTTTTTAAAGAAGGGATATAAGAATTATGAGCTGTTAAAATGAGAGTTTTCCAATTGAGGAATATGACTATCATAAGAATTCTAATCTATTAGAAATTACTATCGCATGCCGGGCGTGGTGGCGCATGCCTGTAATCCCAGCACTGAGGCTGGGGAGGCTGAGGCAAGAGGATCGCTGTGAGTGAGATCAGCTTGGGCTACAGAGTTAGTTCCAGGTCAGTCTCAACTGCACATAGTGAGACCCTATCTCAAAAAAACAAAAAAACAAAAAGTAAAATGCAGGTATGGTGGTGCATACCTGTAATTCCAGCACTTGGGAGGCTGAGGCAGGACCATTGCTGCAAGTTTGAAGCCAGCCTGGACTATACAGTGAGTTAAAGGCCAACCTGCACTATAAAGTGAGACCGTTTCAAACAGACGAAAACAAACCAACAAAAGAAAAAGAACTTGCTATAAAATTTGAAATGTAATGTTTGGCAGATTGTTTGGAATTATGTGTCTTTGTACAGGCTGTATGAGTAGATGGTTTTCCAGTGACCGTGGCAGAGAGCGTCTTTTGAAGTATCTCCTCTTTGTTCAGGTAAATGTTTCGAGCACCTGGAATGACACTAATAACGGTGCTCCCAAATTCCTGACAAAGCACGCGACCTCCTCTTCCTGGGGACTTTGCACATTTGGCCTGGATCCCACCCCATTCTACAGCCTCTCCATTCTCCCCCCTGTCCCGTTCCCAGTCACTGCTCTCTGAGGTCTGGGCTAAAGCCGACTCTCCTCTGAGACACCTTTCTTGGTAGCCTGCTCTGTCTGATTTTGCTAGGTGTTTCTGAGACCATGCGTCACAATATACAGCTGCTTCTCCACACCTGAAAGAGTTAGGTTCCCGGTAAGCCCGTAAGTTGAAAATATGGTAGGTTGAATGCACCTAGCCTGTGTGTGACATAGGTTGTGATGCAGCGCCCTGGAGTGGGGTATTGTAAAGGAGCATGAAGCAGCAAACCTATCACTAGCCTGGGAAAACGTCAAAATTCAAAAATCCAGGTCCTGTTTCTACTGAATGAATGTTACTTTGCATCTTTGTAAAGTGGAAGATCCTTAGATGGAAACTTCCCATTTCTGGGACTGCTTGTATTCTGTTGCCTGCTTATGTCTCCCTGGGATCCTTTTAGAGACTCAGACTCCATCCCTGACCCTTCGTCTAGTGCAGTATTTTTTCTCAGTAAATAGATGTTGAATGAATTAGGGAATGAATGCTGAAAGATCTGGCAGACAAGAAGGGATTTCCTTACTGAAGTGACCAAGTACAGAGACACTGGGGCACTTGGAAGAGCCTGTGCCTGGTGGTGCGGGGTACAGAGGCGTTTCATACGAACCCAAGTGACAGAAATGGCCTAGCCAGGTTGCAAGTCATACTCTCTAGTGCAAATGCTTCCGGAAAACAGATAGGTAATGCAGTTAAGATCATAGTTCCCAGCTGTAATGTCAACACTCTGGGAGGCTGAGCCAGGAGGATGGAAAGTTTGAGCCCGGCCTGGGCAGCTTAGTGACCTACTGCGACCTAGTCTCAAAATTAAAAAAAAAAAGCTGAGACTGTAACCCTGGGAAGACAAGGGGTTCAATTCCTAGTACTGTGTGCGCATGTACATGCATGTGCACGCTTGCTCGCTCGCACACACGCACACACACAGATAACGGAATTATGAAATCTGTGGTACACTGGAGACTTTGAACTCTAAAGTAAGTCACTCAGAAATTGAAAATTCTGTGCTGGGATAAAGCAGACTTTCTAGGGTCCACCTGAGCACCCAGTGTGTTAATTCCATATACATGGAATTGCTGGGAGAGAGTTCACTGCTAAAGGGTGTTTGTTTTCTTTGACTTCTTCAGAATTCTGTGTACACGGGGTGAAAGAAGCAATCACTTCATGTTAAAGATGTATCAATTTTAATTATGAAAGAGATGCCAATGGGCCGTTCTAGACATTCTGGAGTATGCAGTTATTTTGAAACTGTCAAAGGCTACTGAAGGTGTCAGAATAAAAAGAGCGACTTTTTTATTTTTTAAAATAAAAAATTAACACGTTTCTCTTGGCAGTGAGGACTTAACCATAATTCTGTGTGCATCAGTTATTCGAAATACTGACTTTGAAAAGTGTCTTCCTTGGACCCTGGAAAGCTCTCTCAGAAGCTGGGGTGGTGAGGGGAGGGGAAGGAGGGAGGAAAGAAGTGGAATGAGTGAGAATGTGGGTTTTTATCTCTCTCTTTAAATTATACCTGCTCCTTTTTTTGTTCTGTATAAGTTTTTTTTTGAAAGGATTTTATTGTTGAATGAGGTTTAAAGCCACTGACCTGAAGTAATCACCATTTTAACATAGGTACAACTTTATTGAAACTTGTATATTTAAACTATTTCAACTTCATTTATTTCATGGGTTCATGTACTAAACTAATGATATTTACTGAGCCTAGTTTGCTGTGCTTCTTGTCCTTTCCCTCATCTCTGCATTTGCAGCAAACAGGTATTTTATCAGCTAATTTAATCAGTTAATTTGTTAGCTAATTTTTTTATAGCTAAAGAAACTGAGGTTAGGGTAGTTTCAGTAATATAAAGTTAGCAAAAGACAGATTAAGCATGTGTCTCAGGATAGGTCAGTGTTCACAGACTGTGTGGAAGGGGCATTGGTTGACCCAGCATGAAGAGTGTGGGACGAGGAGGGCTCGCGGATGGGTGTGTGCCACAGGCAGGACTGAAAATCTACCGGTTGGCAAGGCAAATGTCTTAGCCCAGCTAAGCAAAATAGTTGGGAAATTATGTAAGTTGGCTGTGCAGTCTTTATGCAAATATTTGGCTAATCCATTTAAATTCCCTATCATTATTCTCTGCAGCATTTAAAAAAACATCTAAGTGAAATTTCATCAATCCTAAAAATATTTTGTAATTCTCTGCCCAGATTTGCTTTTGCTTAGTTGGTGTCTTACCAGTTAAAATTTACTGTAGGATGGCTGCCACTGATTTAGTCGATTTTTTTTTTTTTCATTCCAGCTATGGACAAGCGATCCTTTTTACATTCTCTGATTTCTGAGATGCTGTCTTCCCTGTACCTCTGGGAAGGCTAGTAAGCTATGTATTGTAATTTTAATTTAATTTAATTTTATCCCATTCACCCCTCAGGCCCCTCCCCTCCCTCTGTACAAAAGCTTTGTTTCCAAAAATTTCTATTAATAAGACTTGTTACTTCCACTTTATCTTTGTGACATTTTACGTTTTCTCTTCAAGTTGTCTGACTCGAATGATAGACACCACCACTTAGATATTTGTCGCCTTCGCCTCAAGCTGCCACATCAAAACACACCCTCATTTCCTCTCTAAAGAAGCCTCTCTTCAGCCTTTCCCGTCAGTATCCTATCATTTGATCCATGTAGGGGATGATAATCTCAGGTCTCACATGTCACACCTTCCTCTGCTTCCTGAAGTCCTACTGACCACTACTTTGACATCATTGTTGGCCTTGTCACCCCTGCCCATGTCACATTTAATCCATGTCCTGTTGGCTTTGACTTAGATCAATGCCTTGAACCCAGTATCATTTAAAGTTCTTGATTTTTAGCTTCTAACCCATCTAGGTCATTCACATCTGAACTCTTTAACCATTCATTTAGTCATTTGTGGATCTGTTTAGAAGCTTTTAGGGGGCACCATGGTTTTCTCCCTGTCAACCTTAAACTCTTGGTCTTGGCTTCCGAGAACAACCTCCTCTGTCCATTCTTATGTGTTTCTCAGGCTTCCAAATACTAGTTTTGCTTGTTGACCTCTCCCTCTCCCCACTCAACGACAGTTGGATTAATTTAGCCTACAGCTGTTCAAGGCTTACTGATTTATAACATCTGTGTTGCGTGCTGTGGATGGTTTGGATATCAAGATCATGGTTCTTATTACCACAGAGACCAGCAGTTTTATTTTTCCCTTGCCCACAGATAGCTTCTCCATTCATTACAGTGGGTCACATGTATGCATAAGAGGAGAGAGTGTGAGCATAGGAGTACAGTAAAGTGAGAATGAGAGAAGTGAAATCTGAGGATAGGAAGAGAATACAAATAGATTCTCCCCTTCCATTTCAGAGTCACAGCAACAACAGCAGCAACAATAAAAATCTTGACTTGTGGCGCATTTGCATGTCAGTAATAGCCAGTCTGTGGTTGAGACCTTCTCCTTAGTAAGTGTAGCATGACTAATCGGTCGGTGTTGAATTTAAAAGGGGACAGCTATTGAAACCTCGGCTCTCAGGTCACTTTTCCCTGTGCAGGAATTAGCAGAGAGCCAGCTGCTAGTTGACTTCAGTCAAGGTACATTTCTGAAGTTTTGAAAACGAACCCTGAAAAGATGGACTTGTCAACCACATCCGAGGTGCTGTAGTTATTTGTTATTTTCATTGCTTAGTATTTTAAAAACAAGAACAGGTTGTTGTGGCCCCAGCATCACTTATAAAATATTTGCTGTATTTGAAATATAGAACTGAGGCAGAGAGTAATATGTTAGCCTTTGACATCTATCTGTGAAGAGAAAAGCACAGACAGAAACGGAAAACAAAAAAATATTAGGCGCCAGGATTTATAGGAGTCATTATAAGTCAAATTTTAAAAAAATGGTCACCAAGCCAAGGGCGGTGGTGCATACCTGTAACCCAGCGCTGGAATGTGGGGGGCCGGGACAGGGGGATCAGGGTCCTAGGCCAGCCTGAAATTTGTCTGGAGACTAGAAGAACTCTAGTTCTTATCAGGATCAGTGCCTGGACTGTATTAACTATTTTCTAATATTTCTTAAATGACTGAATATTATTATTCCCTACATTATGGGACAGTATTTCCCAAATTATTTAATTAGACATTAAGGTTGTGGCCAAATAGGTTGGAAAAATGTTTAGTTAAAACTATTAAACAGTTTTAACTGTTGATTTTTAAAAAGCCTTTTTATATAGTAGTTTTCATTATGCATAACCAAGAGATGAATGAAGTATTCAGGATTTTTCAGACTTATTTGATTACAGATCTGGAACATCTCAAGAGGGCTGTTTTTTGGAAAACACTGGCAAACTCTGAGTCTTATTCATTAAATTTTTTGGGAGGGTAGACAACAATGTAATGGAGACGGAAATTACTGAATGTTAGCCCTGAAGAATTTATTATCAATAATTTTTGTAGACATTGCTTTATGATAAGGCAAGCTTTGGTTAACAGGCATTGGGCATTTCATGTGGCTGACTTCTCTCTGTGAGGATTTATTTCTTTGATTCTCTCCTCAGTTGTGCTGAATCCATTTAGGATAAGGGCTCTCAGCCATTCTTACTCATCAAAGCCCTGAAGTTAGCCGAGCCCTCTTTGCTACATGATTAGAAGTCAGGCCATGAGGAAGTGCTAGAGATAGATAATGATGCCGTGTAGCACAAGTGCTCATTATGTCCTCTTAAATTCTGTCACTTCGCCTGCAGTCCAGCTAAGGGAGCACTCTGTGATGGAGTACACTTTGGAGAGGTTCATAGTAAGGGAAATCTGGAGTTTGTCTAAATATTTCATTTCTTTGATAAATCACATTTAAAGAAAATCAATGAGGGTTTCTATTTTTTTAAAATCATTTTGCCCAAGTGGCCAAATGAGAATTTAGTAAAGGATGTAGAGACATTTCTCAGACTTTCTCAGTATTAGGCAGGAGGCAGATTTTTTTTTTCTTTTTCTTTTTTTTTTTAAAGTAGTGTCAGCTGCTAACTTTAGGAAGCCACGGGACACTTCTTGGTCACACGTGATGGAGAGGAGGGCCTCTCGCGGACACAGGGCGGAGCAGTGTTTGGAAGCAGCATGAATATGCTGTAGAGCTGTGATTCCAGGAAACCGGGGCACCTTATGGTTACTAAAGAATCTGGTAAATTCCGGGTTTCTTGATAGTGTACAGAATATTAACAGAATGAATTCTTTGTTGTGATAACACATTGGTCAGTGTACACATATCCGTGTCATTAATCTTAAAAGCAGAATCTTAGATGTTGACTAGGGGACCTACACTGAATGCTGAAATCTGTCAGATGAATAAAAGCTGGTGCAGTCATCATTTCTCATTAAAATTCACCACAGCTAGAGATGCAGCAAAAAAAAAAAAAAAAAAAAAAAAAAAAAAAAAAAAAGGCTTCCAGCTGAAAAGTGGTTATTTATTATCATCACAGAATTTGAAATGATTTCTGTAGTGAACGGTCAGATTTATTTTTAGTTGACTAAGACAGAAGTTTTGATAATTCACTGTAAGCCAAATTCTTGTAACAGAGCAGTCTGTCCTTCTGGGGAAACAAGACCGGAAGGGTGATTTCCCTGGGTACTGATTAGTCGCTTTCAGTGAGATTGCTATTCTGTGTGAACTTGGCTCTAAACTGATGAAGCCTGGGCCAAGAAAAATTTTGAACTCAATATTTGAACTCATACTAAAATGAACTTCTTGTTTTGACTTTCTATATCATTAATATTGAATTTCTAATATCCCCGGTTCTTAAAGCCCAGAGTGTTACAGACTCCTTTCTAGCTGTAGGCAATTGACAAGGAAAACTCTAGTTAGGGCAGTAGTTTCCCAAGTTTGTTTGTTTGTTTTTTAGAATAGAGAAGTGATATTTTGAGCCTCTGGGGTGCATTCTGGGAAATGCTACATTAAAAGTAATTTTAAAATCTATGGTAAAGATTCTTTTAACTTCTGAGTAAGAATTCTGACCTACAGAATTTTTTTTTTTACTTTCTCCAAGCTTATAGATGTGAACCAGATAAATGTAAAATTAGCTTTTTTCATTAAGTAAAAGTGTAGCCTTTGCCGGGGATTCAGCTCAGTGGTTCTGTCGCCTGCCTCGCGAGTGCAAAGTCCCAGGTTCGATCCCTGGTACCAAAGAGCAAAACAAAACAAGTGTAGCCTTGGCACAGAACTAAAATTGCTAACTTAATGCTTTCAGTCTATAGCTTATTATGTTGAAATATTATAATTTTATATTAATAGAAATCTACCATCAATTTTATTTATATGTAGATTATAAAATTAAGCAATAAATATACAGTATTCCAAGAAATACTAATAATCACTACAAAGTATATGACTGTCAGTTCTTTCTTTTTCTCTCCCTCTCTTCTTCCCTGCCTTTCTCACTCCCTTTCTTCCTTTTTCTTGCAGTTTTGGGGCTCGAACTCATCACTTTGCACATGCGAGGCAAGTGCTTTAGCACTTAGCAACATTCCCAGTCCTGTGCCTACTAATAACTTTGATCACTACTAGTATTTTGTTCACTTAATAATTCTTGTTACTACTCGAAGCAAACCCACTAGAACTGATGCTGTAACATTTCTGTCACGGAATATGAACGTTAAACGTGAAGCAGGCTTGAAGTGTGTATCTCTCCCTCCCCACGTGGACGTGCACACCTGCACACATTGTACTTGCAATTCAGTTTTCGTTGTCCACCTTAATCATTCAAAGGTAACGTTCTGCACCGCATTTCCAGGATCTAAGAATACAATTATACAGATGTATCTATATATTGGGTTACCTACAGATAAAGATCTGTGTACATAGAATATGAAAGGGAAGGGGAGATTAGAAATCTCAAGGGTAGGAAGCACTAGTGATGCTTACTTTGGAAGTATATGATTTTGGGGGAGGGAGTAGCAGGTAGGCAAAGGACACTAAACAGTTAAGCATTTCTTCACTTCCAACACCTATTACTGCCTTTAGATTCACTGTAGACAGCACTTACAACTTTCAGTAAATATAAATTGTACCGAGTTTATAGATTAGAACATTTTCAGAGCTTGCAAAGTTGCATTATATGCATTCAAAAAGAAAGGTTGCAAATGTTTGGCTAAATTTTAAGACTACTTTAAAAATTATTTTTAACTCATAGTGTTCTAGTGTGGCATAGCAGAATGGACCTGCCAAATTGGATTTCTTCTAACCAGATTTCTTCTAACCAAACCCTGAGTCTTGATTGTATCATCTGTGAGTTGTGGGGCTTCCAGGGGTGTGTGCTGGAAAAGGGGGAGCAGAATGATTGTTGGGCTTGGTAGCTCAGGAGAAGGACTCAAAAAGCAGGCTATCCTCTCATTAATGGTTGATCGTAGCAAAAGGTACATATTAAAATCACCAAAGAACAAAGACTTGCAGCAAAATCTGGGAGAGTGCAGGAACAGGCTTAGGCTTGCAGGTGACCTCCCGGTGGAGTCTCATACATGTATGTGGTTAATTCTCCCAGCGACCAAGTATGACAGACAGCCTGTGGGGACAGTCACCCGAGCCGTGGGGTCTGGTTTTTTATTGGGGTCACTGAGGCATGCAGCACTTGTGTACCTGACCGGAGCTACTCAGACTGCAGGCTTCCAGAGCAGAAGCAGACATTCTGATCAGACTGGTGTTGTGTGATCCAGGACTTCTGGCATAAAAACCGCTCCTATCAGCTAGAGTACTTCAGAACTCATGACTTGCTGTTTGGGGAGCTGGCCAGGAGCCAGTTCTGAAGGCGCTGTTTCTTCGGAAGGTGCAGGTTCTGAGCACCCGAGGCTCGCTGAGCTGACCCTTTCCTGCACGCCTGACTGTCGTGGACACGGCCAGCCCAAGAAGGCAGTACGGCTTATCACTCTTCATAGCACCAGCCCTAGAGGCTGTGGGCAACATGAATGAAGAAGGAAATATTCCCTTTTGTGGGGCAACCACCCTGATTTGTGAATATAAAATTCTGTTTATATGTTATTAAATTGGGCATGGTGGCGCATGCCTGTAATCTCAGCACTCCTGAGGCTGAGGCAGGAGGATAGCTCCAAGTCGGAGGCCAGCCTGGGTTACACTCTGAGTTCAAAGCTGGCCAGAACTCCATAGCAACACCTTGTCTCCCCCCATATTATTAATAAAATAACATTGCATTAAATGTACATAAAAGTAAAAAGTGCCAATCACATACTAATTCATTGAACTGTTCTTTATTTTTGGTGCTACAAAATCCAAGGCCAGACCTGTGGTACTAGCAGCTGAACCCAGGGACTCTTAGCACTGAGCTCTGTCCCCGGCTTCATTTTTTTCCTCTTTTGAGGCACTGTCACATGAAGATGTCCAGGGTGGCCTGGACTCTGCAGTCCTAACTCCTGGGTAGCTGGGATTATAGGTGTCTAAGACCATGCCCAGCCAAACCTTACTATGTTATAATCTCAGAATTCTAAAAGCTGCCTGTAGTAGTAACTCAATTTTTAAGTAATCTCTACATTCCAGAAACTGAGATAAGGGAATCACAAGTTCAAGGCCAGCATGGATTAATCTCAAAAAACCAAAAAAAGATTTTCCACATTCACTTTTAGCCCGTAGATGATCACATCAGCATTTCTGGGATTATGCGTTCCCTCTCCCATGTTCTGGGTCCCTGATTTCACCCATAGTTTAAGAATGTATATATTACTTCTAAAAATTCTAGGTTTTTGTCTAAATTTCTTATTTGCTCAACCTTGTACTTTTTGCTTTCTTTAGCAAAGAAAATTGATAAGAAAATAATTTCTCTGGAATTTCTCAACTGAGACTTCAGGGCCACCACACGAGCCCTTTTAATTTTTTTAATTTTTATTTTTTTGAGACAGGGTCTCACTGTAGTTAAGGTTGGCCTTGAACTTGTGGAGATCTTCCTGGCTCAGCCTCTTGAGTCCTGGGATCACAGGTGTACATCACCACACCCCTTTCTTTGGAGGTCCCTGGGAAGTGCCAGCCTTCCCCTCCTTAGAAAGTCTGTATGTTCTGATGAATGTGGCACTTTCTCCTGCCTTTACTTGCATCATCTGGGATGTAACGATCCTCTCCAAAGAAAAAGAAAACTTTTATTTCAGGGCTGCCTCATGGCTTTGTCAGTGAGCAGAAGATGATTCCCTGCAAGTGACAGTTACACGAAGTGAAATATTCTGGTGAGTGCTAAGTTCTCATTTTTGTTGACAGTCGCAGATAAATATAACAATTTCCTCTTGAACAAAGGACGTTCCTTTTCATGTGTACACATGAGGGCCGGAGATTTAGCTTAGTGGTGCCACCACCTGCCTTGCAAGTGCAAAGTCCTGAGTTCAATCTTCGGTACCAAAAAAAAAAAGAAATAGGACAAGTATGAAATAAGATTTCAATAAAAAAGTAAAGTCTGGTATGTCTGGCAGAGGTCCACTTAGCCCTGTGTGCTTTATCAGGACCTGAGGGCATGCCTAATTTTCATAAAATTGATGCATTGCCATGAAAGCAAATGAACAGACATCACTTTTGGTACCCTGCTTGAGGCTCATGGCTTTTGCCGATGGTTGAGATTTATAAAGTGCTCATGAGTGCAAAAGATAGATCTTAATATCTGACGAACTAATTTGCAGGTAGTTTTTTCTAATAATAGAAGTAGGTTTTAGTTGCAAATGAAAAGGGAATTTATTACCATAGACATAAGAACAATCATAGATATATCTGATTCCATGAGCCCGTATAGCTTTTCCTTAAAAAAAAAAATTTTTTTTTTGAGTCAGGGTCTCACTATGTAGTGAGACTGACCTGGAACTCACTGGGTAGTCCAGTCTGGTCTCCATTCACAGCGATCCTCCTGCCTCAGCCTCCTGAGTGCTGGGATTACAGGCATGCGCCACCATGCTCTGCTTTCCTTAAAATTTTTAATTAATGAGAAGTTAATGCGTTTCATTTTTTAAAAAACGTTTCAGTAAAACACAGTTGAGCAACTGAGATTTGCTTTCCCAACACCCATAGGATTTTTGTTTTGCTTTTGTGGCACTGCATATTGTGCTCAGGGCCTTCACACTGAGCTGCATCCCCAGCCCTTGTTTTATTTTTTATTTGAGATTGTCACACTGAATTGCTAAGTTGCCAACCGGGCTTGAACTTGTGATCCTCCCACCTCTGAGCCCGGGATTGCAGGCGTGTGCTCCCTTGCCTGGCTGTTAATTTTGCCCATTCTTGAAGGTATGATGAATTACTGATCTGTAAGGCAGATGTCGTTTCATAGTGTTTGATGTGGTTAGTGATTTTTTTTTTCAAGGTCCTATTGACCTAAAATGAAAGGGATTAGCACTGGGTAGCTGAAAAGGAGGGATGGCAAAGAATCCTTTCTGATATTTACATGTGATTTGTCATTCTTACAGCTTTAAGTTTCTAAGACTGTCGTATAAAAACATTTCTAATTTCAACTACTTACGGAGCATTTGGTCCAAACTAAAACTAAAGTCCTCTTTGCAGTTGTAGAGACTTAAGATTCGGAAACAAGTTTCTTTCAACCTGAAGCTCTTTGAACTTCTTTGAGCTAAAGGAGTTGGTAGAAAAGCGATTTTATTCCCTAAGGGCTATTGCCGTGTTCTCCAGAGTTACTGTAAGTGGGTTAGGGGGCACCCAGCCCTCACCCCTGTTCTCTGTCCTTTTCTTTCTACACTCTGTGCTTCCCTTCCAAGTTGTTGCTTGCAATTTGTTGTGAACAGAAACCAAAAATCAAAGCTTGTTATAATTGTGCTGCAAATAAATGGTAATAATGTCATAAAGGATCAGAAGGAATATAAGGACTTTTATCTTGTGAAAAAATTTTTTGATTGTTTAAAACCTTTTCATTTCCCTCCCTCCCACCCTCCCTCCCTTCAGATTAAACCCAGGACTTTTGCATCAAACTAGTCTCTCTCTTTTTTTTTTTTTTTAGAAAACGTTGCTTATTTGCTAAATTGCCCAGGTCGGCCTCAGATTTGCAGTCCTCCTGACTCAGCCTCTTAGAGTTCTGTGATTCCGGGCATGCGCAGTTATGCCTGGCCTTGCTTAATTTATATAGCTGCTCTTTCAGTCCTCTAGTTTTGAGGTTTGGCTCCAAAGCGATGTCATGAAAGTGTTACTACGCTGGCTGTGGGCAGTGTTGGGATGGTCAGAATTTTGCTATTCCATGAAGGCTGTGCCAGTGGAACCTTGTTTTCCAGCGTGGCTGCATTCTCCAATTTGCTGGAGTGGAGGAACCTACGCCTAGCAGAGAGTAGTACAGTTGTATCTGCACCCTTTGCTTGTAAATCATTCATCTCACTTGAAGATAAATAAAAAGGTCTACCACGATTTGAAGCCTAGGGCCCTGGATTTAGCTCAGTGGTTCCGCCGCCAGCCTCGCAAGCTCAAGGACCCGCGTTCGATCTCCGGTGAAGGAGAAGGAGGAAGAAGAAGCAGGATTTTTGCTAAGCGAAATTTTAATGAAATCAACATTTTCAGTTCATGTGGCTGATAGCAATTCTGCTTTCTTTTGAGAATAAAATGGTATTCACTTTTATAATCACCTTGTTACTGCAGAAATGTTAGTGGTATTTTAAATGCCACGTTCTATGTTTCAAACAAATTGCCTGTGTCCTACAGCACAAAGAGGTAATATGAACTTGCTTGTGTCCCTTTGATTTTTTTCCCTTATAAAATTAAGCCTAGAAGCTTTATACTACTTTAAAGTTTCAAATTAGGTCACGTAGATGTAGCGCCGAGCTTCTAATTCATAAAATAGTACCCTCATGCATGGTGAAGAGAAGATGTGTTTATATCCTGCTGATTGTCCGGCTGTGGACTGGAGGTGAACGTAGAGTGATAATGGCCCTTTTAAATGTTTTCTTGTGATCTTTTATATACAAAAGCGATAACCTTATTTTGTTTCTATTTCTAAACTAACATTGCACCACATGGTCTCATACGTTTGAGCACATTTTGGGAGGGCTGGAAAAATGCTTCATTCGCATCAGGCCTGACCGGGCAAAACCTTTGGTCCTTGGTCCTAGGGTTTGTTAGGTTTTCTGAGGGGAAGGTTTGCAAGGGAGCTGAGAGCCCTGGGATGGTGGTGAGTACAGATTTCCGGGAAGCGACTGAGTCCCTGTAGTTAGCACAGCAGGGCTCAGATATAAAGCTGTTTACATAGGAAATGATTTAAATGTCTGATTCTAGCCGGACCGTGAAGGTTTTATTTACTTCGAGAAAGTTGTTTAGCCCTTCTCATAGATGCCATCCATTTCAGAGTAATGTAAATACATTTTCCCTTTGGCTATTTTACAAGGACGTTGAGGATTAATTAAATGTAAGGGAAAGTAGTGCATTGAACTCCCAGGAGACAGAGAGAGCTGTTTATCATTTCTTTCATCATTCAGTCCTTATTCATTCATTTTGCAAATATCTGTTGACTACTAGTCATTTGGAATACAAAGATGAATGATCAGGCTGACTTCTGCCCTCACAATGTTATATGTTGATATTTAATTTTTAAATTCCCATTATCTATGAGTAATTGCATAGGGATACAGTGTCGCTAGGCTCATCAAGAGTCGATCTTTGACTAATAACCACTGTCACATGTTTTCACGTTGGACATTCACCCTCCACATTTAGAGCTACTCTTTGCCTCCTCTTGTAATATACACACACAAACATATTTTTTTCCCTTATTGTAATTGGTGCAATAGGAACTATACTGTTCTTACTGAAACAGTTTAAGTACAACTAGTCTTATGTTTTATAGGGCACAAGTTCAGACTGTTACCCTTATAGTGTTGTTTGTGGAAATATTACTAAGTTGAAACTTTAAAAAAGAAAGCCTCTGAGCCAGGCATGGTGGTGAACACCTGTAATACTAGCACTTGGGTCGCTGAGGCAGGAGGATCTCCACAAATTTGAGGCCAGCCTGGGTTGCGTAGTTTAGGGCCATTCTGAACTACATATGAGACCCTGTCTCAGAAAAAGGACTCTCTAACAGTCATGTCTAACATTAAAGAAGCATGTGCATTTAACCCCCAGACTGAACTAAAACATGTTAATTAAAAGGTGTTAACTCAGCCGTTTAAAATAAGCATGTATTCTAGAAGAATGCACACTGCCTTGGAAACTAGTGCTTTCCTAGCTCACATGAGTCAGTTCTTTCTTGGAGTTTATTAAATAATGAGTATTTGAATGAATAATTTTGACCACCAGCCTGGAAATATTACTGTTTTATTTTAGTCTGAGCGAGGTAAGAGTGGTTGAGTGCATGTTGTGAATCCGAATCTCTCCTGTGGGTTTGAAAAGATTCTACTCCTAAATTAGTATATAGAAAGGAAGAGTATTTCTGTCCTGGACTTATTTCTCAATTTGGGTGTGTGTTTTTGGAAAAGGAAAATAATGGTCTTGAAAGTAGTATCTTTCATCATTGCCCGATATTGCAGATTAGTTGAATTTAAGGGGGGCAGGGGAACTGGTTATATGAAACAATAGTTATATGAAACAGAGCTGGGCATGGATACTCTAATCCCCAGCATTCAGGAGGCTGAGGCAGGAGGATCATCTTGACTTTGAGGCTAGCCTGAACTACATATCGAAACCCTGTCTCAAAAATGAAACAAAACAAAGCAACCAAAAACAGGCACATACAAAGTAGTTAGGCATCTAGCCTTAGATAAAAATCTATAAAGGTGCAAGGATTCTTAATTTACATGAAAATTATGCCCTGCAAAAATACTGACCACTAAGGTTTTATATGTATTTATGTATTCTATTTCTTTTTGACTGAAGTAATGCCATAAAAATGATAAAAATGCTTAAATCCAGTCTTGACAGCACCAGCATCCAACTTGCTTATCCAAGAACTTAAAGCGATATTTCAGGGCTGAACTAATGTCACTAGGGGGCCAGTGTCGGCATCACTTTACTTGCATATTATTATCAGGATGGTTCCTTTGAAAGCCTGGAGCCTAGGAAGTGTCACTGATGGTGTATGTTACATCGTGGCCTCCTGCTTCTTCCCCTGAAGTGGGACGAGAAGAAACAAGGGATCGTACCCTTCCGTGGTGCTGGTGGGCCTGTCTGGCCATTAGAACTTCTGGCTCTGCTGGAGTTCTGTCTCCTGAAGGTACTCGTTTACTTTTTGTTGTTTCATCTGACCTGCTTACAAAAGTTGCTGGACACCATTGAACTATAAGCTCCTTAGAAATGCAAGTTTTACCATGTTCTTGGACATTTTATTCGCCATTATTTTGGTCATTTCATTGATTTAAGAATGGGCAAGGGAGCCCGGGCTTCTGCAGTGCCGGATCCCCATCGCTGTGCATGGAGAACCCCACAAGAGCTTGTACATCCTTAAGGTTGTGCGGGTCAGGATGCCTTCATTTGCTAATGACCGAACAGCTCTGGCTTCAATGAAAGGGGATTTTCTTGGTTATTTAACTTTGAGTCAGTGGTAAATTAGCTTTCTGAAATGACTGGTTCAGGGCCTAATCGCGTCTTCGAGGACTTGGTTTCTTTTCAGAAGTCACTCTTGCTTCCCTGTCAGCTAGTTGTTGATGCCCCGGGGATTGCAAGACAGCTGCACACTGTGCTGCGGCTCTTCCTTTCCCATGCCCAGGGATGGCGGATGTTTCAGACGCTGATTATTTTAGTTAGTCCTGAATTCCATGTCCCATCCCTAGAGTCAGGAACCAGAGATAAAATGAGCTCTTCCCAAATTAGCTGTCTTGAGGAAGCTGTGATACAGGAGGAAGAGCTGATACGATAATGAATAGCAAGGACTTTTCTGAGGAATAAATGTTGGGTGTGGCAGCCACAGAATCCACGTTAGTGAGGTTTTCTTTATTTTTATTTCATAACTTATTTTTCTCCTTGACCTGAGAAAGTCTAGGGAACAGTTGGACTTATCTTCGACTAAGAAAGTAAAGCTACTGCACTACGTGAGAATAGTTCGCTTCAACCCAGCCTCTGTAACACAAAATAAAAAACACTCCTGGGCTGAGGTTGCTCTTGGCAGATTTCTCTATCAGTATTTTGCTAGGAACCTCAAAGGCTCTTGGTGAGTTGTCATTGCATTAAAAGACACACATGTGTAAATACCGAATAGTTTCTCTGGTGTGAATAAACTGTAATAGTACATAAGATTCTAATGAGATAGTGGGCAAGGTGAAATAGGAAGAAAGGGGCTGAAGGTGTAGGGAAAGTGGGAAGGGTAGGGGAAAGGTAATAAGGGAGAGGAAAAAATATGAGAAAATAAAGAAATGGAAATGAAGTGTTTATAAAGGGGGAGGGAGGAGGGGTGAAGGGAGGGCAGGGCCAAGGGGGAAAAATGAGAACCAAGACCTGTCATGTAAAGGTAGAAGATCCCAATGATGAATGTAACTGTACTGTATACCTAAAATGTACCAATGAACTCAATGAGGAAAAAAAAGAAACTTCACGAGATAGAGATTCATTACAAAATATATCAGAATATGGCACAATGAACAACCTTACTCCAGTGCATGTGGTAGTGATAATGATATGTAAATAGTTTAGTTTTTTGAGAATTCTATGTAGTTCACTTAGAAGAACTTATATGATTCTACTGATGAGGGTTTCAAACCCACACAGATGACAAAATATACCTTAATATGGTAGGAATTAAAAGTCAGATGATTCTCATTTCTATGTGAATTTAATTATTAAAGTCAAATTATTTATATGATGTCTTGAAAGCACTCTAGCTTGATTCTTTTTTTTTGAGACAGGGTCTCACTATGTAGTTGAGACTGCCCTGGAACTCATTATGCAGTCCAGGCTGGTCTTGAACTCACAGGGATCCTCCTGCCTCAGCCTCCTGAGTACTAGGATTACAGGCTTGCGCTGCCATGCCCAGCACTTGCTTCTTTTTTAATCCAGCTTGATTCTTGAAGTAGCATTTATATTCTTCATTGAAAGAAATCATTTATCTATGATGAATGATTACATACATTTCTGTCATTATATAGTTTGTTAAGAAAGTTAGGAATATTATGATACATTACTGGTTGAACTTTGGCCTAAACCAGCAGAGAAGAAAATGGTTGTTTCGGCACACTAGATCTTGGGCAGATGCCAGAATTCAAAACTGGTCCCTTGTTTGTGATAGAGGATAGGGTGAAGTTTGGAAAGATGCTTGTCTTAGTTGCTTTTCTCATTGCTGAGACAAAATACTCAACACCCATAAGTTAGGAGAGAAGAATTTATTTTAGCTTATTTTAGTTTGTAGAGGTTTTAGTCCATAGTCAGCTGGGTCCAAGACAGGGTGGCATGAGGGGCATGGCAGAGGAGAAACAGTTCATGGCAAGGCAGGCAGAAAGCAGCAAGCAGCAAGCTTCTCTTTTCCTTTATATTTCTTTCAGATTGCAAGCCTATTGGTTGGTGTCATCTGTGCCCAGGGTGAGGCTTCTGTTTTCAGTAAATCCTTTTAATCACACCCATACTCACACTCACGGTTACTCAAACCAGTCAGTGAACTAATCCAGTACCACACACCCTTAATCCAGCATCACACACCCATGATCCAGCCACCTCCCAAAAGTCCCATCTATGAGAGCATGAGGATATGGGAGGACATCTAGGTACAAGCCATAACAGTGCTTAATTTTCCTTTGAATAGTTTTCCTTGAGTTCTTTAGAGTGTGCTGCTAGTTCTTGAGGGATCCTCTGCTCTTTGGATCCTTTCACTTTCTGGGAAAGAGATTCTTTTCTGTTTTGTTTTGGGAAAGAGATTTTTTAACATGCCAGTTATTTGAAGTGTGATTTTTCCGAGAACAGGCTCCTTGGACATATAACCTGGCTATGTGGTCATTTTTTCTGTCCCATCCAAACTGGTCAACCTTCCCAGTTTTAATTTTCTTGGCCAACGTAGAAGTTTTCGATGTTTATGGAATATACTGTATGCACATGCTGCAGAACCCAAATAACTGAAGTGAGAGTGAATTTTATTTTTCCTTTACATTCTAAAAGCATCTTTAGGCAGTGAGAGCTTCTGCTCCATGTGATCACTTTAGGAATAGATTAAAGGGTCTTCTGTTATCTAAAACACTTCCTCTCTGATCTTCATTTATGGAAAGAGGAGGGGAGAAAGGGTCTTTCACTGGTGTTCACTTCTACATTTTACAGACTCACAACTCGTACAGACTGACCCGCGTGGAGCGGGGATCCGGGTGAAGATTTACAAAGGGGTGTTGCTGGACATCACTAAAGTACTGTAATTTTCTGTTGCTCAGGAAGTATTGCATTAACTGTATACCTGGTGAAGTTTGTGGGACTAATTCATCTCCGTGCCAACCACCTCACTTGGTAGGAGTGTTTGGAATACAGACAGTTCCTAGATGGGGCATAGGTTTTAGTGTGCGCCTGGATTGCAGGTATTTTCTGGCTCAATCCTCCCCCCGCCCCCCCCGGTTACTGGGGATTGAACTTGGGTCCTTGGGCTTGTGAGGCAAGCAGTGGAAGCATTCCACGGCCCTTGCAGGTATTTTCTATTGGAGGATTCATTCCAGCCTAAGGTTTCTACTACTGATATTTTTGGGAATGCTCCACTTTACCTTACATTCCTTCTTCATTCCTACTCGGTATCGGAAGCTCTCTATTCATCCATCTACTTCTGATCTCTTATTCTCCAGCCCCTCTACTTCTCCCTGAAAAGAGGAGAAGAGAGACTTTTCTGTCCTCTGTAGCAGCAGAAACAAATCACTGGATGTGATCCAGATTATTGGTGTCAGCCTCATGTGGAGATTGGGCCGTACCAGAGTCATTCCTCCCTCTGCAGCCCAGCAGGAGGGCTGCTTGTAGGCTTGACTGACTCTCTTGCTTTACAATTAGGAGCTAGGTTCAGTGAGATGTGTGACAGGAAGAAGATAAAGGGTTCCTACTCAGTGACTTTTGTCTTATGTTGAAAGAAGGTAAAGGAATAAAAGTTAGAGGTGGAAGAAGTTGGAATAGCTCCCGTGACAGAGTGTGGACAGGGAAAGAAAGGCTGCTTTATCTTCTTTTCCATTCTGCTTTGTGTAAAGGTCCAGTTAACTGTTTTGCTTTGTAGCTTCTCTTCCCATTTCCTGACATTTACTAGTTTTTTCCTGGTTATTCTTGATGATTTTTTGAGGGCTTTGGCATGAGGCTTGTAGTCTTTCAGTTAATCCCAAATCAGCCAGCACTGGTGACATCAGGATCTGCAGTGGCTGTCCCTCTCGACAGAGGCGTCTTCATCCCCTGACCGTTTCACACCAGTCCTTTGACATCCTCATCACCTCAGCTGCCTGCTGCACAGCCGCACTCTCCTGCCCTGGAATTAACTTCTGCTTTTCACTCGCACACTCACTCTCCGGCAGCAGGGCTTGTCTTCGCAGCTCACATTATACAGCCACTTTGCTGAGACTTTTGGCCTCGTGGCCCATTTTCTTTCTCCTTATTAACTTCCTCTCAATTCTTGCCCTTTCCCCTGTAGTCATGTTTTATTATTTCAAAGATTCATTTGCCAGCGCCCCCTCAACTTTGTTCTTTTGCCCTTTTTATTGGACCCACCTAACGAAACTACACCTGAAGATCTGTCCACACACTCTGTTCCTAGGGCCTAGACTAACGTACATTTCTAGAAAACTCGCTAGTGATAACTGATGTTCTTAAATGTCTGTTCTCCAACTCTGGGCCGGCTCTCACGTAGCAGACACTGCCAGATTCTTGCAAGGATGTGGCAGAGGGAGAGGAGCACATTTCCGCGTTACTCAGGCTGTGAAAGCACTCTTTCTACCTGCTTTCTCTGTGCTTCTCAAATTTCTTACCTCTGCACCTTTTCCCAGATGACATTGCATCAAAATTCACACAAATCCATACCTAGAAGACGGTACATCTTCTTGCCAGGTACTGCAGTCCCTTTTCTTTTGTATTCAAACCTGTCTGGTAAAGGGGCTCTAAGGCTGGACCCTGCTTTTGTGTTCTGGATCTTTTCCATGACTATGGCTCTCCTGCTCACCTTGTCACTAGTACCTTCTGTTTTTTACAAAAGCAAACAAAGACTCTCTTGTTTCCTCATGCTAGTTTCTCTCCCGCTTTCTCCCCTGCAATGCCAGGCTCTCCACAGCAGTGTTTGTGTTCTTTTCTTTGCATCCTCAGGTTTTCTTGGCAACACCCCCATGGCTCCATTCAAGCGGCTCTTACTTGACTTGCCATGTTGATTGCAACCTTTCATAGGGCTAACTGTATCCTCCTTTTGCAAACGCTGTCCTCCCTCGGCCTCCAGGACTAGACTTCTGCTTTTTGCCTCCCACGTCTGGCTGCTGAGCTCATGTTGTAAGACTGCACTTCTCACTCCAGCCTCCTAAATAGATGTCAGTGTGATTTAATGCTCCCTGCTGCTCGATATCCGTAGATATCTGTACCCGTTCCTACACTCTAGGCCGTCTTCATCAGCTCCTTTAGTGAGTAGGTCACATCTAGAAAGCCCCCAAATTCTACTTAAACCCTGTTTCTCTGTAATCTGTCTCAGTCCAGATCTGTTTTCTGTATTCACTTGAGTACGGGACGTTACAATTTAGGTAATTTAAGAGGCTTCAAACTCCCCTGTGAAAAATAAAACCACCCCCCTCCCAATTTCCGTTGCTAGTGAATGACTCCTTTACTAACTCATGTTTTTTCCTATCAAAAACTAGGTACCTGCTGGGTGTGGTAGTTCACATCTGTAATCCTAGCTATGCAGGAGGCTGAGGCAGAAGGATCCTAGGTTTGAGACCAGCCTGGGCTATTTGTGACTTAGCAAGACACTGTCTCAAAATAAAATTATTTTCTTGCCTTTTTATTTTTTGAGACAAGTTCTCAGTATATAGTTCTGGCTGGCCTTGAACTTACTATGTGGCCCAGGCTGTCCTTGAACTCATAGCAATCCTCCTATCTCTGCCTCCTAAGTGCTGGGTCTACAGGTGTGCACCACCATGCCTGGCTGGCTCAAAATACAATTATTGAGAAAAAAAAAAAAGACTGGGATTGTATTTCAGGCATCCCTGGATTCAGTTCCTAGTACCTGTAGCCCCATCTTCCCCCAAAACCCCACAAAATTGCTACCCTCAAAGATCCCTTTCTCCCATACTCCTTAAATACAATTGAAATTATCACATTCTTACTAGCTTTAACCTTAATATCATTCAGATGTCTGATGTGAATGGTGGCTACTTCCTGTTCTAATTGTTGGAACCTCAGTTCCACTACCATCACCACCATTTCTTAGATGAAAAGCCTTTTTCACTTTGGTGTTTTGCAGGTGGCGGAACCACTGAGCTGAATCCCCGGCTCAGTTTGCTCTCTTTTTATCCAGTTTTGCTTCATTCCATTCTAGCTAACCTATGGCAAAAATAATCTTTCTTAAATATAAATCTTATCATAATACTTCCTCATTTTTTTCTTTTACTTTTGGTCCTGGGGATCAAACTCGGGTCCTTGTGCTTGCAAGGCAGGTAGTGGAACCACTGAGCGAAATCCCCATCCCTGTTACTTCCCCATCTGAAAGCCCTTTTCAGCCGCTCTGCTCACCACAGAGTGAAACCCAAGCTCTTCACTGTGTCAGTCGAGGCGCCTGTATGATCTGGCCTGTCTTTCGAACCTTAGCCCTCTCATCCCACCACTTTATCATCTCTAACTTGCGTGGACTCCCCGCGTTTGTTTTAGATATAGTTTCCTTTAAGGAACACTAACCAAGGACCTCAGAAATAAACATCTTCCTGACCACCACCTCAGCCCCTAATATTTAGTCCCTTGTGGGCAATTCTTATTTTTATGGCTGTTTTTCGCACTCCTCTGGGTCCCCTAGGATTTATGTTTTGGAAACTTACTCCATGTTGGGCATTGTTGGGAGCTGGAGCCTTATAAGAGGTGGAGAATTTAAAGGCTCACCCATCACAAAGGGACCATTGGGAGTGGATTACTTACCAAGAGTGGCCTTGTTTAGAAGTCTCTTCTTGTATACTGTTGCTCGTTTGCCATTTTCTGAGACTCCCTGGCCTCTAGAACTGTGAGCCAGATGATTTACCCAATCTCAGGCATTCTGTTACGCGGACAGGAAACAGACCAAGATGATTTCTTAGGCAGAAGAGTTTCTTTGTCATTTAGCAAAGTGCCTGTCTTACAGGAGGTATTCAGTTAGAACTTTGCAATGAAGGCAGGAATGCTCTTGGGACCTTATTAGACAAGCTTGCATGTGGAACGGTCTCTCTGTCCCCAGGATTTCTCTCTTATTTCCATGGGCTGGAAAAATGAATACTCTTTCTCTCTCTAACCCTGTGGACCAAATCATACTTCATTTTAAAATTCACTTTTTAGGAGCCCCTCCTGGCCAATTAGTCCCATCTTAGTGACACTAACTCTGTATCCTCTCAGGTATGTGTCCCAGCATTTAAAACAGTTATTTGTAATTTGCTTTTCCTGACTGTATTCATTGTTTGACTTGGAATTCTTTGAAGCAGGCCTTCATATTTTTCTTACTTGTCTTTCCTTTTTCAGGGCTGAGGGAGGCACCGGGGATTGAACTCAGGACCTTACACTTGTAGCAGGTGTGACACCACTGAGCTACATCCCTGGCCCCTCTTGTGTTTCTAAATAACTAGTCTAGAAAAAAGAGGAACTCTTAAAATATTGAAGTTGGAGATTTCCCTTAGGAATTGTTTATATCATGGAAAATACAGAGTTCTCAGTGATTAACAAACTGAATTGCTATGGGGTAGATTTTAAGTCAAGTTATCAGTTGATGGTAAATGAAAGATCTGTTCTAGATGTATGTTTTGGTGGTTTTAATTATCTGTCCCAAGTGCCTGTAGATTGATTCTCCCACCAATTTTGAAGCATCATATCCCAAAGAAGCTTGCAATGAGCAGAGAAATGCTATTAGGACCACTACTTCCTTATTCTTTATTCATTCATTTAGCATTGCAGTTTGAAGTACTCTCAGGCATAGCATGAATTACAGCTAGTCAGTATTTTGAAATGTTAGCCTTACTCTGAAGTTTTGAGGAAATACTCTATGCAGGTGTTACTGATTGTACTGATCGAGTTAGCTGGTCAGACACTATCAGGATAGAATATCAAAGGACCTGTTCAAGTCTAGGATAATATCACAGAATAATTTGAGCATTTTTGGTTTATAATATTCATGTCTCCATTGCCTATGATTTTCGGGCTATGAATACTTATTCTAAAAAGTCACATCAATGCAGAAAAATATGAAGAAAGTAAAATAGCTTATAATTTCAGCACTCACAGTTGGTGTTCAGTTTGATACCTATCTTTGTAACATTTTTCTCTGTATACTTACATACAACTTACTCTTATTCTCATACTTTTATTTATTATGGATAAAGGATTATTCCAAATTCCTAAGTATTTCACAAGTAGTCCTTTCACTCAATGTCTGTAAATAATTTCCTACAATCTGTATTTCCTACAGTTAACTGGTTTTGTGTTTACAATCCCCGTGTACAAAGTTTTTTGGTTGCTTCTAGTATCCTGCAGGGATCAGGATCCTTTACTTTTTTTTTTCGCAGTTGTCTATTTACTCATAATCTGCTCTTAGAAGTGAAAGTTCTGAGTCTGACACTTGTTGCGAATTTGCCCTTAAGGAAGTGCCCTCAGCTTACACTCCTGCCTGTGCACTCTTGACTTAGCCCATGTAGAATATTAGGATTCTTTTCAGTTCTTGCCAGTTTCCTGTACACAAAGTTGAATGTCATTATAGTTTAAATTTGCATGTATGTAATTGATAGTGATTTCTCCTGTGTTCTTGTTACTTTACTGTCATTTTATTCTCCTAGCTTTGAACACCTTGTGACCAACATTTCTTGAGGACTTTCATTCAGCTTTATATAAATTTGGTGTCCCTGAGGCATTTGGGGGGGTTGTTGCTTCAGGAACCTCAGTTTTAACTATGAGCACAATAGTAGAGTTTTAGATATTCTAGAAACTGGAAGCCCATGTAGTACTTCTCACCTTGCTTTTAATGATAATGGAAATAATGAAAGCACGAGTTTAGACAAAAAAAAAAAATTTCAATTGGTAAGTAAAGGAACTTAGATTGAGGAGCTTACAGAGATCAGGCTTGCCTTTGGCAAAAGAAGCTAAGAAAAATATAGGAAAGGACTTCAGCTCGAGCAGCTCAAGGGGCGATCTCTGACAAAGGGTCCACCCACAGAAGAAGACCAGCCCTTTAGAATTCACGGAGGTGGCCCAGGGCCCAGTTGATCATTATCTGGTCCTGCAGCTCTGAAGGAACCTTTTGGCCTGAGCGGTGGTTCTGTCCCATGAAAAACGACTGAAACTTTTAATGGTGATTTCAGTCATGTGAGGCTCAGCTTTTCCTGGTATCCGTGTTATTGCAGGTTTAGAACTATGGCCAGTGACTTCTGGGCCCATTTGAATGTTTTAATGTCTTTGTCACTTAGTACCTGACACCCACAACTCTAAGGAGGAAAGGTGTAGTTTGGCTTGCAGTTTCTAGAGGTTTCAGTCGCTAGTGGGCTGGCTCCAAGGCGAGGTGCCTTCGTGGAGAAGAGCTCATGGCATGTGGACTGGACGCAGAGAAGGATCAAGCGGGGAGGAGGAAGGTGGCTGCTTCCCAACTCCTGTCCAGGCTTCACCTGCCCCCCTCACATGTAGCTATAAACTCACCAGGGGACTGATCCACAGATTGAGTGTTACACCCCCTTAAACCCTACCAGTAAGCACGTGAGGCTTTGGGGGAACATCTAGATATGAACCATAACAGTGTCCCTATAAATAAATCCCTTGTGGTTTCCTCAGATTTGAAGGGGGATGAGATTATGTAAATTCAGGGCTAATCAACCTTGTTTTTCGAACTTCTATATAAATACTCCCTGAATGATTAACATACTTATATGCAGAGCTGAGAAAGGATTTGGCCCAAACTTTTAAGGTAACAGAGGACACAAAATGAAGGTCACGCTCTGTTGTGCTTTAGGAACCTATTGGGCATCCATAAGCCTGGGTAAAAAAATTACGGTTTTTAATATTTAAACCCATCTCTCTCAAATAAACAAACAAAGGAAAAAGCCCCCCACCTCCAAGTCCTCCTTTTAACAAGCTAGGCCAAGGCCTAGGAGTCCGCCTCTTCTCTGTCCCTTTAGTTAGCTCTGACTATATCGTACTTACTCATGTCAGCTCCCAGTCACAGAAATGGGGGGTACTACATCGTGATAAGTGCCTTGGCAATAATACCAAATTGTTAGTGCTCAGATAGGTCTGAAGTTTTAGAGTGACTGAAAGCAGCATCTCTCACACTTCAAAAAGGACAAAAATGAGCCGGGTATGGTGGCACATGCCTGTAACCCCAGCCTTCAGGAGGCTGAGGCAGGAGGATTGCTGTTAGTTCGAGACCAGCCTGGGCTACATAGTGAGTTCCAGGTCAGTCTCAACTACATAATGAGACCCTGTCTCAAAAAACAAAACAAAACAAAATGACAACCTAGTTGGGGTCCATGCTTAATCATTCAAGCTTCCTAAAAGAATGGACTAGGTAGTAAAAGTTGGGAACAGGTCAGGTAAACTAATTAAATGTCTGTTAGACATACCTCCTAAAAGTAAGTGGTAGCTTCTGTAATCTGTGCTGATAATGTATACTGATTAACTAATGATTATGTCAATAAAAGAGCCACACAGTTGAGTAAGCTAAAATTAGGACTTTTTAAAAACAAATATAGTTAATTATCTCCTTTGGTTACTGTTGAATCGTATTCTTAATTTCTGTGTCCCCGTTTCATTGCATAGTTTAACGATGGATTATTTCTAGACCTTTTTCTAATCATAAATTTTTTTTTTTCTTACTGGTGATCGAACTTGGGTCCTTGCGCTTGCAAGGCAGGCCACCGAACCGCTGAGCTAAATCCCCAGCCCCTAATCATAAATCATTTTGATCTAAAAAACAACTCAGCAGATACTGGATTATTATTCCATGAGGACCTACAACTTGATTTACTTTTGAATATGCAAAACTCGAACTTTACTGTACTTGAGCAATGTTTTTTTGGGTGTATAATTTAATGTTGCCCGGGAACTAATAAATTTCAAAAATTTTCACTTTGAATTCAAAAATCACCCTCTGTAGTGATATTAACTTAATATATTTTGGTTGAATTTCTGTTTTGTCTTTTAACAAAGATATGTTAGGTGAAAGAAATATGCTCTTTACTGGTAAGAACTATCTAGATCTTGTAAGTTAAATTTGTACACCAGTACTTAGAGGTTATAATTTAGTGTTTATGAAGACGGTAAATATTTTATTTAATTTCAAATACTTAATGCAGCCAAAGATTAAGGTGACTATAGCTTGTTCCATGGATTACTCATTATTATTTGTTAGTCTGAATTGCCTTACGGAAATGGCAGAGACAATAGATTACATCGGAATTCGTTGAAGTTTTGTATGGGTGAAAGCTGCATGTATTATCTTAAGATTAATTTAAACTTGGGCCACTGAGAAATTATCCTAATTATTATTACTTTATTCAATGATCAGCACATAAATTTTTACTTGAAATGATGAAACTTTGAGACAGTTGTGATTACATTATTTAAAAACACAGGCTCCTATTACTCACCATCTATTTCCCTCTTTTCTTTTCTTCTTTAGTGATGTAATACACTCTGCATTTCTTCTAGTATCGCCCTCTGCCCTCACTAATTTTCTCCTTTTCATTTTGGAGTTGCTTTCCCCGTGTCTTTGCTTGACATCACTCTGCAGTTCTGTTTTGCTTGGTTTCTCTTAATCTTTTCTTGGCTTTCTCCACTTCTCTCTTCTTCATCTGCTCGTCTCTTATTCTCTTACCCCTTTTGTAACTGACTGTAGCTTTTGGAATTGCTTCTTTGAAAACCCAAGCGGCTCAGGGAAGACCTGACCCTTGTAGCCCTGCTTCCCTGTTCTTTGTCTCCTGTGAGACCCAGCCTGGCTACCACAGCTGTCTCTTAGTAATTGAAAAACCCTTGTGGTTTAAAAAAAAATTGCAGAGGTTTTGGAAAATTATTGAATTATTATTATTATTTTTTGTTTGTTTTTTGAGTTTTTGAGACAGGGTCTCACTAGGTAGTTGAGACTGACCTGGAACTCACTATGTAGCCCAGGCTGGTCTCCAACTCTGCAGCGATCCTCCTGCCTCAGCCTCCCCAGTGCTGTGATTACAGGCGTGTGCCATCACGCCGGGCACTTGAACTGTTTTTTTCTGGAAATCCTTTCTTTTTCTTTCAAATCTTGGTGGACCATATTTTAAAGAAGAAAATCAGTACTTAAGTCAAATTGCTGATTGAATTGAAGACTTACTGCAGAATAAAACCCAAAATTATTTTTATCATTTTTGTGAAAACTATTTGACAGTTTTTGCCTGAAGGCTATTCAAAGCTGTAATGTTTAAGTAAACATTTCATTTCATTTGCCATCAATAATTCCTTTATCACATGTCTTATAAACTGTATTATTTACTATAATCAAATTTACTAACAATGAACACAACACTGATGCAACAGGTGGCACTACGTGCTGGTCTCTTTCTTTTCTGTCCTTTAGGTCTCCGCTTAAGTGTTAGGCAGGAAAAGCATTTTTCTCCACCTCTCTTTATGATTAGGTTAAATGCCCTACTGGAGTGTTCCCTACCACGGCAGCTACAGATTTGTGCCTTAAGTTACGGCCATTGGATTGAAGTTTAATTTCTCTCTTTGTGCATACTATGAGGACTTTCAGGTATGTGGCTTATGGTGCATGATAGGTGCCCAAGGAATATTTTTTTCAATTTAATTGTGGACATAAAATACTAACTCTTTTAAAGGAAACAAGAAACTGCTTTATTCTGAGCCACTTTTGAGTGAGCACGGCTAGGGAAAGTGGATTCAGGTTACACTGAATGACACGTTCCACCACAGAAGAGGTTATAGGAACCCCATGGTCACAGAGCAAAAGAAAGTCACATCAGGAAGTACGTGTGATAAATACCTCGGTGGGAACATCGGATAGGCGGGCGACAGCGAGGTGGGGAGCTCTGTGGGAGTCAGATGCCATGATGTGCTTAGCTTCAGGCGTGGTAGAAGCTAGAGGTCAGCACACGTTCCAGAAGTTTTACGTAGTAGTTCAGAGAGTACTCAGGCACGAAAGAGGACAATAGATGGTGATTACAAAGGATGATAGAGAGCTCACGATGACTCTGGCTCTGATGTACACCGCATTCTCCGTTGTCATGAAGTTCTGGTCAGTGTGCGGGCCCTTCAGTGGGTACGTGGCTGCAGAGAACTTCAGTTTGCAAGTTTCGTGAGTTGGTGCTTCAAAATTAAATCAGAAGTTTAGGCAAGAAAACTTCAGAGGATAACCTATGTAAAATGTTTCCTAATCTACTCATCCACCATTACGAGGCCCAGAGGAGTTTAACGTGACCGTCACTTGAAGTGTCCAAGTTAATCCGATTCTTCTCTCCTTGTTATCAGGGCTTTCTGAGCATCGTAGGCCATCTGTGTATATTATTATTAGAATGAATTTGCTACCAGAGATGGTCCTTCATATCCCACTCATTCCTTAGCAAGTCAGCACCTCCTGTTACTCTGATAAATGAACTTTTGCCTTCTGTGAAGCCAGAAATTATACCTGAGTTGTGTATGTAACACGATATTGGTAGAAATGATGATGCAGTTTTAAAACCCTCCTTCAACTGAGTGGAGAGCAGAAAAAGTCCAGGGAGCCAATCTCAAAAGATAGTCAGTCTTTCCTCCTGATGAGGTACTCACTTTACCCCTCGTGGAATAAAATGAAACCCATTGGAGAAATGAAAAAATGGGGAGAAAGCCAGTGACACAGGCTAAAAATCTTAAATCTGTGTGAACTCCAAACTTAAAAATTCTACAGTGTAAATTCACAGCAGGCATTAAAAACAAAGCTGCAAATCATATTTCAAGTTAGAAGGGATATTCAAACCATGTAAGACTTGAATATAAATTCTAATGTAAAAAATTCTCTTTGGCATTGTCTGAGGAATTTCCATTGTCTCATAGATAAAACATTCAGGACTCCAGTAGAATTGGAAAGTGTTTTAATGAGTATAAATCTCAAGCGCAGCTTGAAGGATTATCTAGTAACTATTTCAAGTGCAGGAGTGAGGATTACTAAGTGTAATAATTATCCTAAGGTTTGGGGCCTATAAAAAGATACGGAAATTTCTGAAACAGTGGCTGAATTAGCATTACTACAGTAATTTAATATACTCATGGGGTGGGGGTGGGGTGAAATTCTGGGAAAAGATGTCTCAAGTCTCAACATAACCAGTTAACTAGCAATAGAAAAAAGACACACTTAAAACTAAACCAGTTTTCACTAATTTAAATATGTGCCTTCAAGTGTTTAGTAAAGTTAAATAACAAGATTAGCTCCTTGTAATTGATTAAATTAAATCTTCAGTTTCTTTTCACTCCAAAAAGTCAAACAAAAATTAAAAATTTGGAGCCAGCTGAAGTGGTATACACCTGTAACCCAGCTCATTGGGGTTGTGGATTGTGGTTGTCATTAAAATAAAGCTCAAGGTAGAGTGGAATTTGGTTATCTGAGAAAAAACCCTTTAATTCTCCTAGCAATAAGAATACACTTTTTATCTGAATCCACTTGATAAATATTTGGTTTTGTTGACATCATTTTCCTAAGTATTATTTAATACATGTATAACATTCTAATGGTGTAACTAACTATATTTAAACTTTGAATAACCATTGAGAAGTGATTTTGGTTTTTTTTCTTTTTATTGAGTTTATTGGTACATTTTAGGTATATGGTACAGTTATATTCATTATTGGGATCTTGTACTTTTACATGACAGGTCTTGGTTCTCATTTTTTCCCCTTGCCCCTGCCCTCCCTTCACCCCCTCCTCCCCTCCCCATTTACAAGCACTTCTCCATTTCTTCATTTTCTCATAATTTTTTCTTTTCCCTTACTACTTTTCCTCTTACCCTTCCCACTTTCCCTACACCTTTAGCCCTTTTCTTCCTATTTCACATTGTTAATTATCTCATTAGGATCTTATGTATTATTGCAGTTTATTCACACCAGAGAAACTATTTGGTATTTACACATGTGTGCCTTATTTATTTCACCTAGGGGTATATCCTCAGTATTTATCCATTTTCCTATGAATGAATCTGATTTCTCATTCTTTATGGCTGAGTAGTATTCCATTTTGTAGAAAAAACCGCATCTTCTTTATCCAGTCTCCAACTGATGGGCAAATGGGCTCTTTCCAAGTTTTAGCTATTACAAATGGTGCCGCTATAAACATAGGTGTGCATATATCACTGTGATATGATTCTTTTCGTTCTTTTGGAAAGATACCCAGCAGAGGGATGGCTGGGTCAAATGGAACCTCTAGTCCCAGCTCTGTGAGGTATCTTCGTATTGATTTCCATAGTGGTTGCTCCAGTCTGCACTCCCACCAACAATGGAGAAGGGTTCCTTTCTCCCCACAACCCACCAACATTTGTTATTGTGTGATTTCTTGATAGCAGCCATTCTTTGTGGGGTGAGGTGGAATCTCAGTGTTGTTTTCATGTGCATCTCTTGAATGATCAGTGATGTGGAACATTTTTTCATGTATTCATTTGCTACTTTTACTTCTTTGTCTGAGAAATGTCTGTTCATTTCAAATGCCCACTTTTGAATTGGGTCTTTATTTGGGGTGCTGAGTTTTTGAGTTCTTTATATATTCTAGATAATAGTCCTTTTTCTGAGGAGCATCTGGTAAAAATTTTTTCTCACGTTGTAAGTGGTCTTCCATGATTTTGATTAATAAGGTTGGGTTTCTTAAAATCTAGAAAATTTAAAAGATCGTTAAAGAGACAAAATTATCTTGGAAAGAATGACTCCAAAAAAGTTGGGGTGGCTGGGTTGGGGTGAGAAGATACTTAAAAAATATAGGGGTGCCATTGAATGGGAGGAGTAAGTTCTGATGTTCCCTATCATGATAGGACAGTTATGGTAGACAGTAATGAATTTTGTATCTCAGAATAGCTAGTGAAAGGATTTGGAATATTCCCAGTGCAATGAAATGATAAACCATTTACCCTAACTGATCATCAGACATTGTACAAGTGTATTAAAATATCACGTGGTACCCATGAAAATGTACAATTTTTTTTTTTTTTTTGAGACAGGATCTCAATGCAGCTATGCAGTTCAGGCTGGCCTTGAGCTCATTGTGTAGCCTAGGCTGGCCTTGAATTCTCAGCAGTCCTTCTGCCTCAGCCTCCCACGTGCTGGGGTTATAGTTGTGTGAAACCATGCCTGACTCAAAGTTTATTATTGTTTTATGCTAATTTA
The DNA here is from genome assembly GCF_012274545.1 of Fukomys damarensis. Classification (NCBI taxonomy): domain Eukaryota; kingdom Metazoa; phylum Chordata; class Mammalia; order Rodentia; family Bathyergidae; genus Fukomys; species Fukomys damarensis. The sequence goes on from NW_022900913.1 coordinate 36,626,938, forward strand.
AAATTTAGATAAAATGTAAGATTCAGATAGGAAAGGCATTGTGGTTTCTTTGAAAACAAACCAACAATAAAAAAAAAACTTATTTAGAAACCTCAGAACTCTTTATGTCCTAATTTTGCATATTAAAGAAAATTGAAGAATTGACCCTGTTCTTATAGCTCTGACTCATAAAAATAATGAGCTTAATTTTGGAATTGTGGTTGTTTTAACTTGGAAACGTAAACTAATGTGTTTTTCTTTGTTTTGTTCCAGTTGTCAGGGTATATAATTCAGAACATGATGAAAATATATTCATTTCTTTTGTTTTTTTTCAGTGCTAGGAATTTAACTCAGGAATGCTTTACCACTGAGCTACATGTCCTTTTTATTTATTTTATTTTGAGACAGGATCTCAATAAGCTGCTCCTGCCTTTGATTCTCCTGCCTCAGCCTCCTGAGTAGCTGGGATCAGAGGTATGGGTCACTATGTGCAGAACATTTTTATATTTTAAAGCTATTTAAAGTCAAAACCCCTGATTTATTCAAAGCTAAGAACTTAGTAGGTGAGGCCCTTTTGTTACATTCTTATCTCTTAAGAAAAAAAGTGTTTAAAATCCAGAGTCTTACTTGCTGCAGGGTGCTGTTCCCCTCCACTTGTTTTTCCTTTCTACTGTCTTTCATAAAGGTAGTAGGAATTGATTTTCTGAGGCTGCTTCTAAGGATTTCTGCATGCCTATGTGCCATACTCTGGTGATTTTCTGGGTTCCAACATTTTCCTGTCTGAAACTTCTCTGGGAAGTTTTACAGTTCAGAAATCAGCTTGGCAGATTGACTCATAAACTGTTAATGAATTTCTCAGTTCTAAGAAGTCAGTCTGGTTAAACAGCTATTAATGTGTCTCTGGAAGAGATAGGTCTGTAAGTGGGGTTCCATCAAAGTAAGCTTTCTGTGGTGTTAGCACTTAGATATTTAATAAGAGTCATTTTTATGGAAACAAAAAAGCAGGCTAATGTTGAGCTTCATGTGGAGTAGGGGCAGGCAGTGGATTTTTTTGGATTGTAGCTTGTATCAGGCGTCCCTGTGAACTTTAGGCAGGGAGATTTGATCATAAAGAAGGTGTTGCTGTACCTCTTTGAAGTCTGTACCTCAAGCTGTCTGGCATTAGCTTGCAGGACTTCAGGGAAAGGACAGTTTTAACTTTAGTGATCTGAGTGCCTTGGTTATCTTCCCATTGCCCACGTTGCACAACACCCACACCATAAAGGAGGAAAGGTTTATTTTGGTCTGCAGTTTGTGGCAGCATGGCAGAGGAGAAAGAGCTGGTGGCAAGGCAGGCAGGAAATGGACAAGCTTCTTTCCCTTTATATTGCATCTGGGCCGTAAGCCTATTGGTTGGTGCCACCCACACCCAAGGTGAGTTTTCTCTCTTCAGTGAGTCCACCGTCCATCCATACCCAGACCTGTGCTAAACCAACCAGTGGACTGATCTAGTGTCACACGTGCCCGTGGTCCTGTCACTTGCTAAAGCCCCAGGTGTGGCCTCTTGAGGATTTGCCCTACATCTTGATAGAAGTTAAGAAACACTGAGCCACTGAATAGGAGAAATGATTGTAAATATTAGCTTGGAGAGTAGTAGCCAGACATGGCAAGGAAGTAGAATAACTCAGAATTCAGTTTAGAATTCAGGCAGACAGCGAAGCCTCAGAAGACGAGTTAGAATGTAATGCCAAGTTGCACTCGTTTTGTTCAGTCATAATTTCATCTCTCCATAGTCCCCCATTTCTTCTAATCAAAACAAGACTGTTTAGTTTCATTAATCTTGGGCCGATTATTTACATAAACGTAACAGATGACCACATAGGCCTTTTTTTGTTTTCACTTTCCTGGATTTTTTTTTTTTTTTTTTTTTTTTTTTTTTTTTTTTTTTTTAAAAAAAAAAATTTTTAACACAATATATGCATGTGTGTACACATACACAAACTATTGATTTCTAGTTTTACTATGTTCTACCCAGAAACTCCAATCTAGGAAAAAAAATTAAATTACAGATCTTTAGTGGTTTAATATGTGTATTTTTTCTTTTTTTTTTTTTTTTTTTTTTTTTTTTTTTTTTTTTTTTTGGTACTAGGGATCGAACTCAGGACCTTGTGCTTGCAAGGCTGGTGCGGTGCCACTGAGCTAAATCCCTGGCCCTCCTGGAACTTTTTATAAAGATTCTCAGTTTAAACTTTTAAAAGCCTCTTGAGGCTAGCAAATGGAGCCCGGGGCCATCAGACTCTACCTGGATGCAGTTCGTGGGCTTGCCGGGACGTGACATTCTTTACCCGCCCATAAAGTACCCAATGAGCCATGTGTTCCACAAACTCAGCCAGTTTTTCTTCTTCTGGAGGTTTTATTGGCTCCGTACGTCAACCTCAGTTCCTTAAAGCGATCTGGTCATGTCTGAATTCTGTTCAAAACATTACTAATATAATCAATGTTTCTAGTTGTCTACTCTTGTGCAAAGAATAGATTATTCATAGTTCTTATTGAACTTATGTAAATAACTATATTGCCACAAAAATAAGAATGCTCATGATTAGATTTTTTTTTTTGGTACTGGGGATCGATCATGACTAGTTTTTGAGTTCGAGTAGTTCAGGAAGGGAGGAAAACTAAATGTTTCAGTTGCTACAAGTCACAGATAGCTTAAGGGAAAAATAAAGTTTCCTTAAATCTGTAAAAACAGCGAAGCACCAGCAGTGTTTCAAATAAAAAGGTATCAACATTATCATTATCTTTTCATTCAGTCTCACGCAGTTCCCTTTTGTTCTTCTTGATCTTGGGATAGCACTTTAACTCATTGGCTTCATTAGAGATCTGGAAATTCTTACCCAGTAGGCTGGGAAGATCTAAATTGTCAGAATCTGCATTGAAGAGTGCTTAGGAGTCTTTTTCATGAATCTGACAGCAAGTGCTTTTGGAGAAGATTTGGAAAAACTATGGAAGACATGAAGAAGGGCCACAGTCTAAAAGATCGGATGTTGGGTTCATTATGACAATGATGCACCTCACAAAAAACCTGGTATATTTGTGGCACACACATTTAACAATAATCAAAACTATGACTAATATATTTGTAAGAATATTGTACAAATTTTGGGATACTCAAAGTAATAGCTATAAACTTGGCTTGAAGGATTTGCTGTACTTAAGTATACTGCATTTCATATCATTTGGCATATCAAGCCTAACTTGTTTAATATCTCTCTTCTATAAGAAGATAACTTTCCAGAGCCCCACTGGGAAAATCCCCTCATTAATTCAAGGTAAAGCTTTAATTTTGATTTTGGGGGAAAAATGTCAAAATATTTCAAATACTTAATGAAATACAATCTTGGTTATTTGTTTAATCAAAGTGATAATAAAAGATTTGAAAGGCAAATACAAAAGGTTATATATTTGCAAAATAAAAATGTATCGACACTCACTTTCCTTAAGTAATCAAAAACCTAATAGCATGAGAAATTACCTTAATGAAAGTTAATTAAACTGGAGGTCTTTGGTGCAAGATAGGGGACACCACAGTTACAAACTTACAGTTTGTAAGTTATGTTACAAAGCTACAGTGCTAAAACGTCATGGTATTGGGGAAAAAAAACAAAACACCCAGATTTGTAGATTAGCGGAACAGAAGATATAAAAACAACTCCAGGCACATCCTGCTATGTCATATTTGACAAAGGAGGAAAATCTCTTTTCTGGAGCCTCTTTAATAAATGGTGCTGGGAAAACTGGCTATCCACACTATCCACGTGCTGTAGGTTGAACCTAGACCCGTACCCTTCACCATGCACTAAACTAAAATCAAAACGGATCAAAGATCTATACAGTAGAATGAAACACTTAAAATGTGCTGTAAGACAAAATGAATTCTTCAATACTCTTGAAGACATAGGTGTAGTCAAAGACTTTCTGAGCAAAATTCTGGTTGCATAAGAAATAATACTAAAAATCAATAAATGGGGTCACAGCCAATTAAAAAGCTTCTGTACAGCAAAGGAAACCATTAACAGAGGAAAGAAACAACCTACAGAATAGGGACAATTTTTGCCAGGTACTCCTCATATGATCTTAAAAAAAAAAAAAAATTAAACCTCCAAAATTTACAGACCCAATTTAAAAAAATGGGCATCTGAAATGAATAAACACTTCTCAGACAAAGAAACACAGACAGCCAATAAATACATGAAAAAATGTTGAACCTCACATGCTGTTCAAGAAGTACAAATTAAAACAACACAGATTCCATCTCATTCCAGAAAGAGGGGCTAACATCAAGAAATCAACCAATAGCAAATGCTGGTGAGGCTGTGAGGAGAAAGGAATCTTTCTCCATTGCTGGTGGTTCTGTACAACATATGGAGATTCTTCACGAAACTAAAAATAGAAATTCCATTTGACCCCAGGTATTCTCCTTCTAGGTAAGATGTAAAGACATCCATCGTATGATGGTGACATATGCATGCCCATGTTATCAGTAACCCAATTCAGAACAGTTAAATCTTGGAAATGGCCTCTGTGTCCATCAACAGATGAATGGATGAAGAAAAAGTGGTATTTATACACAGTGTTGAACTACACTGCCACAAAGGATAAATTTGAATCATTTGTAGAAAAATGGAAGCACCTTGAGATCATAATGTTAAGTGAAATAAATTGGACACAAGCAGCAGAAGTATCACACATTTTTGCTTATGCGAGAAAATTTCTCATGTTCAAAATACTTCAGCCTTTTCTGTCATGTTATAGCCCTTATCACAGTGCTAGGGCTGTAGCTCAGTGAGTAACCAGTAACTTATTTAGAACAACTGCAGAAAGTTTGTTGATATGTCTACGGGTTGGTGCCTCTCAGTATTTTACAACTTGTGTTTTCCTTGCCTGCCACAACCCTTGACCAGTCAGTGAGATGAGTTTTGTAAGAGTTTGTTCATGAGGCAGCCATGTGATGCTCCTGGAGGACAGGTCTCAAATCCCTCACCTTGAGGATGTTTATGGGATAAAGAAGTATGGTGATTTAAGACATGGAGAAAGGTGGTTGGAAGTGAAGTCATAAGTGGTCTTTGCGTACCCCATCAAATTTCATATAGGAGCCATTTTCAGAAAATGGTGGAGTTAGCATGGTCTAAGCACAGAGGTTCTGGCCCTAACGGCGAAACTCACTCATTGGACACCTGTTCAGACAGAGGCCCAGGTGCTAGGGGAAAGAAATAGCTTCAAAAGACTTGTGTTCATGCTCCTGAACTGTAACCCAGGCAGTTCTTGTGATCATGCACCAAATGCTAGAGCATTAGCTAACAGAGCCAAGCTATTGGGAGACTAATAATATATTGCTCAGCTGCATGACCTACAAACAGTGATATATAAAATCAATTAAAAGCAAATAACTAAAAGCAAGTGAAAGGAGAGAGTGCATTCAGTTTCTTTCAGTTTTAATTAGGCACTATTTTTTTTCCAGCATTAACTGTCCGTATTTAACCTTTAATTATAGGAGATGTTACCTACCATATAAAGTAAGACATAATTTACCATGCATTGAGATGACTTTGTTGTTATTTCAGCTGTGTTTAAATTTTGTTTAATTTGCTTTCTAAAGTTGCATCAGATCTTTTCCTGCAGGTAGAAAGAAGATGCCTAGCATGTACTCTATGCCTTAGGCTGGAACATCTGATCTGCTTCAGTTTAACCCTTCAGACTTGAGGCACATTGATTTCCTTATCACTGTGGTTGGGTGATCTGATGTTTGACTGGCTGACATTTATTGTGCATGGATCTCTCAGTGATTCTCCTTGGTATCTGTGGATTCTGATCATTGGCCAGACACTCCACAAGGCCATTTTCAGTCTTTTCTTCCAGGTCACAATCAGAAAATGTTGCTCATTTTTCTGCTGTTTTGATAAACTACCATGAAGGTATAATTACTCTTATTGCGCACCTGGGTGAACATATGGTCCTTTATTTGAATCTTACTTGCTGTGTGTTCACCTCAAAAGTCTCTCAGTAATAATTACAGTATTGCCTTCCTAAAGTTATTTCATCAATCTGCCCTTCTGCTCATGGTAGTCAGTAGTCAAAAGTGGTTGTTGAGCTCTTTATATGTGATCAAATTGAGATATGTTGTTAAGTGTAAAAGTATACACCAGATTTCAAAGACTTAGTATAGATAGAATACTGTAGAATATTTCATTTAAATGGTTTTTGTTTTGATCACAGTAGAGTGATAATATTTTGAATATATTGGCCCACATATTAAAGTTTATTTCATCTATTTTATCTTATTAATGTGACCATTTAAAATTAGAAATGTGGCTTGCTATATTTCTTTTGGACAGTGGTGCTTTGAAATAGAAACATGTACAGAATGTTCAAAATGGTTTTAGAATCCTGGATTTGTCGATCTATTTGTGCAGTTGCCGGATTACTTTAGAGTTGTGTAACATGTAAATCTAGAGGTACTTCATGATCAATAATTTGCTTTCTTCTAAAGGTAGTGAAACTTTCAAATTGCTTGTGGAAGTGATGCAGCACGCACCAATGGTTGAACTTGGGACTGGCTTTCTTGGCTCTCAACAAGTATCTGCTTATAGATTGTAAATAGTGGCTTATATTTTGGTGGAAATTAGTTTAAAATTTTTAAAGTATTTAATTTACTGGCACGAATGTTCCTGTATTGTGTTTTGTTTTGGGAGTATCTAATCTTTAGTGAACTTCCAGACCTCAAGTAAATCAAGAGGGCCTTTCTCTGTGAATTTTATTTGTACTACTTGATTAAAGAAAGGAGTCCAATCATAGTAGAGCTACTTGGCTTGCTTCTTTTTTAAAATTGGCTTTGCAGGGAGGAAAGAAAAATAATAATGTGATGTAGTCTGACAAAGGCTGTGGTAAGGCATATAGAAATCAAAATTGTGCAGGTTGAAATAATGAAAATGAAATTTTTGAAGCAAATACTGTCAGAAGTACCTTACTGATACAGTTTCCCTTCCTCAGGCAGCATGGCTCAGGAGCATGTGCGCTTTTTTGTTTTTTTGAGACTCAGTCTTGCTATTTAGTTCAGGGTGGACTTGAAGCGTCACCTAGGCTGGTCTTGAACTCACAGCTGTCCTCCTGCCTCAGCCGTCTGAGTTGCAGGGATTACAGGCAGGTGTCACCACATCCTGCCTGAGAATGTGATTTTTGGTGATGCTTTTTTATTAGAAGTCAGGGATTACTACATGTCATATGTGGCTCAGCTATGAAAGGAAGACGGAAATCCTAGTTATTGTAAATTTATGAAATAAAAAGAGAAAATCGAAATATATTATTTCCAAGCAACAAGGTGCAAAACAGTGGGAACTGTAAAGGAAGATAGAATTTGGAGCTAAGCTGATGACTAAACATAATTACATTTAAAAGGAAATGGTGGGGTTGGCTAGGACATGATCTTTGTCATAAACTGTGTAATTGAAATTAATGTTTTTAGGCTGTGTTTATGTGACGTGTGTGTGTGTGTGTGTGTGTATGTGTGTGTGTATTTTTTGGTACTGGGGATCTAATTCAGGTCCTTGTGCTTGTGAGGCAGGCAGTGGCACCACTGAGCTAAATCCCCGGCCCTATGATGTATATGTATATACATTTTTTTGTTTTGTTTTGCTTTGTTTTTGGTTTTTGGTTTTTTGAGGCAGGGTCTCACTATGTAGTTGAGACTGACCTAGAACTCACTGTGTAGCCCAGGCTGGTCTCGAACTCACAGCGATCTTCCTGCCTCAGCCTCTTGAGTGCTGGGATTACAGGTGTGCGCCACCATGTCTGGCTATGATGTGTATTTTTAATTTGGTGTGGGACACTGTTTTGTAAAATGTGGTTAAGGGTTGGTGTGCATCAGAATTATTGAAGTGTATGCAAAATACAAATTTTTACCTCAGAAGAACCGCATATTTTTGGAATATGATGCTTCGAAATCTGTGTTTAACTTTGCTTCCTTCCCACTGGCCTCTTGAGAACATTAATTCTGTAAGTTGTGTCAGAGTGGCTAAATTTATTATTTTTTTGTTTTTTTGGTTTGTTTGAGACAGGGTCTCACTATGTAGTTGAGACTGACCTGGAACTCACTATGTAGCCCAGGCTGGTCTTGAACTCACAGCGATCTCTTGCTTCAGCCTCCTGAGTGCTGGGATTACAGGTGTTCGCCACCACACCTGGCTGGAGTGGCTACCATTTTTGACATAAATGATTATATATACATTTCAGGCCCGGTGTGGGCTGAGGTGCTGTGAGTTCAAGACCAGCCTGGGCTGCATAGCGAATTCCAGGTCAGTCTCAACTACATAGTGAGACCGTGTCTCAAAAAACAAAACAAGCAAACAAAATAAATTTCAGCAATCAGTAAAATGAATGTGTACTGTAAGTTCATTGGGATTGGTATAATATACAACTCTAGCCAGCCCAGCACAGCATGATACTGAGATTTATGGAGTATTTAGGGTAACGCTGATTGGGAAGCAACTATTTCTGTGTCGATAACAAGATGTCAGATTTATTTTCTCTCCTCGGAGCTAAGCAGGTGATCTCTTGGTATTCGTAACACCAGCATTGTGGGCAGCGTATGTCCTAAACAAAGTGTGCTTTTTTCTGTGGCTCTGAATCCACTGTGATCACTTCTGAGATGTTCTCATTCCGGTTAAGAGAAGCACCATATATACTGCGCCATTCATGATCCTGCAACAGCCAAAAACAAAAACATGGCTTGGATGGAAAGGATATTCATTCCGTCAAAGGAGTGGAAGACAAAACAACAGTAGGCTTCAGTCAGGCCATAGATCAGGGGCTCTGTGTGGTGAACAAGAAACCGAGTCCGGCGGGCTTTGTCCTAGGTTGGTTGCGGTCCCTGCCAGGGGGCACTTTGTGTACTTTCCTGTGGTGTTGAACAGAAGGAACGAAGGGAATTTGTCGTCCAAGCCAGGAATGTTGAACCCTTCTGTTATTCCTATTAGGCCAATTTGAAGTAAGGGATGTGCCCTCTTACTATAAATCTTCGAAGAGGGGAGAAGTAGAGACCTTTTCAGGAATGAAAGAGGCCCACATAAAGGCATTTTAGTGATGAGTATTACTGGTAATTTCTGAACTAGGGAATGCAAACTTTATTATGCATGAACAATCTTGAAATGTGATGATTTTTAATGCTTAAATGAGTACTTACTAAATATTGGGCATCATTCTAAACAATTTTTCATATTAAGTCATTTAGTACAGCAGTCTGTTAAATTGAGTACTGTTGTTATCTCTTCTTTCTGGATTCTGAAAGTGGAACACAGATGAAATGGCTTACCCCAGGTAAAGCAGGAGGGAGGGATTTAAATTCAGTCTGGCTGGAGGGCCAGCTTCCAGCTACTGGAGCGTGACCATGGCGGGCAGGTATGCGGTGAGGTCTGTCAGTTTGGCAGGGATGGTCTTTGAGAGATAAGCATTGTGGTTCTCCTTAATCAAGCCATTGTTAGAATTCTCTGGCTCGCTGTCAGAACGGCTTTCACAGGTGCTGTATAATTCAACTTGAAATGGTTACTCAGACTATAGTATAAAAAGTAATGTATGTAGTAATAGTATATAGACAATAATTCTAGAATCTGCCTGCATTCCTATTACAAACCTGTTTGAATGAATGTAAATTAGTGATTTCAGCATGAAGGCAATTATTTCATTAAGGCCATTATTTAAACTTTTCTGAAGCCTTGTGTTTATTTTTTTGTCCTTTTACATTCATTTTCAATGTTTATCCACTTAGCAAGTCAACTGTTAAGTCTGAGAAAGGCTGACTGAAGGACAGATAACATCAGGTGTGCTTTTGGGGTTTAAAGAAAACAACATGAAAAACAGCTACAACAGGTTAATAAACAATGAAACAGAGGGGTGGGAGTTCCCTTGGGTGTTGGAAATGGGATAAGTTTGGGAAGTTTTCAGGGGAGAAAGGTGTTGAAACATGAAATGGGTAGGCCCCACCACCCAAAGCAAGTGAAGCATTTCAGGAGACACGAAGGGCCTTTCCTAAAGCCGGGAGCGTGGAGGCGCTGGCATCTCTTGAATAGTACAAGTAAATGTAGTAGTGGGTCCTGTATAAAGGATGGGGAAAAGAGGGTTTTGGAAGTTTAGGTTAGGCGAATATTTTTGGAATGTTCAAAAATTTGAAGTTTTGCCCAATTTTAAATCTTCAAAATATGCTTGTTTTGATTTGGCCAGGATATAAACTTTAAAGTTTAAACTTTAAAATCTTGATTTTTTGATATATATAAAATAACTCTTGAATAACACTCAATGCTTTTCAAAGAATTAGGGTGTGCTGCTGCTTGATGACCATAACTAGTAGTGTCAGTTTATGTTCCAAGTGAAGACCCAGTTTAAACATACTTCTGAGTATGCCATATCAGGATGGCATTATTTTGGTTTTTTTGAAACAGGGTCTCAATGTGTAGTTGAGACTGACCTGGAACTCACTGTGTAGTCCTGCCTGGTCTCAAACTCACAGCGATCCTCCTGCCTCAGCCTCCCAAGTGCTGGGATTACAGGAGTGCGCCACCATGCCCGGCAGGATCACATTATTTTGAAAAGCACAATCCCTGCCTCCTTTTAAAACATTCGAACCTTTGTCAATTTCATCGTAGAGGAATTATTCTGCTGTTAGATTGTTGTGTGAAATTTGGATGGACACTTTCATTATTTTGTTCCTTAGGTTTTCCGGTATCATTTGTTTTTAAAGTTTGTTAATGGAAAAATTGCAAACCTACAGAAAAAAAAGAATGTATTAAATAATATTCCTACTTTGGGAAGCAGGAACTAGCACTGTTTCCATGTTTGTTTTAGTCTCCCCCCTCCACCTGTAACACTTTGTGTCTTGAGAGAGAGACAGACAGAGAAAGAGAGAGATGTAGCTAACACAGACCTCCTACCTCCCAGCCTCAAGTTGTTGAAGGTCATTTCCAAGCATATTTTTGTACTTTGGTTGCACATGTATTCATAAACAACACATACTGTTGTCTCAAATTTTTTGTAATAAATTTATTATATTTTGTTACATTTTTCACTTTTTTTTCCAACTGTGTACTATATAACTGCTGTTTCAGAAATAAAATGTTTTAAACATAAAGATATGAATTCTGTTTCTTAAAAGTACACACATCTTGAATAACAAAGCATACAAATAACAGAAGTCAATGACACATTCATGCTCTTACGCTACAATAATTTAAAATGTATGATACTTGTTTTTCCAGCCCCAGGAAAAGACAACCTGCCTTTCATTTTATTGTACAAACTAAAGAAGAAAATTATACAGAATTTTCGATGGTGCATGAACAATACCAAAGCATTTTGTGTACAGTGACATGACATGCAGCTTTAAAGACAACTAGGGAAATTCCAGTGTAAATATGAAAGAAACTGTTTTGGTAGTGGGGCGCCTGAATTCAATTTTAAGCAGGGATGAGAGGCACAATTGGTGAGCAAACCTATACAAAATGCAGATGCATATCTGAAAGGCCTACACAGAGAACTTCAACTTTAGAAAGAGTGTTTCAATTTTTATATTAACATTTTTGGATTTTATATATATATTTTCTTGCGAATTGCATTTTTACTTCCCTTCTGAGATTTGTCTTTTATGTGGATCTAGTTCAGTTCATGTGAATAAGCCACAGTTTATGTATCTGTTCTTAAGATTATGAGCTTTTAATTGAGGATCTTTGTATACCTCGTTGTGTATTTGTGCCAGATTCTCCCTAGGGCAGATTTTTAAAATGGAATCGTTGGATTAAGTAAGATAGGCTCATGCTCAACAATTGCTTTCTAAATTGGCTCTATCAGGTTGTACTCTACATGGAACTGTATCACTTTCCCCAATCTTACCAATAATTAATGTTATATTTTAAATTTGTACCACTGCTATATTAATTTCATCATTTTAATTTGTCTCTACTGATTTTTAGTGAGTTTGAACATTTTTTCAATTTTTGTGAAGTTGCATATTTTATATTTATTTTATAGGGTTTTTAATATTTTTTCTTGATAAATTTTAAGATTATGTTCTCGATGGTTTGTGGGATACAAAACTTCTCATGTCTGCATCACTTTTATCTAAAAAAATCATTTAATTCTCCTGTCTTATTGGTTATGTCTGGAGTCTTGATTATAACCTTCTTGTGGCATTAGATGTCAGAAATAAGCCTACTTAACAATTTTATTGGTTTAGGACCAAATGTTTGAAGATTTGAAGCTTGAGTCCAGGTTCCTTATGATCTTCAATAGTAACTTAATCGTCCTCATTTCTGACTAAACTAGCAATAATAATAATAATAATAATAATAATACATTATCATATGGATATACATGCTCGTGTACAACTATCACAGAGTGTGGGGCCATAATAATAAGAAAAAGAACACTATCACAATGCTCATTTTGTCAGATCTTGTTTCCATGGGGTAAAGTATGAGCTTTAGTAAAAGAAAGCAAAACTTGGTTAATCTGAGTTACCTATTTCATAATTTTTGAACGTATTATGATAGCATACAGTGACTTATTTCCATAATTTTTCTATACTGGTACACATATTTTGCTTATGAAATCACTACTCAAGCATTTCATAATTTATAGAAAAATCTATATGGCTACTTTTTTATTGGGTAGTCTTGTCTAGATTTGCATATATTCATACAGTTCACTAAATCAATGTATTCACAAACTGATGTAAAATCTATACACATTTATATAAAAGCACTTATCGATTTATAAATCAGATGCTTGTCAGGCACGCATCAGTGTAACTTGTTGTTTATGTATAATATAAATATAGTTCTTCAGACAGAGTACATAATTCATCATGCAATTAACACAAATATATAATCAGTCAGTAGTTTGTCTTCCAAAGCCCAATTTACACAAGAAAGAAACTTTCTTTGATATATAGAAGTTACAGTTGTTGCTCATTTAATAATTCTTCCAGAGTACATTTACATTCTCTTCATGCTTTAAATTTAGATTTTTTAAATGCTCATTTCACAGTAACAAAGATTTGGTCACTACCTAGAATGCATAAGGCTTTTCTTATAAACAAACATTTGATTCAAATTCTTAAGTCATGAGAATTTGTCTTTTTACAATCTGAAAGTAATTATTTAAATGAATTGAAGGTTTACCTTTCAGAAGATACTCCAACAAGTATTTTCGGGTTGGAAGAGAAGAGGATCAAGGGACATCTTGTGCTGTTTTTCAGTAAAAAAAAATTTCTATTTGCTCTGATTGCCTCGTTATCAATAGGGAGTTATTTATTTAAATATAGTTAAAACATTATTATAAACATCACATCATTATAAACATCAGTTAAAACATCAAATATAGTTCAAACATCAGTACCAAGAGCCTTATATTAACTGTATCTACCATAGTTTGAAGTAATCTGCTTACAATGCCATTACTGACATAATTTTAGGTGATTTCTGTTGAATGCCTGTGAGTCTTCAGTTGTCTTCCATTCCTTACCCGCAATCTCTCATATAGCTGTGTTACACTTGGTTATATCAACAATCAGTAGTGCAGTATAATGACTATACTGCTAATGCCATTACTACGGTTTCCTCCTATGAACATTTATTTTTCTAGAGTTAAAAATTGGTCATAATTTCTCTGTTAGCTTTTAATATGCTAAATATTAATTGCTGTTTTCACCACAATGATTTCAGGACATTTGTCATAGCTCTTGGTTATTTTCCCACATGGTCACGTGCATCAAATAATTTATCAGTGATGTTTCCTTCTCACCTCCTTCCCCATTCTTACAGCCTACTCAGAGTTGTTTTTTTTTTTTTTTTCCTTAAGTCTGAGCTGAGTTCTCTGCAGGTCTCCTTTACTTCTCGTGTCCTTTAACATAGCTTTATGTTGTATCTTTTTGTTTTCTACATGCTGCGTTCTTGTTTTGTTGAAACATTCTAAAGCTACCAAAGAAAAGATGTGGCCATGTGGAAAATCTTTATTTCTTTTATTTTTTTTGGTACCGGGGATCGAACTCAGGACCTTGTGCTTGCGAGGCAGGTGGCAGAACCACTGAGCTAAATCCCTGGCCTGAAAATATTTAGTCTTCATTTTAATTGATAAATTGAGAGGGCGTGGAATTCTGTGTTAGAACTCGTTCCTCATCATTTCAGAGGCATTGCTCAATCGTAGTCCATTATCCGTTGCTCTTGAGTACTTTACTTACTTTTATGATTCTGATTTCTTTGTATGTTACTCTTCTTTAGCATTTTTAGAAGTGTTTCAGATCTTTGCTTTATTCCTCAAATTCTGACATTTCATTGTGATGTGATGTGACTTTTAAAAATGTTTCCCTGGGGCTGGGACTTAACTCAGTGGTGCCATGCCTGCCTGGAAAGCACAAGGTTCTGAGTTCGATCTCCGGTACATGCCTAAAAAAGAAAAAAAAAATATGTTTCCCTGCTTTGGCCTTTCTATTACAGACTTTTTATAAAGGTGACGTACCTGTTCTTGAACATTTTCTAGTATTATATCTTTGATAATATTCAGTTCCTTTGGGGAGGGATCTACTCTTGAACTCTAAATGATCCCCTATGTTTCATATTTTTCATCTCTCATCTCTTATTCAGCCTTGGGAAGATTTCTTCAGTTTTATTTTGCAAAACTTGCTAAATTAAAAAAATTTTCAGTGAAGTATATATTAAAATCCAGGGGCTCCTATTTTCATTTTTATTTTGAGATAGTCTCACTGAGTTGCTAAGTTTTCCACTGAGGGCTCAAACTTAATGACTCTACTGCTCTAGCCTCCCAGAGTGCTAAAATCATGTGTCACTACAGCTAATTCTTTCTTTCTTTCTTTCTTTCTTTTTTTTGAGACAGGGTCTCACTGTGTGCTTGAGACTGACCTGGAACTCACTCTGTAGTCCAAGCTGGTCTTTTTTTTTTGTTGTTGTTTTTGTTTTGTTTTGTTTTGCTTTTTTTTAAGTTTTTTGAGACAGGGTCTCACTATGTAGTTGAGACTGACCTATGTAGTTCAAGCTGGTCTCAAAACTCACAGCGATCCTCTTGCCTCAGCCTCCCCAGCCTCAGTGCTGGGATTACAGGTGAGTGCCATCATGCCCTGCTGCTAATTTTCTTAATTCTCTTGTTTCTTTCTTTTAAATTTTCTCTTGAAAGTGCTTTTCAGAGCATTTTGTTCTCGTTATATGTACTCAGTACTTTCTGGCCATCTGCATTTCTATCAATTTGAATTTCTTCTGTTTCCTTTTTTTTTGTTTGTTTTCTCCAGGTTTCTTGTATTGTTTTGGCCTTCCACACTCACACAGAAGGCTTTTCTCCAGTATCTAGTGATCTTAGGCTGCCTGCTCACACTAAGGAGGTCAGTGATGGTGTGAGCCCCGGCAAGCAGCCATAACTCGTTAGTGACGACTGTGGGCACAGACGCCCCTCAGGCTCCTCGCAGGCAGACTCAGGGCACCTTGTGCAGCAGTCACACCTGGCTTGGTATTGACTTTTGCTTTCTCCTCTCTCCTTTCCCTTCCCCACCCCTCCCCTCACCCCTCTCCTCCCCTCTTTTTTCTTTGGTAGGGAAGATTGAACCCAGGACCTTGTGCTTGGAAGGCAAGCAAGATGCCACTGAGATAAATCCCTGGCCCTGGTATTGACTTTTGAAAAAGAGCATAATTTGATTTCTGTGTCTGCAGCCTACATATCTGATTAAAAATGATTATATCTAGCAGGCTGTGGTTCAGGTGATTTGTTACACAGGTGATTTGTGTTACATTTGTTACACATCTTTCTGTTTTTTGTTAACGCATCATTTTTGTATCTATATTAAGTAGACATATCTGTGTGTATATATTCAAGTATATGTTAGTTTTTCCCTAACCTCAGGATACGTGTTTTTTTTAACTCACTTTGGAAAATGAATTGCTCTTTGAATTACTGTTCATCTGTAAAATGTCAAACACAACTCTATTATTACGAACTTTTCTGTCCTCATCTTCAAAGTTTGACAGTTTGGCCAAAGAATATAGTAACTCTGCTGACTTCATTCCTGTTTTCAAACATTATCTATCAATCATTTGTTTCTACATTTTCCATGCAGAGAACACCAGTTTTGTTCAAGAAATTGTCCCGTGGAAGTCAGAGACTCTCCAGCATCGCAATAAAAGCTGTTGGCTCGGTGTTCCCTGCCTGTAATCCCAGCACTAGCGAGGCAGGAGTAGCGCCATCAGTTCGAGGCCAGCTTGAACTGCGTAGCAAGATCCTGTATCAAAACAACAAAACAAAACAAGCTGTTGATCTTACTCTAGTCATGCGCCTTGTGTTTCTTGCCCATCTGCTGTTACCCCAGCCAACCAAGAGATTAAGGGCTGGACGTGGCACTCACATCCTGTGAGATCCAGGGATTTGACAAGTCTTTGGGACTGACTCCCCTACTCTTAAGAAGTCAAGCACATAGAAAGGCTCCGCTTTAGGTATTTTGTGACCTGAAATGAAAAGGTGAAACAAACTGCCGCTGAGCAAAAGGCTGGAAAAATCTTGATTTTGCTGACACAGTGAAGTTGCTGAATTAAATAACAGGAACATTTCCCACGTGTTGTGGCTTGTATCTAGATGTCCCCCCAAAGCCTCATGCGCTCATAGGTGGGGCTCCAGGTGACTGGATCTGGGTATGGATTAGTTGACTGATGGGTTTATAGGTGGGTGTAATGTTGGGAGGTAAAGCCTGATGGGAGAAGGTGGGTCCCTCCGGGTGTGCCCTGGGAGGGAGGTGTGTGTGTGTGTGTCTCTGTGTGTCTCTGTCTATTCCTGCTCCACGTTTGATGTCTCCCTGCTTCCTGCCTGCCATGCTCTTTCTCCTCTGCCCTCCCCCTCCGCCTTAGAGCTAAGTGGCACTGACTGAAACCTCTACAAACTGTGAGACAAATACACGTGTCCTTTTAAACTTGTGTGTCAGGTGTTTTGCCCCAGCAACCAGAAAGTAACTAAGATACCACCCCACTCCAACACTCCAGTTTACGTTTCTGCATTTATATAGGAAAATCAGGGTTGTCTCCTTTTTCTTCTCGTTTTCCTTCATCTTCATCTTCTTTTGGTGACTGTATTGGGGATTGAATCCAAGGCCTTCACACTTGAGCTATATCCCCAGGTTCTCTACCTTTCTCCTCTTTCTCTTCTTTTTTTTGAGACAGTTGCTCAGGCTGGATCCTTCTGAACCTGTGAATCCTTCTGTCTCCATTCCCTGAGTTCAGTGTCCGTATTTGTAATCAGTTTAATTTGGGTTTTTGACAGTTGTTGCAGATGGTTCATTGCTAAAACATATCACAGCTTTCTTGCATTTTTCTTAACCCTCCATTTCAACTTAATCTAACGGAGTTATACGACAGCTTACTTGCTTAGCGTTACTCTGGTAATAATAAACCTTCAGAGAAACTATTCTGAAGGATTTTTTCCCCAAAATAGACTTTTTTTTTATATCCCCAAGGACCTCATCACCTCTTCTACCCTTGACACATTTTATGGTACAGCATGATTTCTTTCTCTATGGATTTAAAGAATGCTTTATTAATCTGCAAGACAATCTGAAATAGGAATGACATATTATGTTCAAAACAGTAACTCTATGCGACCTTTAGCTATTGGTTACCATTCTGTAGACTTCTTACAGTTCTTAGAAATAATAAGGATGTTATTTTAAAAAATCTTTGAGAAAGGCTTTTTTAATTTTTCTGCCATGAACATGTACTGTTTTGTGAAACACCTGCAAAACAACCAAATAAACTGGTTCTGTTTTTCCTCCTTTGCTTATTATATGTTGATTGCAGAAAGAAAAATAAACACGAACATTTTAGATTATTCATTAGGTTAATACCAGGCAATATTCTATTTAAAGAAATGTCCAAAATAGTAGCAGTTGTGAAGATTCTTGACAAAACACTTGGCTGGGCTTTTAAATTATTGTAGTTTCTTTTAGTCATTTTGCAAGGAGGGCCAGGGTCTACGGGTGTGGAAAGTTCCTGTCCCCAAGGCAGTCACAGACCAGGGATGAGGTGACGCGCGCATCATGCTGTGAAGTTGGAAGTGTCAGTGTAGGTAAGTGGGGGGAGCCAGGCTGCGTCTCGGATGGGAGCCGAATGGATCTGTGAGGCGAAAGATCTTTTTTCCTTTTTTTTTAAAAACAGGTTTTGGGCTTGATCATCATGTTTAGTGGTTTTTTAAAAATTGTGTATGTTAGTGCCATGAGATTAATGTAATAATCTGAATACAGAGCTACGATTACAACTGAAATTTACTCCATTTTTACCACGGGAGTTAAGAGAATGAGGATGGAAACCAGACTGCTTTACTTCTCAGTCAGCTGTGCGATTTGCTTTAGGTATGGTAATTGTGTGTTATTTCCCTCATCTGTAAAATGGGTGTGTTAGTTGTCTGCTTCCCCAAATGTGGTGTGAGGTGTTTGGGAGTGGCATATCTCTGAAGGGCTCGGACGTGTGGCTGGCTTTTCATCTGTGCCCACAGGTCCAGTGCTCCCGAACTGTTGTTACTGGATAACTCCATTTGATCTTTTCAGTTATCTGATAAATCATGGCCACCAAGTTGGGCACATCCTGATCTCGCGTGTGTATTGCTTGATGCGCCTAGCAGGAATTTGCCATTGTTATTAAATGAAGGTTTTGCGTTGGGAAGATTTTTCTGGATCACATAGCAATCACAGGATGCTTGTGAGATTCAGGAGAGCCAGAGAACGGGTTTGGGGAGGAAGCAGAGGGGCAGGGCCAGAGGTTTGAAGATGCTCTGCTCCTACCGCTAAGTCGAAGGAGCCAGGAGGCCAGCCTGCATATGCGGGTTCTACAAACTGGAAGACAAGGAAATAGATTTTACGGAGAGCCTCTCTGGGGAGCATAGCCTTGCTGACACCATGCTTTTGTGCTATTCAAACCCAATTTGGAAATCTAATCTGCGGAACTGTAAGAAAATATATTTATGTCATTTTAAGACACCGAGTTTTGGGTGTTTAAAAAAAACCAGCAAGAGTGTTCAAATGCATATAAGCATTATTCCCATTTTAGAAATGAAGAAACGAGCTGTGGGAGGTTAAGTTGCTGCCAAAGCCACTGGAAACTGTGGGGTGTGGGCAGGGCTTGTGGACCTGAAGGTCTTATGACAGAAATAGCTGCCTCGGGAGGGGCCTGGGTTTTATGTTCACATAGACTTCATCAGCCTCCGTGTTCACCTGCTTTCTGCAGGTCCCTGTGTCTGTTAGATCCCAGCTTCCCTCCGGACTTAGGGTAGCACGTGAGCTCTCTTCCCTTTGAGGTTGTATTCCTGCAGGAGACCCACCCTGGGGTCTCCACTCCAAGTCACATTTTCTTTTTTCCAAAAGTGTTAGACTTCTTTTCCCACTGATTCCTCTTCCTTTCTTTGTGTCTTGGTCAACGTATGCTTTCTTTTCTTCCTTTACTCTCCTTTTTATACAAGTTCATCAGGAAACAGTAAACCTTCATGTATATTTTCATGAACTTTCTAGGAATTTGTTCTTACTTTCATGGACTTCTTGCCCATATTGGAAGAGAAAGGAAATTGCAGTGCATACCTTTCTTGGAGGGTGAGCATGTGCCAGAGTATCTCGCTATTCATTAGAACCCTTTATAAAAACTTGAGATTATTGCAAATAAAGATTTTCAAAACTGATTATTTAGTCAAGTATCAACTGAATACAACGCAACATAATTTTAAAACTTGCAGCTCTACTCATGACCCCCTCCCCAACACACACCAGGGATCAAACTCAGGACCTTGTGCTTGCCAGGCAGGTGTGGCCCCACTGAACTACAATCCTGGCCCAAAACTTGCAGCTTTAAAGAGTCCCCCCCCCCGATCTCCATATCACAGGCGATAGCAAGAGGAGGAAGGAATAAATTCTAAGACAATTTAAAAAAACTTGTATTTAAATTAAGTATTAACTTCCATGTTTGTATGAAATTGGAAATTATAACACTTAGGTCTTTAGAGACAAGTGTATTCAGAGCTTCTTTCTCATGCTCTTTGACTATAAAAATAATCCAGATTTTTTCATCAGGATTCACATCTGCTGTATTCATCTATTATGAGTTAAAGATGAACACTGTATCAGATCCTTATTTTACATGCTGAGTTCCCAGCTTTCTAACTGTTATTTTATTCTCCTTTAACTACCATTTACACACAGTACATCTGAATCAATGAAATCATGTTGTAGCAAGAATCCCATATGTGTCATATTTTAACAAAATGAGTACTTTTTTTAAACCAAAAATTTGCTGTATTTTAGAGTGATCATGTTAGACAGACCCCTGTGTTTCCACAGGGAGGCTGACACTTGTTACATGGAACCTTCTGTGGAGAAAGGAAGATGCTGGTTATTCCTACCTTAGAACACAAAAGAGGTTAAATTACACAGAGCGATGGTAAGATGGTGTGACACAGAGCTTTACAAGCGCGATAGTAATTATATAACATAGGGTAGTGCTGATTGTCAAAGAATGCAATTTAACACATTGAGTTTAATGATCTAATTGGTTCATATTAGCAATTCATGAATTGGACTCCTTCCCATCTATGAAGTAGGAAAGTACTCTGCTGAGCTGAGCTGAAGAGGTTGGCTTTATAGGCAAGAAAGAACTGAATTGGTCCCTTTTTTTCTTTTTTTTTTTTCGGTACCAGGTATTGAACTCAGGACCTTTGCACTTGCAAGCAGGCACAGGCACCAATGAATTAAATCCCCAGCCCTAAAATGTCACTTTTCTTTAGAAGATTAAAACAGATGACTTTTTGAAAATCATTCATCTCTTGTAGACTTGTGGTTGGTGTTAATCCCTATTTTTTTTTTCAAAGAATTACCTGTTTCACAACTCAGTTTATGTGCTGCCTAGCATGAGTGTCTCCACCCTGGTTTGCTCTGTTGAGAGTAGTTTGGGAACTTAGTCTAAAACAATAACCTCCTGTAAATTTTTCTTAACATTACTGAATATCTCCATCAACATGACGGATACAATTTTTTTACTTACTCACCAAAGGCTTTGATTAAGGAACTCATGCTTGTATAGCATGGGAAATCTCAGATTCTCAGGAGTTCGGTAAAATATTTAGTTTCTTGTGTATAGTGATTGCAAGCTGTGTTTGCATAAACGTGTATTGTAAGTTTAGTACCTGATTTATATTTTATTCATCAAATCATTCAACAAGCACTGATTGTACACTATTCTATATCAGCTGCCATTCTCAGTGTGTCAGCTACTGAACAAGACAAGTTAGGCAGGAAGAAGAATGAATAGGGCATATTACATAACTGGGATTTTATTCTTACTATAAGGGGGAGGCTATTGGAGGTTTTTAAGCAGGAAGGTTACCTAATTGATAAATACGTAATTAGATAATTTATAAGTAGATCATTCTGGCTTCTCTTTACACAGTGTATTATTTAGAGAAACAGAGAAACTTGGATGACTGGAAGCCTCTATGGACGTCTCCCAGTGGGAAGATGATGCCAGAGTTGTGGCTTAAGGAGGGAATGTAGAGTGTGTAGCTTGGAATATGGCTGTAGTGAATCAATACTATGTTTTCTAGCCTCCTCTGTCCTGAACATTTATGTTATAAATCAAGATCTGGTCAACATGGCTGCAATAAACCGAAAGCCATGATAACATTGGTTTAAGGAGAAGTTTTTCCACTTAGGAAAGTCTGATCACTCTGTGCCGGGACCCAGGTCCTTCCCCTCACTTCTTCCTCGTGGTCCAGGGAGATATTCTTATGTCAGACATCAAGAAGGGAGGATGGAGGAAGGACAGGCAGTGAACACCTGCCAGATGCCTCTTAGAGGAAGATCCCAGAAGTCATTGTAAGATTTTTCCTTTTTATTTTTTTCTTTTTGTTTTGTTTTTTGAGACAGGGTCTCACTATGTACTTGAGACTGACCTGGAACTCACTATGTAGCCCAGGCTGGTCTCGAACTCACAGCAATCCTCCTGCCTCAGCCTCCCGAGTGCTGGGATTACAGGCCTGAGCCACCACGCCCGGCATTTTCTTTTTGTTTTTGGTACCAGGATCAAACTCATCCTTGTGCTTGTGAGGCAGGCGGTGGAACCACTGAGCTAAACCCCCAGTCCCTGCAAGATACATTTTGTATTAGTCCATTGCTGGGACGGTCTGCCTGAAATCTACTTACAGGTGGGAAGATTTGTTTTGCTCACAGTTCCAGGGCTTTCAGCTGGTTCCATTGCAGTGGGCCTGGCCTGAGGCAGAATGTCAGAGACAAGAAGGCTGTGGCAGAGGAGAACGCACTGCACAAACAACAAAGAAAGGGAGGGAGCCGGTGAAATGGTCTGTCCTCAATAGCTGGCCCCAGGGACCTCCTTCCTCTAACCAGTGGTCTCTTCCGAGTCCATTCAGCTCTAAACTTACTGGACTGACTCCCTGATGAGCTTAGGGTCTTCTTAAACCAGTCACCTCTCCAGGTAACTGTCAGAAGTGCTCCTCTTGTCCGCCTGATGCCACATCACATCTCCTTAAACCGTATTTAATCTCCAGAAAAACACAAGAATGACAAGGTTATAATTAATAGCCACAACTGAAAAAGTGCTAATTTATTCTCCAAAGTCTTAGTAGTTACAGCGTTGCTCAAAAGTCCAAAGTCCAAATCCATTCAAGTTGACAGTCAAGATTAACCACCACACGTTTTGGCCAGAATGTAATTAATTATATCATAATTGTTCAGCACAGAAGAGGCTGGGAAATATAGTCAGTTTGTTGAAACCACATGCCAGGGTAACACACTGAGGTCAAGCAATGCCTACCACATTGTCCAGCCTCTGACACCACATGAATCTGTATTTCCTTGAAATGCACCTTGTGTTTTCCTCTTTCCCTTAACCATAGCTGTTGGAGAGTGAAGTCTTTCAGAATAGGAAAATGGGATCTCTTACTGCTGGCCGTCCTGCAGCCTGCTACCTGGATGACTGATCCTGTGGGAGCTCCAAACCTGGAGTGCTTGTGCTGTGTAGCAGCACTGTTTACTGCTGTGTATGTTATTTTTCACTGTCTTCTGCTACTTTCAGTGAGGAGAGCAATCTAATCATGAATGAATTTACTTGAAGTAAAAAGGATTGATTATTTTGTCTTGTTTTTTGAGACAGGGTCTCACTATGTAGTTGAGACTGACCTGGAACTCTCTGTGTAGCTCAGGCTGGTCTCACAGGGATCCTCTTGCCTCAGCCTCCCGAGTGCTAGGATTATAGGGGTGCGCCACCATGCCCGGCAAAGGGATAGATTTTTAGCCTTCCCTAGTGAGTGTCTTAGTTTATTTGTTGGTTTGCTGATAGAATGCCCTAGTCAAGGCCATTTTTAAAGGGAGGAGGGTAATGTAGCTCACCACTTCGGAGGCTGGAAGTCTGGCTGCATCTTGCCCTAAGCTACATCATAATCTAGTAGAAAAGTGGGAGGGCAGGGAGGTGCATGCAGAAGAGACAGACCTCAGTCCAGTCCTGAAGGATTCGGCCCAGTCCTTGGGAGCTTGATCTCTCATAAAGACTTCACTTTGCCAGCAAGGCCACATGCAGAATTGAACATGGTTTTCAGAGGGGACAGATCTCCGTAGGGTGTGTGTGAAGTGTATTTCAGTTTCGATGAAATCTTTCAGGTCTTTGAATACACCGCTCTGTGAAGTTTTCCAGTGGCAGCAGCCCTGCTCTTCTAGGACATTCTTACTCGGAGGGTGCCGCAGTGGGTGCCTCTTCTGTTGAGGCAAACATGCCATTGAAATACGTGGGTGCAGAAGACTCCAGGTTGTTTCCTCCCCAGAGCAAACGTTAGCATTTGTGTGATGCAGCCATAATTGATACATGATTTATTGGAACATCAAAATTGGCCAGGTATTTAAGAAGCATTAAGCTAATTGTGGTTTTTGGTGTAGTCCGTATATTTTGTAGTCTATCTCGGCATGCAGGACTGAAATAATTGTGAGAGAAACTATTGAATTCTGTGAATCTTCTCTTTCTGCAAATCAGGTGCCTGTGACGTTTTAAAGTAACTGGTTATACTGTCCTGTGCCTTCAGTTATCTGGCCAGTTAGCTCAGATGGGTGGGCTGTAGTTACAGGCTGTACTAACACACAAGTGAGATTGATGTGATGGTGTGGACGAAGCTGCCTCCCTTTCCTCCAATGCGTTAGATGTTTTTTGTACATCTAGTTCGTCTTATTTAGCAAGAATGGGTGAGTGAATTCACTGGAGGACTTTCTCATTTAGTAAAAGAAAAAAAATCTGTTGGTGAGTAAGAAATCATGCCTTTCTGTGCAAAAATAACTAGTTAAAATGGTAAAACTGTTCTGCTTTCTCTTTTTAAGGCATTTGTTGTAATATACTCCATTCTGCTTTATGTATTTTATGTTCTTTTCATATTTATATCATGTTCCAAAGATTTTAGTTTCTTTATAATGCAGTGCTATCAAGAGTTATGACTAAGTAGATGAATCAAACTGTTTTCCATGTCCAAGCTGTTTGCTGCTTCTTTGCTCCCAATTAAAATATGTGTTTTCTTGTTGGAAGTTTCAGTTTCAGGATGAGTGACAGCTGGACTGAACAGTTGTTTCTGAGAATTTTTTAATTTTTTTTTTTGATTACTGAAAGCTGCTTTGAAGTTACCTACAGTTGGTTTGCTCGGCTGTTAATTTCTAATTAATGGCACTGTCACTGAGAACTGAGTTTCTGTAGCTTAGGACTTTCCAAAGTAACTAAATTTTACATTAAGCCAAATGTATGACTGTGACATGCTGCTGACCTCTGCCTGTCCACCAAGCCCTCCCTTCCGATACATAGCCAGACCACATTTCCCAGACTCCAAGTAGATTGAGTTTCAATGGAATCAGGATGAAAATGACGAGGCCATTTCTTGGCCTATTCCATGAACCTCTTTTCTGCATCGTTGCTGTTTAGATTTCTGTGCATCTGATTGCATGCAGAGGAAGAAGAAGTCTTAGCAGAGGGCTGGACAAGTACTCAGCAAGCCTGGCTTCTCCGAATGCTGCGATGTGGTTGTCAGCCTTGACAGTGCCAAACTCCTGAAATCTAGGGTTAGTTTAGTGTTTACCTACCTGCATGCAAGTAAGTATTGGCACCAAAGCTTCTCTGCCTCGCTGGGACCGTGGAATCCAGTTGTGTGCTGTTACAGGAAATGGAGATGGGAGTTGGTGAATGGTGAACACAGAGATATGTTGCCAGGATTTTCAACCACAAAGGTTTTGGCTGTTAAAAATGAAGATCCTGTGTATGTGGTATTAGGACAGTGCCTTCCTAACTGAAGTGTATTGTGAGCTGTGTACTCACCAGGTGCGTTAGAGACAGCCCAGCCCCAAGAAATCCATTCATTCTAAATCATGAACAATTTCTGCAGCAGATAACTAACTTCATTAATTGTATTGTTTTATAGCCAGCTTACTGGAATGATTTGTAATGTGGATTGACAGCAGTGAACAGTTACCAAATGCCATTTGAAATAATTTTCTGATTAGAGATTGTCTGCATGAATGTTAGGAGTGTTATTTTTTCCTCTGAAATATGGTAACAGCCTTTCCCTTACAGGTACTTATTAGTAGCAAGGTAGAATTTTCTTCCCTTTTAGAATCAGCTCTTCAGTGTCTTTGATGAATGATAAATTAAAAAACTGTATCATTTAATTCATTGAAAAGCTGATGTCTTTAAGAACTCTGAAGTCTGCGCTCCCTTTGTGAGGAAGCACTGGGCAAATGTTCATTTCTGTCCAGTTGTTCATTCTGTCCCAGGAACAGATTGTTTTTTTCTTTCTAGATCGCGTAGTTGCTCTTTCAAGACTTTGGCCACAGTGAAGATAATTACGATGTTAATGTGATGTAGTGTTTGGATGTGAAAGCCCAGAAGAAGCTCTTTTTTTTTTTCTTCTCCCCCTCCCCT
>NW_022900913.1:36653137-36698792 GCF_012274545.1 Fukomys damarensis
TATTTTTTCTTAGCTGATTCTGGTTTAATTTTGCTTAGCTCATTTTGTTTCTGCATCTACAGATTCTTTTACCAGTTCTGTCACTTTTTTTTTTTTGCTGTGTGCTGTCAGATAAACTCAATTTCTTTGCCTGTTCCTTCATTCATATTTATAAAGCAGAAAGTTGAGATACCCTTTAGTGTTCCATGACCCTGTGATTCACAAAATTAATAATTTACTCTTTGCATTACCTTTGACCACTATTAGTGAAAGAATAAGTCCTTGGAGAAGATACTATGAAAGAAAAACAAAAGAGAACAAGTAATAGAAAAAGAGAGGAAAAAAATTATTCACCAACTTGGGAATATTTTAAATTTTCCAAAATGGATTTATTTATATTTCTTTCAAAATTTTTTATTTTATTTGATTTTTGTTTTGTTTTTTGGTACCAGGGATCGAACTTGGGCCCTTGTGCTTGTGAGGCAGGCGGTGAAATCACTGAGCTAAATCCCGGGCCCTATTTTATTTTTAATGGTAGCTAGCAAAGTTTATTTGAAAAAAGGACAAGTGAAGAGTAAGGGAGAAATGGGCTCTGCCGAGCACACTTGGGCTGAGTGAAGAGGAAAAAGCAAAATGAAAGAACACCCCGGAGGATGATAGCCCTTCCAAAAAAGCTTTAGAACTTCCTGTAAGAGCTAGACATGGCGGCGCACGCCAGCACTTGTGATGCTGCAGCAGGAGGATCACAGCAAGTTTAAGGCCAGCCGGGGCTTCACAGTGAGTTGAAGGCCAGCCTGAACTGAATAGTAAGACCCTGTCTAAAACAAAACAAAATAAAACAAAACACCCTTATTTTAGCAGGAAAATAGTATTATTTAAATAAGTTTTTAGTAATTATTTAAATCAGTAAATCATTTAAGTATTTGAGACTTTGAAATATTTTCTAAAATTTACTTTTGAAAAGTTTGCCTTTTCATTTTAAGTAGTGGCTTTGAAATCCTCCTGAAGAAATTACTCTTTTTGGGCTAACACCCATCTGTGCAGTGACATGCCTATAAATATTCTTCAGGACCAACTGTAGAAATTCTTGAAAATAGTTTTGTCTATTCACATTACATGCCTTTCCTTTTTGGTTTTGCAGTGAACACGCCAAAATAGCTCAGTGAAATTATATTGTATGTGTGAAAATGGATTCATTACTTTTCCTTCCCTCATTAAGCATGCAAATTGCTAACTTTGCAGCAGATGCCTTTAAAATAAATGATACCTAATCAAATGTGTTGCTTTGTTTCCTTTTAAATGACAGTTTATGGATCAGCAGAGCAAAGGAAAAAAATGAGTTTAGTTACCCTTTTGTGAAAACAAATGTTGACTGGTTCAGAAAAGAATTTGCAGCTATTCTTGATGTGTAGATGAGTAGAATCACAGTTTGTCTATCAGAAAGTGCACTCATAACACATGGTGAGATGTGCAATACATTCTTTCCTTTCTTAACCATCTGCCTAAAATTTATTCTTTAATAGAAAATACTGTAGTTGTGTTACTTTAAATTTCTAAAATACATATTATAGGTTTGGCTGTATTTTGATACTCTAAATAACACACTTTTATATAATTGGGTGTTTGTATTATAATTATACTTAGTGTCATTTAACTTTTTAAGTAGTGCCAGTCAAATACATTTACTTATTTTTCATAAACCATCGTGCATAATGTTGGTGTAAGTACTAGCACAGTTGAATGGTGGCTGTCTACAGAAAAAAAGCAAAACAAATCACATTGATGAATTATTCATGTGTTTGGCCATTTCAGAAACTACTTATATAAGTCAAAGTAAAAATGTTACATTTCACTCTTCATAATCTGGACAAGTATTTGCTAAATATCATACCCCAACATGGATGCATGTTTAACCAGGATGCATTTGTGAAATTCACATTAACTTTGTGTTCACTGTTAATAAGGCTGTTAATTACAGCAATATTATATTGGCTAGAAGCTGATATATTAGCTCATTAATTGCTTTCTCCTGGGCTGATGTTTCCCATTGCTTATGTGGTTCGCCCCTTCATGCTAAGACAAGTGACTTTAGTGTTCTTGAAATTGCAGTAGCAGGAGATCTGCCAAATCTTAAGACAATCTTTCCAAAACACAGTGGTGTGCTTTGTCTGTTAGTTTTTGTGTTTCAAAATGGCACTAATGTTTGTGCTACCAGTTTGCAAGCGACACTGTTTTAAGTAGTACACAGAGTTAGTTTTTCTAATTCTGTGCTTGTATATACAAGATTTCCTTCAAAAGAGCTTCCAAGAAGTATTCTTGAGGGGCCGGGGATTTAGCTCAGTGGTTCGGTGTCCTGCCTTGCAAGCGCAAGGACCCGAGTTCGATCCCCGGTACCAAAAAAAAAAAGAAGTATTCTTGAGAGCCTGGGCTGTTGATGGTTGTGCCACGTACTCCTCTGTTTTTGCTTTTGCTGTTGTAGTTTTGTTTGTTTGTTTTTGAGACAAGGTCTCCCTGTGTAGTTTCAGGCTGGCCCCGAACTCTGTATAGCACTGGCCAGCCTCAAAGTCCAGGTGATCCTCCCATCTCAGCCTCCCAAGTGCTGAGATTACGGGTGTGTGTCTCGTTCTGGTATTTTTGCGCCTCATTTTTGAAGGCTGGCACTTTGGTTGCTTTACATGTGGTTCATTCACAGCTGTGCCTTCTTGCTACAACCCATCCCAACTTGCTATGAAAAGTACAGCGACTTAGAAGTTTGTCTAAACTTGGGCATCTTTATTTCCTTGCCTGTGTACAGTAGTTATAGTGTATTTGTGGTGTGGCATAGTGCTTGGAACATACAAAGTGTTCAGTGAAAAATCGATTAAATGGATAGATGCGCATGTAATCTGTTGACTGCCTACTTTTCAAGCTTTAGTTCCTTCCCATATTATAAATGTTTTTTGCTGATGGGTTGGAGATCTTCTCTCCATCTCTGAGAGGGGAAGCTGCTTCTTCTTGTTTAGCTGGAATGATGAGCTTTGCACATTGTATCTTGCCAGTAATGTCACAATTTGTAAATCCCCTCGCCGTTGCTGGTCCCTGGGCAGAGCCTCCGGGACTTGTGGAGGGCCATCAGTGCAGGCTCATGCTGTGTACAGGACATCTCTGTCCCTGCTGTACACTTTCATTCCCAGAATCTGCCCCAAAGCAACGTAGAGAGGTGGTGGAAATTCTCTGGAGGGAAGAGCAACATATCCTTCCGTTTCCAATAGCATTTCCTTATGTGGACATAACCAAAAGAGTGTGTCATTTCATTTAAGGATGAGATAATCTCATGCTGTTTGGTAAGGCTGGCATTTAGTTATAAATCAAAACCATCTGAGATCACTGAGACTCATGAGAAACACACAGGCACTTCTTTTTGTGATTAACAGTACATAACACCAATAAAAGTTTTTGGTTATCATTTTACTTTCACCTATCAGTAGAACTGATTTTTATGACTCCTCCTACCGTCTCTGGATGACCATTGGAGACCTGTCCTGAAAAAGGGTTGTGGGCACAATTAGACCCTTGTCAGTCAGACCTGGCTCCGAGTGCCAGGTGCTCTTCCTGCGGTCAGAGGTGGCAGTCCCCTCCTGCCGCCCCCGCCCCCCAGCATTCCAGGGAAAAGATGGAGGTGGGTCCGCTGAAGCTTTGTCCCTCTTGTGTATGTTGTTGGTTTAAGTACTGTGTCAGGTGCTTGTAGTCATTGTAAATGCAGGCTCTGTTTTTAAGAGAGTAATCTAGGTTGGCTTTTTTTCAGTTCATTTCAACAAAATATGGTCAGGCCACCTGTCTCCGGCACCTTTCATTGTTCAGGGGCTTCAGATACTTAGAGGAGTCAAATGCAGTCTCTACCCACAGGAGAAATGGATTCTACATTCATTTGCAATTTATCCTGTGAAGAATGAAAGTGATACATTTAGTTAGATTTTCCAATTCTTTCCTCTTACTCAGCTCTAGAGGCAGAGGGGGTCTTCAGTCATTATTTTCTCTAAGGTCCAAATTCCAAACACTAATAGCTAGCGATACGTAATGATGATTGAATTTAGTTTTTATTTATTTATTTTTTATTTAGGGTCTTTGTATACAGTTTAGGCTGGCCTTGAACTCATAGCAATCCTCCTGCCTCAGCCTCCCAAGTGCTGGAATTACAGGAGTGCACCAGGCCCAGCTGAATTCAGTTTCTTATTAATTCTTTTCACTCTGAATGTGAATGTCTTTTCTCTTAAGGATGTCATATTTGTCATACTTATAAAAATCTCATGTGTTTGGAAAGATTGCTTTTATTGTGTAGTATTTTTAGTCGTAATGGGATAATCACTTTGGAAGGGCCTCCCTAGAGTTGTGATTATCGAAAGTATCTAGATGGTATTGGGCTGGAGATTTAGCTCAGTGGTTCCGGTGCCTGCCTTGCAAGCACAAGGACCCGAGTTCGAGCCCCAATACCCCTCCCCCCCCAAAAAAAAGAAAAGAAAAAGAAAAAGGTGGTATGTATTTGAGAGGAACATCTTGGGCTCGGAGCCTGGCAGAAATGCACATCGCTAGTACTGATCAATTCTCTGTCGTTTTTCTTCTCCCCCTCTATTCCTCCTCTCTCACTCTTTCCCCCACCTCCTCTCCTTTCCTTCTTTCCTTCCCCTCTCTACCCTTTCCCTGTCCCCTTCCTTCCTTTGCTCCCTTCTCTCTGAGATGAAGTCCTGCTATGCTGTGCAAGCTGGTTTCCAGTATCTGGGCTCAAGCCACCCTCCTGCCTCAGCATCAAAAGTGTAGGTTCTTTCACATTGCTAAGTAGAAGTAAATTATGGCTTTGGTGTTGCTTTTTCAACCTGATGAACATTTTCAAGCTGCTCTCTTGTTTCCTCCATTGAATGACAACATTCAGTGAAGAAGCCTGCTAGATATTTGCAGTGTTAGATAGCAGACTGGGTATCCATGGGTTGCACGATCGCACTTAGACTTGAGTGATCTAGGTTTTGAATTTATCCTTGATTAAACTTATACAAATTAATTCTGTTGATCTTGACATTTTGAGAAGATTTGATAGCACTTTGATATTTTAATTTGATCTTTTAATTTTGACATTATTCTCATGTAAATTCTCCCCGGTGATGTTCTTAGTGCAACTTGATTGATGGCTGTGGCACTTTTACCTTTGCAGTTGTCATTTTATTTTTTATAATGGGACCTTGTTTTCATAGGAATCAACATTTTCAAAATCCAAGTCCCACAGTTTTCTCACTTCCTCAAGAATCACACAGACTTTCTTGGGCATCCACACGAGTCTTTCAGTTATTCCTCTCCAGAAAGTAGTTTTCTTTCCATTCCAGAGTCTGCCTCATAAGAAGAGGCAAAACTAATATATTTTAAACTAATATTTTAATACATTAAAAAACCTTATTATCAAGGCATTAAATGTTAAAAAGGTTTTGCTTTGTATTTGCAGGGCTAGGGGGCAGAGTTTGAACTCAGGGCCTCTAGCTTCTGAGGCCAGCACTCTGCCACAGAGCCACACCTCCAGACCAAAGTTTAAAATGTTACAAAATCTGAAAGGTATGACTTTGGCATCACTCCGGAAATTTTATGTTAAACACTTTAGAGCTTTTTCATCATTTATTTTGGAGACACGTACTAACTTTGAAAAAATATTTAATACTGAAACGGTTCAGACAAAGACCGTTGACGTAGAAAAAAGGCAATTTATTACTTATATTTATTTGAAATAACCTAGTGTTAAAACTTTTCATCTTATAAATTTACTTAGGATTCGAGACAGTCTTGCTCTAAAGTAGAAATATTTCGGTTAACAGAATGCTTTCAGCCTGCGTTGGCAACCGTGAACTAAGAGTTTTCAAAGAGTACACACTGTTGTAGGAACTCTTCTTCTGTTAACTAATCACTTTGCAGAATCAATACTAAATAGAGTTAGACTTGTTGCTGTGTTACAGAAGTTGCAGAGGCAGTGACATACAGGGGAAAACTTTTCTTCACACTTGACTATTAAACTAACTATATTTCATGACTGCTTTAAAAACTCCAAGAATGAGCTGTTGTCCTGATGCATAAACAAATATGTGACACAGATTTAATGAGACTGTTATGGAAATGATAAGTGCAGTGAAAAGCATCTGGACTGCACTTAAGTTCGGACCAAGTGCTGTGCAAATTCTGGCAAATTAATGGACCTCACTTGGCCCTTAATTTTCCTGCCTATAAAATATGAGGGACAGATACATGGTTCATTTTATAACCATAATTCTGTGAGTTACGGGAGTAAATTTATTTCTCCTTGCAGTGCAGAAAACATAGTCTTTCTGAGTTATTTCTGTTCAGTTTGGTATGAATTTCTGCTTCAGTCTTCTTTCATTTATCTCTTCCGGATTAGCTGTCTCAGATTTTTTTTTTTTTTTTTTTTTTTTTTTTTTTTCCAATTTTCATTCTCGACACTGATGACAACTTTAGTATCCTTTTTGTCACCTTGCAGATTTTAAACATAAAAAAACTTCTTAGTTTTAAAAGGAATCAATAATAAATAACGATGAAGCCTGGCCTTGAGACAGTTTCCTTTATTAAATGTCCTTCACCTGAAGATAACTTTTTAAAAAATTTCAGAATACAGAGAGAAGTATATGCATTCAAGAATACCAGTATAGTCAGATCAGCACTTAAAATGCTTCTTTAGTGTGTGCACATTCAGAAATATATTAAGTCATTAAAATATTTTTGCTTGTGTGATAATTAGGGCAAGTACTTGCTATATTTCTTTTTCTCAAATTGAAAAAAAGACCCCAGATTTAGAGTCCTAAGATTTTAGAATTTGAATTGGATTTTGTTTTGTCTTAGATTTATTAATTCTTTTATTTGTTAGCTTATATGTAATTTTACAAATGTCAAACCAATGTTCCATGTTTTTTCCTTGTGATAGGAATTTTTCAATTATATAAAGCTTTATTGGTACATTTTGGATATACAAAATGATAGCATTCACCATAAAGAATTTCTACCTGTGCATGATATATCTTGCTTCTTTTTTTTCACATTTCCCTTCTCTCCCTTTAACCCCTCTTCTCCTCCTTATTTACAAAAACTTTTTCTGTTTTTCTATTCTCTTCTTTTCTTGTCTCTTCCTTTCGCCCCTTCCTCAGTGCTTTGTTCCCCTTCCCATTTGAACATTTTCTTCCCATTTCCCAGTATCTATTTCACATTTTGATCATTTACACTTTTGATTTCTCACAGTAGAGAAGCCATGCAATATTTAAACATGCGTGTTTGATTACTTCACTTAAGAGCATGGTCTCAAGATGCATCCATTTACTTAGAAATGGCTCAGGCTTATCCTTCTGATGGCAGAGTAGTACTCTCCATTGTTTAAAAAAAGCACATCTTCTTTATGCATTCATTGATTGACAGGCATGTGGGCTGTTTGCAAGATTTAGCTGTTACCAGCTGTGGCACTATAAACATAAGCATACGTCGCTGTGGTATGATGCTTTTAAATCATTTGGGAAGATAGGTTAAATGGGACTTTTAATATTAGCTTTTGAGGAATCTCCACAATGACTTCTACAGTGGCCACACCCATCCATATTCCCACCAATAGTGGAGAAATGTTCCCTTTTTCCCATATCCCCTCCCATATTTGTTATTGGTTGATTTCGTTCTGGGGTGAGATGAAATCTCAGCATTGTTTTAATTTGCATCTCTCGATTGACCAGTGATGTTGAACTTTTTATCCCCATGTTTTTATTCGCCATTTTAACTTCTTCATCTGAGAAGTATCTGTTCATTTCAGATGCTTATTTTGGATTGGAGGGTCCAAATTTGGGGAACCTGATTTTTTTTGAGTTCTTCAGATTATCTAAATATAAGTCCTTTGAGGACCAGCTGACACAATATTTTTCCCATGCCAGGGTTATCTTTTTACTCTGTTAGTAGTTTCATTTGCTGTGCAAAAGCTTTTAATAAGATGATACCCCAGTTGTTTGTTATTTGTGATAATTCCCGTGAGACTGAGGTTTTGTTCATAAAGTCTTTTTCTACACCAATGTATTCAAGAGTTCTACCTAAGCTATCTTCTAGCAGTTGTAGTGTTTCTTTAAAAATATTTAGATATTTGAGCCATTTTGATTTTAGTTTAGTGTATGGTGAGAGATATGGCTCTAATTTTGGTCT
This sequence comes from Fukomys damarensis, assembly GCF_012274545.1. Classification (NCBI taxonomy): domain Eukaryota; kingdom Metazoa; phylum Chordata; class Mammalia; order Rodentia; family Bathyergidae; genus Fukomys; species Fukomys damarensis. The sequence continues at coordinate 36,661,310 of NW_022900913.1, forward strand.
TTGGCGTGTGGAATGCCAGATTTTCTAGCACCGTTTATTAAAGAGTCTATCTTTCTTCCAGTGAAGGTGTTTGGCTCCTTTGTCAAAGATAAGGTGGTTGAGTGTGTTTGGATTTGTTTCTGCATCTTATCTGTTCCATTGATCCTGCCTGGGGTCTGTTTTTTCCCAGTACCATGCTGTTTTTAATCTTAGTAACTTTGTAGTATAATAAGGGATTGTGATACCCTCTGCCTTGCCTTTGTTGCCCAGAATTGCCTTTGCTATTCTATGTCTCTTCTGGCTCCAAATGAAATTTAGGATTGTTTTCTCTAGTTCTTTGAGATATCCTGTTGGTATTTTGATTGGAATTGCATTAAATATATCTAACAGTTTTGAAAGTATGACCATTCTCACTATATTGATTCTTCCTATCCAAGAATAAGGGATACCTTTCCATTTTCTGGTATCCTCTTCAATATCATTTTCCAGAGTACTGCAGTTTTCCATGTAAAGGTCTTTTACTTCCTTCATTAGGTTGATTCCTAGGTATTTCATTTTTTGGATCCTATAGTGAAAGGTGTTGTTTCCTTAATTTCTCTCTCAGTGAGTTTGTTATTCATGCACAGGAAGGCTATTGAATTTTGAGTGTTGACTTTGTATTCAGCTATTCTACTAAATTTGGTTAATCCAGAAGTCTTTTGATGGAATTTTTGGGGCCTTCTATGTAGAGGATCATGTCATCTGCAAATAATGTTATTTAACTTCTTCCTTTCCTATCCTTATTCCTTTTATTTCAGCTTTTGCTCTGAAATACTTCTCCACCCCTTTTAAAAAATCTTTATTTTGGCATAGGATCTCCCTAGATCATTCTGTTGCCCAAGGTGGGCAGGAACTTGCCATCCTCCTTTGGCCTTGCAGAGCACTGGTATTACAGGTGTGTGTCACCTGTTCTGAAGGCTGAGTATTTATTGGGTGAAGAAGGCTGGTTTGACTGAACGGAGGCTTGGTTTTGATTGTTAACTAATACTTGCTTAATGAAATATTTCCTCAGTGCCAAAAGCCATTCAGATATTTTGTTGTGTTTTATGTGCTTTCCTTTAAAAACAGCTTTATACTTTCAGAATATGATTGAATTTTTTCATGATGATTAAAAGTGAGTATAATAGATGGAGAAATTACTGCCTAGATTCAGGCATGTTGGTTTGAAGAATCTGTAGGGAAGTCACCTATGCAGGAAGGTCATCCAAGTGGGCTTGGCTCATTGGGGCAGTGACTTTACTCTGTAGACTGGATCTTCAGAAATATTTGGAGGGAGAGAGATTAGATGTTGTTGCAGAGTAAATCAGAAGCTTCTTCCACAGCCACGCTCATTGTGAAAAGTCACAAGAGGCCAAGTAACAGAGGAAGGGGTCGGGAACCCTTGCTCTGCTCCTGGTTCTATGTGGAATTGAATTCCTGTTTTTTTTTTTTTTTTTTGGTTTTTTGAGACAGGATCTCACTATGGAATTCATTGTGTAGCCCATACTGGTCTCAAACTCACATCGATCCTCCTGCCTCAGATCCCTCCCACGCCTGGTTAAATGAATTTCTTTAACTGGCTGTTTCTTGATCTGTAAAATCAGGGTGTGTGCCAGAGTGATTTCTAGGCTGTCTGTGAAACCGAGATCTAATTGGATATATACTTTTTTAATTTCAAAAACTTTTTTTTTTATCCTTTGGCATGTAGACAATGAAATCAGAAGTTGTTCCATTTAGAATCCACCCCCACCCCATACAGGATCTTGCTATGAAGTTCAGGCTGGCCTTGAACTCATTGTGTAGACAAAGTTGGCCAAGAGCCCACTCTGATCCTCTTGCCTCAGGCTCCTAAAGACTGAGTTTACAGGTGTGCACTGCCACACCTGGAGTGGATTTCTTTTTTCAACCGATCTCAGTTTTGCTCTTCTGTTCAACATAAAAGAAAATGTAAAATAGGAAATTCATAGCAGTATGCTTGTATAGGTTAGCTTCTAGTTGAGTTCATAAATGTATTATATGTTCTTTAACTTAAATAAATATGCTTGTACACTTTATTTGTAAAATAAAGATGTTTGTACATTGAATAAAGGGTCACAAGACAGTTTTTTATTATTTCGTTGTCAAGACATTCATCGTAATCTTAATCTGATATTTTTCCTTTTGTGGATGCAGTCATGGAGGGGTAAGCAAAAGGTACAAGACTCAACATTTAGGTTGTGTTTATAGAACTTTCACTATAATCAGTTACAGATTTGATACAGAAGTTGGCCTCACAAATCATCCTGTCCTGTCTGTAATTAAAATTTGAAATGCAGACATTGGATACAATGTATGACCCAAAAGTTCTGAATCCAGAAAGCTTTGAAAATTGAACCAGAGTACTTTGTGAATTTGTCCTGAACGTAATTGATGACAAACTGATCTAAACTGAAATGAGATTATTTATAGTTTGCCTTAAGCCACACTGTGGCAATGTTCACACATGTCGTGGAGATAATTATTATTATTATTATTTTTTTTGGACCAGGGATTAAACTCGGGTCCTTGCGGTTGCAAGGCAGGCCACTGAACCGCTGAGCTAAATCCCTGGCCCGAGATAATATTGTTTTCAATGGCAAGGATTCACACTGGGGTTTTTGTGTAAAGTGGGCATTATATTACCTTTCTAAAATATGAAATACATTGAAGTATGAAATACAGCTGGCCACCAAGGTTTCTGATTAAAGAGAGTTAAGGGAGTCACATACGATGATTACTGCTGGCTTTACTGCTTGCAGCAGAAGTAAATTGTTGTACTGTTAGTAAACAGGGGGCACAGTGGCACATGCCTGTACTCCCAGCCACTCCCACTGTCAGGCAGGAGGATCACAGCAAGTTGGAGGCCAGCCTGGGGGATGTAGCAAGACAGTGTCTCAATATAAAATACAAAGACCTAGGGATATAGTTTAGTGGTAGAATGCTTGCCTACCATGTGTGTGGCCCTCCGTTGAATCCTCAGCTGTAGTAGCAGAGGGAAAAAAAATTAGTGATTACTGCTAAATAAGGGTGAAATTAAAAATCGGAAAAAGAACCATTTACCACGTGGAGGAGAACTTCAACAAATCCAAACCATATTATAGTCCTTACTCATAGAAATTGGTGCATTTACTTATGATTTTTAAAACTCATTTTCTGTTTGTCATAAATGCAAACCCCGTTGTGTACAGCTTTGCTAAATACGTTTAAAAGAACTTCTGAATAGAAATACCAGTTACGCAGGCTGATATTTGCATAAAAATCCAATTAAAGCCCCGCTTTGGAAGCATTTGTTTTTTGAGTTATTTGGCTTTGAAAACGAAGTAGTAAAAGTACTCACTCAATGACAAATGCAAACAATGTACAAAAGCTCTGACTCAGCAGGTTGTATCTTTTTGGGGGCTACTAGGGAGCTAAATTACCGACCCTGTATCTTTTTTTTTTTTAACCATAGGAAATGAAACTATGGATAGTTTTCACTAAACAGGGCTTTTTTGTTTCTGATCTGTGGTCATAGATGACGGACTCAAAATAGATTAAAGATTTTCTCCTGACACTACAAATAACATCTATCCAACTTATTGATTGACTGGAAGTACTTGGGCTTCATCCCTGGGCCCTGAGTCACACCATCCAGCTGTTTTTAAATAAAGTTTGGGATTGGGTCTTGCTAAATTGCCCAGGGTGGCCTTAGATTTATAATCCTCTTCAGCAGCTATGATTACAGGAGTGTGTCACCATGCCGGCAGGTGACTATTAAATCCAAATTTTAATACTAATACTTTTGCATGAAGTAATTTCTGAAAAGTTTTTAAATGATTTCCCAAGTGACTATATCAATATTCTTACTTTATAAGTAGCCGGGCCTTTTAAAGATTCTATCAAGGAACTGTTAGCAGTATTTATATCTAGATTTCTAAAGTGTACTCAAGGACAAAAACAGCAGTTGCCAAATAATTTAGATAATGGCTCATCAGTTAACTCATACCCTCACGGTCGTATCTAAAAGAGCAGTTTGTTAATATTCGTGGCAAAATCTAATGTCTTTATTATTCTGTGTCTTTTCCTGTGAGGTTTCATTTGAATATTCAATGTGATTATTTTCTTAGCTAGTGAGATTCCCTGCAGTTCCCCAGAGATCTGGCTATCAACACTTGCTCATCTTGTCCTAACATCTGTGTAGCTGCTGGTGTCTGGAATTTTCTCAAATACTACACACTTCTTCCCTTCAGAGCCCTTACTGAAGTGGCTTTGGATCACATAGTTTTCCCCACTTTCCTCTAATTCTATCAAAGATGAATTTAAGTTTCATACTTTGAAAAGAAAAATACTTTTGGAAAATTTAGAAAATCCTGTGATGTAATATTACATATATATTATTGAAAAAGGCTTCATTTGCTGGGTGTGGTGGCATATGCTCATAATTCCAGAACTTGGAAGGCTGAGGCAGGAGGATTGCTGTGAGCTTAAGGCCAGCCTGGGCTACATAGTGAACTCAAGATCAGCCTGGAGTACGCAGCACGACCCTGTCTCAAAAAACTAAAAGGAGAGAGGAGGTGCAGCGGGGAGGAAAGAAAAGGTTTTATTTGCTTTTTAAATGATTTTATCTCAGATCCCTTGGATATTTATATTTTCATGCCCACTGGTGCATGTGAAATCTAAAATATTTTCTCAAGGATCTCTTTTGGGGTCAGGGATGTGTGCTGGGAAGTTTTATGAAGGAAATCTCATCTTTTCCCATAATGACTCACTGGCTCTGTTATGAAAAAGAAAGGAGGACAGGAGAAGGAAAGGCCTATGTGAAGGGATAGCAGCAGTGTGGCAGTTCTTCATTCGGGGCTGTCACTTGGGTATGAAATCACGACAATCACATGTAGCCCTTTATAATAACAAAGGCAGTATGGATGTGAATGGTCATGCAGTCATTTCAAACAAGTCAATTTGTCAGCAGTGTATCTGTGTTATGTAAAATTGGGTCTGCTGTCCTATTTCATGTCCTTAGAGCTGTGTGGTTTTCATCTAAATTGGAACTGTTGCCAGGATGCCTAATATATATTTTATGCCTCAGATTGAGTGAAGAAATAAATATTAGCCATGCTAGGGAGAGAGAAGAATGTGCTCTCTTGCTCTCTCCTTTTTTCTGTACCCTGAGAAATTTCTTCATTGGATTATTTGGAGCTAGATAAAGGTATGTCTCATTTTAGAAATAGAGAAGTGACTTTCCATGGGTGTTGGAGTTTTCCTATTTTCTTCAGTGAATTCCTGCTGCCAAAATCAAGGATACCAACACACAGATTTAGTTTTTAACCACGCATTGTCTGGAAAGGGAAACTGAGACAGTGAGGTATTTTTGTCAAGTCTAAAATTTACACCATAACATGTGAGATTAAAATATGTAGAATCTGATGTTAGACAAGTCTGTATTCTAGAGTCTCAGTATCATTATCATCACTGTGATATATTGCTGCAACTGAAAATTGTCCTGGACAGTGTGGTTTATGGTGACTGGAAGAATATTTTTATGAGCTAATTTGCTGGTTGCCACTCTCTGTGGAAATCCTGTTGGAAGATTTTAGTGTACATTTATTTGGCTCCTGGGAAGCTTCCCGAACAGAATGTTTATTGTAAACATATTTGGATGGCCTACAAATATTAGTCTTCCAAGACTTGGACGTGCCCTTTGTTGTTTGTTCAGATTTTATAATCAATGTTGTAAATATCAAGTATAATATTTTAATGATTTTGGGAGTGTTGAATGTTGAATGTTGATGTATTCACCTCTCTACCTAATTTAGAAACAGTGTGAATCCTTTATTTTCTTTTCACATTATTCAACACAATAAAATTCCATCACAGTGATTTATTTCATGCAAACACTAGAGACTGAACTATGTCCCTCAACACATTATATATGTTAAAAATAAGTTACCGTGAATGCTATCCATCTCTCAAAATCAGAATAAAATCATAAGCTAATTAGATTTCAATTGTTTCTCTTTGATAAGACACACTGTGCTTTTTATTCTACCATAATTCAACATACATGGCAAAGGAGATAGACAGGAACTTAATTTTTATTTTATTTTATTTTTATTTTTTGGTACTGGGGATCAAACTCGAGACCTTGGTGCTCGCAAAGCAGGTGTCGGCAACACTGAGGTAAATCCCCAGCCCTTTTTTTTTTCCCAACCAGCATGCACATTGAGCATTTGGATTACAACAGTGAGTGAGACACAGAGAAATTAGAGCTGGTGGGGAAAGAAACATTAATCTGATCGTCATCCAGACCATAAGTGTGAGCAGTTTCAGGATTGGTGTAGGAAAATGTATAGTAAGGGGCCTTAGTCTTGTCTAGGTCAGTTTGGACAGCATGAGCTGGAGGGTTTAAGACAGGAGCAGTGTAAGTTGATATGTGCATACTAAGTAGGGTCAGGAGACACAGGAGATACCCTTCGTCATGCTGTGGTTTGAACTATAAAATATCATTCTTGAATTAAATCCAGTAAGTTTTACATGTAATTTTTTTATTGCTTTTAATACAGCTTCTTTGAAAATTGGAAGGAAAGCAAACATCACCAGTAATAAGAACAAACTGAGAAATATTTCTCCCAAAATTCTACCCTACTTTCTCAGTGATATGTACCCTTAGAAACTTTTCTTTGCATATGTGTTTGCCTGAAGAAGTAATGGGGTATGACATCATGCGATGGGTTTTAGATCCCTTTTATTGGTTTCAGCATCTTTGTAGGGGTTGCACTGTTTATCTAATCCTTACTTTGGGAAATTTTAATTATTTCTACCTTTTCAAAATCCAGAAGTAATATAAGCAAATGTCATAGCTGTGTCTATAAAGTTGACTCAGTCAGTTTAACCTCTAAATTAATGATAAAGGAGACATTAATTTATGAATTATAGACCTTTTTTACCTGTGTTCGGATAGTGATAGGTTTCAGATGAGAATTGGAGGTGAGATATTTAATTACTGAGACACATTGATTTGTAATGCTGTGAAGAGAATAATTAGTTGCATTGTTCCAAGTTTTCTGCAGCTTATGCCTAATATTCCAGTGCACAGACACCTCAGATTTTTGTTTTGCCCGTTTTTAGGCTTTTTACAGTTTTTCCTTAGTTTATCTTCTGTGATCATAAAGCACTTCCTTAAGAAATGTAGAATTGCCTTTTAAAGAAAAAAAAAAGGGAAGATAAAGCACTGTGAAAGTATTAAGTAGCCTTATTATCCTAAATCTAGAACCAGGATCTATTGGCCAAAACAAGAGAATTAACTTATTTCTTTTTTTTTTAGAAAGTCTGGAGTTTAAAAGCCTGCTATTTATATATCAAGAGCATGAAACTCTACCACATTTTATTGACCTTCATTATACATATAATTGGATGAATTTTGTCCAGTTGATGTTTCTGAGTTTCCTGACCTGTCAGCTAGTCTGGGAAGCTATGGGCTACTTCATGGGAGAAGTTTGTAGTCATTAGTTACAGTATGAAATTATTCCTTGTTCCTTAATTGCTTGTCATTTCTGATTACATTAAAGTCATACTCTATGAAGAGTGTTGGTTATAAAATTGATCTATCCAATGATACCTTTGTAAAAATAAAGACACAATCTTTCTGAATCTATGAAAATAACTACACTGCCTTGAAAAATAAGCACACTCATTAGGAGTTTGTGGTATAATCAGTGAAAATCAGATGTTTCAGAATGTTCCATTTTAGTTTGTTAAAGCTGTACCAAATAAAAACTGGGAAGAATAGCTTAAAAACAAAGTAAATTGTAGGGTTTCCTCATGAAACTATTAGAAAACAGGATATTAGAACAGCACCAATAGTATCTAAACAAATAATCTTAATTGGCTGTTCCTTATTCATTAATTCAATCCTATGTAATTCTTGCTTCATTGGCTCTTCTTCTACATGAAAAAGCTACATATTAGTGCTTCATTTTAGACCTATGCTCAAAAGTGCTATTGAAATTTTAACTGTTTTGTTAAATTGACTTCTTTGGTAAAACCAAACCATGGCTATTTTAGATGTTTATACCTTTGAGCCTTTCAATTACACACTCACTGGTTTAAGATTAAATTGGATCTGCTAATTAAATGCTAATCAATTAACTGTGTCCATGATATATCAGATTTAAACACAGTTTCCTTGTTTTCAAATAATTACACTTTCCGTATTAATCGTATGAGAACACAATATTTTTCAAAATCTTAATGAGTAATGAAAAGCTAATTGATTTTAGGAAGTTCTTAGATATACTTCTCTGGAGTCTGGAATGTGACCCCTCCCCTGCCTAGTTGTTCTCCTGAAGGACTGAAGTACAATGTTCTTACCCTCCCCAAACAAAACCCAAACAAGAAAAGCAGTGCCTAGAGCTATGACTTTTCAGGTCTAACTTGAATGCTTAAGATCTATAGGCAAAATAGTAGAACAGTGCCTTATGAAGGACTAATAGGATTTAAGTTAACCCATAAAGAAAATGACCTTATCTTTGGCATACAGAAAAATAATAATACTTAATGCCCTTGTATTTTTCTTTTCAGATGCATTTTTCATTTACAGCTATTTTTTAAGTTGAATACTAAGTAAATCACTCTAGTGCATTCTCTACAAGACAAAGCTGTATGCTTAAAATTCTTTAAAAATTTACATTACTTTGCAGATGTTTATATTTCTATGAGGTTAGGATGATTTTAGTTATACAAAACAAAACTTTTAAATTCTAGCTTAAACAACAAGAGGAATACTATTTGCTCATTTAATAAAATATTTATAATGTATAATGAGATATAGGTACAGTGTGATCAGGGCTGTGTGTTTTTGAAAGCTTTTAAGCTGGACCTTTCTGTGTCAGACCAGTTTCCTCATGGGTGTTAGAAGACCACTAGAGGAGACTAGGGCTGTATTCTTCCTCACTCTCATCAGGAGGAGCAAGTGACTCTTTATAACTCTTAACTAAATGCCCAAGGTTCACTCTAAATGAACCACCCTAGGGCCGGGGATTTAGCTCAGTGGTTCTGCTGCCTGCCTTGCAAGCGCAAGGATTAGAGTTCGATCCCCGGTACCAAAAAAAAAAAAAAAAAAAAAAAAAAAAAAAAAAAAAAAAAAAAAAAAAAAAAAAAAAAAAAAAAAAAAAAAAAAAAAAAAAAAAAAAAAAAAAAAAAAAAAAAAAAAAAAAAAAAAAAAAAGAACCACCCTAAACCAACCCCCGGGGCTAAGTGTGCAACTCACAGGCTAGGCAGCTCTTCTACCATCCAAAGGGGACCAGCTATTCATTGAGCTCTTCTTTCCAACCCGGGAAAAAGCATTCATCTAATGCAGGCAGGGAATTTACTGAGTTACAGAGGCTTTGTGGATGTTCATTACTGATTTATTTTGTTTCTACTCATTCTTTAATGGGGGAAGTTGGGAAATCATTTTGGTTGATCATCTTTCATTAGGAAGCTACTTATTCTACACACCATCTTCTATGTAATTGTTTGTTTTTTTTGGTACAAGGGATCAAACTCTGGTCCTTGTGCTTGTGAGGCAGGCGGTGGAACCACTGAGCTAAATTAGCAACTGAGAGTGAACTAGTTTAGTTTTCTCAGGTTCCCATAGCAAATGAAGAACTTGATTCACTCTTGTCATATTCTGAAGTTTTTGCTTTTTCTCCTGTGTTTTTCATGTTGTAAACTACTTCTCATCTGTAAAATAATTTTGTAAGGAAATTTCTTCAGGCAGCAGGTGGTTCTGGTGTCTACTGGTTGCTCTGTTGGTTTCTGGAGATGCTATGAAGAAAACAGGTGCTGTCTCTGCCTCCTCTTACAGATTTAGTGGAAGAAACAAATGTTAGTAAGTCATGCTCATGGGTGTATAGCCACCTGGAGTAAAGATCTGACAAGGGTCATCAGAAAGTTTTTTCCAAGGAGATGATATTTGAATCAGGATCCGAAGGGCAAGAACAGTGAAAGTGGCAAATTGGAGAGAGACAGAAAGAGAAAGAATTCCAGCCAGAGGGAACGTGGCGTGCCCAAGAAATGAGGGGAGAGATTTTTGTTTGGCTGGAGCATTAGAGCGTGCAGGGGATGATGCGAGACAATGCTGAGACAAGTAGATGTGCAGGCTCCTGTGGAGATCATTAATTGCTGTAGAGAATTGTGTTTGCTGTTCCATGAGAAGTCATCTGGGTGAGAACTCATCTTACTTACCTTAAAAAACGGAGAAAGTTACAAAGGCGGTATCATACGTACAATCGCAGTTATCTTTCTGAATGTTTATAATGTTGTCTTAACACCTGGTTCTTTGCCTCAGCAGAGCTTTACTTCAGCTGTAGAATTATTCAGTCATTCAACATTTTGCCTCCATATGTTGTGTTAATCATGTGCAGCACTGTTATAAACCTTTTATAACCACTTTTATCTTAAAAAATCAGATATAAATCAGTGAGGTAAAGGCCTCTAAATGTTAGCATTTATCAAAAGAATAGTAAATTAATTATAGTTGCAAACTGCACAGAATAAAAGTTGAGACCTCATTAACCTTTTAGAAAAAATATGGGAATATTTAGTATATGGTTTAAATAGTTTATTGGAGGTGTCAGTGTCAGCGATTTTATATTCCATCCACTATTTCTGTCTAATGAAATTGTATTTGTATCTATCTGTTTTTCATTTTCATAGTAATTAAGAGAATAAGAGAGAAGCAGAACTTTATTTAAATATGCTGTTGACTTTTGCATGGGACTAAGGCAAGGTTAATGAAATGCCCACTTAAAAAATAATTTACATGAAGTATGCACCAGTGTTACTAAGATTAAGACCAGATTTAGTTCTCTGAAGTTCAGCTTCTCTGAAGTTAAGAAGATGACTTACTTAGAAGTCTCAGCATTTGACTTGTCGTGAAATATTTTTAAGCATAGAAGTTCTTGAGTTGGCATCTTGCCTAAAATAAGAGAAACACTTTTCACCCTTTTAACTTTACTTGCTGAAAGTCTAACTTTAAAAAATTATCAAGATAGTTTTGAAAGTGCAAATGTATACGATTGAGAAACTAACTTAATATTGGTTGAGCAAATATCTTCACTCTTTTGTCAAATATCCCGGCCTAATTAATATATGTCATTGGTGAGAAGGACATGTTTTTTTTTTCTGGAATAAGAACTTGATTCCTTTGTGTTGATGGTGAAAGGCATTGAAGATATATGCATAGTTGTCATTAAATGGATGTGACTTTGCTTGGAATACATCACATTCAAACACGCTCTTTATTTTTTTACAACACTCCCCTCTCCTTGTTAGGACAGCTGACATTCCTTTCCTTATATTTTCAAGGTGGGAACAGGTTAAATAAAAGCGTGTTAGGTGTAAATTTCTAGACATTTTGAAATGGTAACATTTCTACTTTTTTATGGACATTAACTGATGGTGTCCATTTTTTGGAACATCTGAGAGATCGTGTGTCATTGAATTTTAGCTTTACTGTTAGGAATGGTAATAGTGCATCTATCACTCTCATGATATAGACTTGAAAATGAGAAATGCAGAGAATAGATTGGACTCACAACACACGAATTCAGAGCCTGTTGGTTGCGATAGAGGGTTTGAACTCACCTTATGTATAGGTGTACATGTGTCGTGCACTGTTAAGGTGCCCGTTTTTGGTCATTCATGTCACATTTTTAAACACTTTACCACATAGCACACATTCTGTTAGGAACTGTTATAGTAGCCTCCTCTGGTAATTCTGGAAAAAAGATAACTGGTCTGTTCTTTCTTCCCGGAAATTGCGTGTGTGTGCTAAGTTACTATTTCTGAGCCCCGGGAATTTGAGGATTAACACCTTTGTTCTGTCCCTTTGGCCTGGGGGACAGTTAGTGTCAAGGAGAAGTGGTTACTTTGGGGAAGGGACTTCCTCTATGGCTTAGCCGTTAAAGTTTTGGAGGAGCTTTTCCTGGAGATTTACATAAAAGAAAATCTTACATTGATAACGTTGCAGTACATAATGATTACAGTCATTGTGGGAAATTGCTACACGTACATGACACATCTCAGCTCTTCTTTCCCCTTCCCCTCCGTCCCTCTCTCCTCCCCCTTTTCTGCCAGCATGGAGAGTTAGTTTTGAAGGTGAATTGGAGTGTGCTCTAGGGAAGTAATTCTGAGTAGGAGTAATTAATAGTAATGTTTTTAATGAAGCAGCTATTTTATGCAGGCTTTATTCCTGCTTTACGTGTATTACCTTGCGTATGCCTCATTATAACCCTGAGAGATAGAACTCCAGAAGAGGAAACTGAGGCAGAGAGCAGTGAATTTATTGTGTGGCACCAGGGTCACAATTTGAAAATGTCAGAGCCTGAATTGAAATCCAGTCTGTCTTGTTTCTTTCATGTAAAGGTTGCGAGGGGGGAGCTTCTAGGCGTCGCACAAATTGGAGTTCTAAGGCCTGTGGGGATGTGTAGGGATTTGGGCTTAAAAAGCAGTTATGAGTGGCATCATGGAGAGCCTTAGTGGGTATTCCAAGGATTCAGAATTTTACTGTGTAGAAGTTATCTGTGTTTTTTGGCAACAAGTCATCAGAATCACTTCTAGAAATGCTCATTTTTAAGACCCCCTTGAGAACTGAATTGAAACTTCCAGATTTCCTTGCCTTAGCTTGTGGCCAAGGAACTTGTGTCCCAATGGGGCAAAGATATAAAGTTTCTCATAGCAGGCACTACTGCTGTTTGTAATCTTCTGATATTGAACCTGGTGAGGTAAAAATCAATGTAAAGAAGATTATGCTATATTTTGCCTGTGTTGGCTTTAATTTGTTTGTGAGGTAATTGGCCGGAGTGTGAAAAAAAGAAGGTACATCTTCCTTGTGGAGGAACACAGTGTTTTGAGTTTTCTTCTGCTTATGCTGTAGGAGATTCTCATGGATTGAGTGGAAAATTTTCACAGTGAAAAGCAAGAGCAGTAAGCATGGCCTGGAAAGCATCTAAACGTGAGTCTTTAAGACCTAGGAAGAGCCCAAAGATATGGAGGGTTTCACAGTATTCTCATTTTTATTAAACGCATCAGTGTGCCAATGTAAGAAAGGGACTGGGAAATAAAGTCCAGCTGCCACCCCAGGAAGCGGAATTCTGGTGCAGAGTGAGGGACAGAGGGCAGACTGTACTGTGAATATGCAAGTGGGTGGGTGGTGAGAATAGTGTAGATCACTGTTTTAAAAAATTGTCTTTTAAATAGGGCTGTAGTGTACACAGACGCTTAAACATTACTGCTGTGTTCCTTCATGTTACACACAATAGAAAACAGGTGCATGTGAAAAATAAAGACTTCCTTTTATCCAGGAACCAAAAAACAAAAATTATTTATAAATTTTAAAATTTTCATTAGCTATTTACCTATATTTGCAGTACATAATGATTACATTCACCACAAGGTGTTGGTGCATGTGCACAGCATGTCTTAGTTCATTTCTCCCTCCCTCCCTCCTTTTCTTGGTTCCCTTCCTATTTGCAAAATGTATCTCGCTGTTTCCTGTTGTCTCTTTTATTTTATTTTGTCTATATGTCTACCTCATATAAGATGAACCATGAGATAAAATTTGCCATTTTCAAGCTGTGCTTCTGTGGTGTATGTTTATAGTAGATATGTATTTACTTATTTTCAGTGGAAATAGATTTCAGTTGACCACATTATTGTATTTATTTCAGTGTATCAGGAACCTCTGTGTCCAAAAGTACTGTCTTCCGTTATCTTTTCTGTTAGCTGGTATTATAATTCTTGTGCATGTGATACTTTATGTAATCCTATTTTTGGTGCCTGTAGTATTTTTATAAACTCATTTGTTTATCTTAAAAAGGTGCCACTGTTAAAATCTTTGGGGCTACACTTTTTGTCACTAAATTTCAAATGGTGAAACTGTTAGATCGCATTAACAAAATCTAAGTGGAGTGTGAGTTTATGGGATCTGCACAGCAAGTTGGTGGATTAGTCTTACATTACAGGACAGACATTTCCTTCTTCCTGAGTGTGTGAAGTTAAGTGTTGTATGAGCTTGTAGGTGGTTGTTGGTGGGTGAATGCCTCATGGGAGCAGTCATACGGCGATCTCTTTTATCTTAATGTGGAAATAAAGCCTCTTGGTACCAGGGATCAAACTCAGGACCTTGAGCTTGCGAGGCAGGTCGAGGCACCACTGAGCTTAATCCCCCGTAAATAAAGTATTTGGATGATAGCAAAAAAGAGAGATTGTTATTAGGCTTTAGATCTGGGGGTGAAAAAGATAGTAGAAAGAATGTGGAGGACAAATTTTGGGGCTACTGGGCAGAGTTGTAGTATTTCTCACCACATGTCCATGTGGCGCTAGGCCCCTCAGTGTCATTGTCCTTTTCAGCAGTATCAGAGCCTGCATTTAATAGCCCAGTGTCTGACACGACTTGATCAACTGGTTGGAGCTTATAGCGTCAGGCAGGTGGGATGCGGGACCAGGGTAGTGGCTTCATACCAGCAAAGAGGTGTGGAGAAAGCAGTGAGGTCTCTACCGTCATGCGAAGTAGGAACCGAAGCCCCAAGGGACCCAGACGGGGCGGGGGCAAAGAGTGCGAGGATGGTCGGAGGATATTAGAGAGCAGGAACGAAGGCGAAAGAGCTGGAGTGTGGTAACAATTACGGATAGAAAGTGAGGCCATGGAACTCTGCACAACTTCAAATCGCTCATTAGAGAAATGGGTGATGTGAAGATTTTTAGTAAAGGAGGATACAGGGCCCTAGAAATGCCGAGACCTGGATAAGTGGCCTAAAGATGGTTGCTAACAGTGTCGAAGAACGCCAGTGCCATAGCTGGTTGACCTGGATAATTAGAAAATGTTTTTGGAAATTGAAGATGATGGTGGATTGGACATGGACATAAATGTTTTTGGGCATTTAACCCGTCACAGAAAGGCATCAGTGCCAGCTTCTAGAATTCTCCAAATCACCCCGTGGTTAGAGATGGTGAGAGTCGATGCTGGGCGAGAGGAATAGCAGGACAGCTTCTTTTTCAACCTGAAGAACCAGGAGAACAGAATTCTGAGTGCAGGATTGAAATTTCTGCTGTAAGCTCCGGGGTGTGTGGGGGTGAGGTATGGTTCATCCGTTCTCAGGTTTCAGTGGCTGATTTGTTAGTGAATAAAGAATGTGGAGGGTTGCCTGTACTTACAATCATCTTCCCTAGAGTGGAGCATTGCTTGCCATTAGCTAGAATGCTTTGGTAATTTCATCATTTCTGTGAAGTCTGATCTAACTGGGAGAGATGAAAGCAGCAAGTCTATTTTACTGGAGAAATTGAGATTTTTAGATGAAAAGTCTCACTAAGTCACCATTGCCCAGGCTGGTTTGAAGCTTGCCTCAGGCCTTCAGTGCTGGGATTATAGGTGTGTACCACCTGCCTTCTACGACTCTTGATGAACTTTCTGATGTTGACAACTGCAAAGTAGAACTATCTGTTAGCTCTTGGCAGACATTTCAGAAGGAACAGAATAGTAAAGAGCTGATATTGAGGCTGTACTCTTAAGTAAGATAAAAATAACAGGACACATGTAAATATTGAATAGTTTCTCTAGTGTGAAAAACTAAAAGTGTAAATAAGGATCAAAATGTATAATTGACAATATGAAATAGAAAGAAAAGATCCAAAAGGGGAAGGGGAAGTGGAATGCGTTGGGGAAAAGGAGAGAAGGGAATGGAATAAATATGAGAAAATGAAAGAAATGGTAACAAAGTCTTTGCAAATAGGGTGGGAGGGAGGGGTTGAAGGGAGGGCAGGAGGGGAATGGGGAAAAAATAAGAACAAAGATTATTTAAAGGTACACATTTTCAACGATAAATGTCATTGTATTGTATACCTAAAGTGTACCGATAAACCTAATGAAAAAACAGTCTTATAATTAAAAAAGAAAGAACTGAGCGGCGAGTTTAAACATGGGAATGACATTAGGTTATAGGAGCAGTTACAGGAGCAAACATACACCGTTGGAATAAATGCAAAACTAGGCAAACGTTGATGACCAGGAGGCTCCTCCAGACCAAGCTTCTGCGCCTGTTGGGTCCACAGAGAGGGCTTGCATTGAGCTGGATGTTTTCAGAGGAGCGAGAAGGGGAAGTTACAATTTCGTTTGAAAATTAAGGATCTGAGAGAAATAGTTTATAGATTCTAGTTTCAAACTGTGACTTTTAGGAAGCCCTAGCAATGCACTGCACCAATAAGTGTATACAAAACAGTTCCTGACTGACCCGAGCTCCCGACAGAGCTCTCTAATGTGCTTATGATGGGGCCCATCCAGAACATTCCAGACTCCCTTCCCCAACAAGAATCCAGAGTGCCTTAGAATTTGCTTTCTTCTCAGTTTCACCTTATTTCAGTTTCCACTGCTTTATAGTGTTTATTATGCACAGCAATACTAGCCTCACTGTTAAAACTCCTTAAGCTTTGCTCTTTGCACTGCTTTTGGCCCGACCTATACGATCCTCTAGTGTAATCATCCATGGCTGCTTGTACTAGATTGCTTCCCTCAGAGCTCTGTAAGCCACAAAGTGAAACTGATGAGGATTTTACAGCTCTGATGATTTTCCTTCTGGTATTCTACCAAGAAAATGCTGTAGCACAAGGAGCTGATGAATCATTTCTCAGGGCTTTTGTTTTTGAAAAATTAGATATAGTCCTGAGTGTAGGAACGTGTCGTCCTCTTATGAGTATGATACAACTATAGTGCAAAATTATCAGTGTCAGCTTTGGTCATCGAGAAATATAAGGTGTTGTATATTTTTTAAAGTAAATTGATTTTCCTAAAGAATATTCATTCATATAAAAATTCACCTGTAAATTTTAATTGCTTGTACTGGGGCTGACTAAAATTTCTGAGCACCTGCAGCTCTGTGCCTATCATTGTCCTGGGTCCCTCACGCCTGTTAAGCCAGACACCATCACAGCATAAGATGAAGGTAGTGGTTCTTCCATTTCACGGAAGAGCGATCGAAGCCAGGGTTTGTAGCTTTGCCTATGCCACAGGTCTGGTAAGGCCCAAAGCTAGAGTTTGACTCCTGTTTGTCTTACTCAGAACTCCTAGCAAGCTCACTCAGTGAAGGTAGACGGAGTGAATTAAGTCCTCATTTTGTATTTAGACACTGATTTGAATGAAAAATGAAGCCAACTGCTGTTTGTTGAGATGGAAGGCTGTTGGGAATTAATTCAGCTTAGTGCTCAGCATAGTCTCTGGCAAGACGCCAGGCTTCTGTCACACAGCAACGCCAGATCAGAGGGGTGCCCCGACATTCTAGAACTTTGTTTCACATAGTGCAGTCCTGCTGTGTAAGTGAGAAAATCATGGGAGAACACACTTAGGGTCTCAGTGCATATTTTCCTTAGCTTGGTCAGGCACCACTGGCATGGCCATTTTGTCTTTCATTCATGTTATTTGATTTGGAGCCATGATTTCCAAAGCTGGGGTCTTGGCTTGGGTCCAACATGTGCCATTTTTTCCTGCCTTTCTGCTCCTATTACATAGTTTCCCGCTGATATTTGCTCATGTTACTACTATGATAGCTTCTGTTTCTGATCTTGTCTTTTCTTCTTATCCTAAATGTTGCCTACTAGAGTGATTTAGTCCAAAATATGAATTGTATCTTATACTGGGGTTCAAACTCATATTTTTCCATTTATGTAACATTTTTTAATTAAAAATTTTATTACAGCAAAAGACACATTGCCATTAATCCCTCTCAAAGAACTCTCCCTCACCTGGAGCATACTTATCCCTACATGACATTATTGAGATAATAAAATTATAGAGATGATGATGATGAATGGCTACCCGGTGTTAGGAACGTTAGGCTGAAAGATGTCTCCCATAGCATGAGGGAAATCTTTCAGCCAGTAGTGCTTGTGTCTTGATTTGTGATCCTGGATGTGTGATGCATGTATGATAAAATGATGTAAAATCAAATGCTACCTGTACACTTTGTCGTTTTCCTGTATTTCGTTATATAATGTTTAAGCAAGGGGGAAACCCAGTGAAAAAGATACATGAGACTTTTTTACCATTTTGGGAACTTCCTGTGAATCTCTATTTCTAAATTAAAAAGTTAAACAAATTGTCATGCGCTTAATATGTCACATGTTTAATATGTTCAAGTTTCTTTTGTCCAGTCATATTTATTATGCTTCATATTCCATTTCTGTCTGAATTAGTCACGAGCATTCAGCTCCTCTGTTCCTTTTCTACTTATATATTACTTGTCATGAACACAATGTTTAGGCTATTAATATGTTAGCAAAAGTGCTTGAATTACTAATTGAACCATTAAATACACTTTAAGGAAGAGCAGTGTTTCAGCACTTGGCCTCCTTACTAAGCATCTTTCCATCCCCCTCACACACATGGTCTTTCTTGTCTCCATTTAAACTCTTCCAAAGACTAAGCAGCATGCCACGTATTTGAATGGTGGAATCTTCGAGCCTTGTGCTCGCCTAGGAATGGAGTGTTTTGTAAGCACAGTCGCAAAGCCCTAGATCCAGTCACAAGTTATAGGAGGCAGTTGTTTTTTTCAAGGAGTTAGGACTCAGTAGAGTCTGTGAGTTTTGGTGAACCACGGCCATCACCCATTCGGATTTGTGTGACCGTGGGACGACATGTCTTGGTATCCTGTAGTTACAACGCTTTGGATTTTCTGTGGCTCCATCAGTTCCCCCAACTCTGGTGGGTTGTGTTAATTTCCCCTGTAATCCTGTCGAATTTGCTTTGTATATTTTGCAGAGCTGTCACTAGGCTGCGTACATATTTATGATTGTTCCACCTTCTCTGTGATGAACTGATCTTAGGTCATTCTGTGTGATGATCCCTTTGTATTTTTGTTTTTAATCTTCTTAGGCTGTTTAAATCTTGGACCTTTTTCATGCTTTACTCTCGGTCTCTGTCTTTGTTTCACATGTATCTCCCCAAAACAGTAGAGAATTGTATCTTTTTTTTTTTTAATCCTTTCTGTCCATCTTTTCTCCTTTTATTCACCATGTAGCTCATTAACATTTAATGCCTGTATTGGTATGGCTTCATTCACTGTTTGTTTTCTATTTGTCCATTCTGTTTTTTGTTCCTCTGTAGCGCTTCTTTTGGGTTATATATACTAGGTTTAAATTGAATTTTTGAATCCTTTTCATTTTCCACTTGGCTTTTCCAGCCATTTGTATGTGAGTGCATGCATGTATGCTTGTGCTTCCACAGTGTAGGGACGACAGTGTAATACAATTTTGAGTTTTCTGTGTCAGGTGGCCCCAAGACAATTCTTTCTGTGTATGCATTAAATGGGAGGAAATCTAAGTATAAATGATCAGAAGAGAAAATTTTAGACATTGCTGAAATGAAAAGTTCCTATCTATACCAAAAAGTATCTTTTTAGAGAAGATTGTTCTATAAAGATTCACTTAGACTCAGTAAAAGTGAATGTTAACTTTCCTGTGTTATATTACTACTCTATTTTGGTTGTTATTTTTCTATACTTAAATCTTTGTAAATGAACAGACTTTTTTTTTTTTTGTAAAAGCATGACTACCTTTGTAGTAACTTAAGTCTTTTTTGTTTTAACAGTGTATCCTACTCAGTACATGTATCTGAAGATTACCCAGGTATGCTTTTCTATTTTTTTATTATAAATATTCATGTCATTACAAATATATTTTCCTTCAGAACATGTGTGTGTGTGTGTGTGTGTGTGTGTATACACACACATGAATGAATCAGATGAGCTGTAAAAAGCATTGGCAGAAGAAACCTATCACCTATCAGCTGTAGAGTAGAACTCTTGTCAGCTGCTTGCTGGGTACACATTTCACTCTAAGACGCAGTCCAGAATCAGAATAATTTGCCAGTGAGAAGTCATTCAGATGATAGCTCCAGTCTCCACCTTTCTCTTTCATCATCACAATTAAAGGTTTTCTGAATTAAACCAGTTGTATTGAAACATCCTTTGGCCCTGCATAAAAAACGGTTACTTTATTTAGTCTGCCATTTCTGTGTATATGTGTGTGTATATATGTATGTACACATATATATGTATATGTGTGTGCACACACATTTTAGATTATTTAAAAAACTAATCAGTAAATTGATATAGGCATTTTTCATTAAGCATTTAATCATTTTACACTTTAAAATAATTTTGCAAATCCCAAACTTCATTACTGTTATTTTGCTGTGCACTCCATGTATTTCTGTAAAACTGTGTACAGTGGTATGATGGTTATTATTTTGTATTAAGTACATGCTTATTCTTATTAGTAATAGAAGTGTTCTAGGCAGCTATTTCAGGAAGAACCAATAAGTATCTCTAAGGAAAAATGTTTTTTTTGAAGGTGGTAATGTCCCTTATCTTATGGGAAAGTGTGTTTGGGATGCCGAATGTTTAATTTTGCTTGGAAAATAAAACCCCATTATTTATTATAAATAGTATAATTATGGTGTGTCTCTTCCAGGCATCTTGCAGAGATATCAGCCACGGGAGGTGCAAACCTCAAGTGGAAATGTTAGCAATAATGCCAAGGATAAAAGCCCAACCAACACCCCAAGGAGAACTGTTCTGTAGCACTGACACGATAGACAATGTCTTTAGGGAACCAAGCGGTCCACATGTTTAGCTCCCTCTTGTGGCCAAGAGGTATTGTTCATGATTTTTCATGAACTGATTGATGCATCTACTACACCAAAATACTCAGAGCCCAGTTTTCCAACAAGGCCTACAATTCACTTCTGAGTTCTTTTTGCTTCTGTAGAAGGAGTAGTAGTAGTGCTTTTGTGTAAGCTTTTTCAAAGTGAGAGTAAATACGATAATATTTTTTGCCATTACTGAATTTTTTGTCCATATATTTGTACTAAGAATTGTTAGCTGTCAGGCTTGACTTCTCAGACAACTTCATACAGAAATGTTTGCCCTTCCTTTCCAGTGTTTAGATCTCCATTGTCTCCTAGCACTAGCTAGAACGTCTGGATTAATTTTTAATAGTATATATGAAAGCTGGCAGTTTTGTTCCTTTTCTCAAAATCAGCATACTTTTCAGAAAAAACACTATCATTCTGTTTCTCACCTACCTTTACAAAACATTAATCATATTAAATCTTTATTAAATTTTTATTTGGCATTGGTTGAGTTACCATTGTTTATTATCCTCTTTAAATAATCAAATGACAGATTATAATGGGAACCTTAATGACCTGTAAAACTTACTTGTGCTTTGTCATGCACTTTGGCATTATAGGCTTCATGTTGCTGAAGGAACTAGAGTATATTTTGACCATTTGACAGAACTAGCAGAAACTCTCTGAGTCCGGCGTCATTTTAGGGATTGTCCTAGGGCGACTGTCATATTTTTCTTCCATGATTGTTACGGGGTCCTGTTTTTCACTTTTAGTTATATTGTATTATTTTATTCTTAAAAGTGGCTATGTTCAAAGTCTTAGCAAAAAAAAAAAAAAGTATTTTCAGAAATAACATCTAGTGATGTGCTCTTTTGGCGTCCTTTAAACGGTATATCTGTGATCCAATATGGCTTCTGTCCCAAAGACAGTTTAACAGATAATATTCGTAAGACCTACGAAAATATTTATTTGGGGTAAATTAAACCAAAAACAAAACTGTAATTCCTAAAAATGAATCATACTGGGGGCAAATCTCAGACTGAACCCAGGACCTTCAGACTGAGTACATACCAGTCCTTTTCAACTTTTATTTTGAGGCAAGAGCTCACTTAAGTTGCCCCTCTTGCTTCAAGCCTCCCAGAGTGCTAGGGAGAACAGGAATTTAGTTCAGCATACATTTGAAGGAATAATTATGATCTTCATTCAGGATAATTCAACACATATTCACCAAATTATATTCTCTCAAATCAAATCTTACTGCTTTCAGGTCTACTTAAACTTCCTTCCTGAATTTCATAGTTAAGGTGTTTTTTCTTTTATAATGAATTTGAGAGTAGTTTGTATATTATTTTATGTAAGACATTTTAATAGAGAAATCCTTTAGATTGAGCTACTTAATATATTTTCTTAAGTATATTGTCTTACTTTGCTTACCTCAAGATTTTAAAAATAAAATCTCCAGCATTCTGTGATACTGCATGCAGCTGTCCACTCTATGGACTGTTGTAGATTTTCCCTTCTAGTTACTGGTCATTGCCTTAATAAAGTCCCTTTTAATAACCCTCTCCTAACATTTGCTTCCCAGAGTCCTTTATGCATAGTAGCAAATACCTTTGAATCAGGAAGAGGGAAGAGTTGAGGAAAAACAAAACAAAGGAAAAAAGCCTGGCTCTTATGGAGAGGTCTTAACATTTGCCTGAAAGTATGAGATTACTGGCAGACGAGTCTTTTGATAAGTTTTTAGCCTCCTTGCCAATATACAGAAGCAGTATGTACAGTAAATTTATATTAAATCTAATTTTTCATCCTGTTACCCACTTGATAAATGTGAAAATCTCGTAACTTCTTTAATAGTACTTGAAAACTAAAATAAAGCAGAATCTGTGATTAACACTTACCAGAGAACAGTGTGGCAAACTTGATTTGTTTCAAATATAATTGATACCTATTCCTTCTCACCTTGCGAAATAACTATTAAAGCTTTATGCTTTGTTGAGAGACTCGCAGGAAAGCTGTGCATACATACCATTCATTCAGTTCTAAAAGTAGTACAGAGGTTTTTTTTTTAAACAAAGCAATGACTTAGGTATCTATCAATTAAAAATCATGTTCGCTGTGTACTGACACAATATTATGAAAATGTGGTTCAGAAAGATTCTGACATACATTTGTTCAGTCATCGCAACACTTAGAAGAAATGTATTCATGTTTGTGTTACTTTTTGGATGTTTTACTTATAGCATTTAGTAAGTCATCAATGGGTGCATTGTAGGACCATTATTAGTGAACTGTTCATTAAGTAGTGGTCTTACAGATGCTCTGCAGACATCAGCGATAGAAGTGTCATATCAAGTTACCATGCTTGTAGAAAAATGGTAAATTTATAAAAATATTAATTTAGTGCTTTTTACTCAATTTACATAATATTACTCAGTTTACTTAGCTTTTGTTTTAGTGGGGGGTACCCGGAATCGAACTCAGGTCCTTGTGGTTGTGAGGCAGTCACCAGAACCACTGAACTACTAAATCCCCTGGCTACTTAGCTTAATTTGTGTGAGAGTAATAATTGGGTGACCTTACATCATTTAGAAACAGACAGTAGAGCAATCTAGAGGGCATGATGGCAACAAAATCTTCATCTCACATTTTTGGATGCCCTGACTTCAAATCTTGTTTTTTATTATACCAAATATTCTTCAGTTTTCTCTCTCCACTCAGTAATTCTACTTTCCGTAGTATCTACGGACTCTGAGCAGGACCCAGTTCAGTGAGTTGAGCAGCCAGTCAGCCTTCAGATGGTTCATTTCCACATGGGATACTAGAAATGAAGCGGTTTGGTTCTGTCTGAAACCTGTATTTCTCAGAGATGCAGATATCTTTGAAGAGGCAGTTTATACTTCCTCCAAGTATAAAAGTGCAGTTCATTCCAAGTCTAAAGTAGCAGTATGTCTTTTATGTGCTTTGTGCGAATTGAGACTAAAGTGATGTGGATACGAGTTGTTCTTTATGAAAGTGGTACTTTTGTGGGTGATTGCATTTAATTATCTATTTCATTGCAGACAATACGTATGTGTCAAGTTCGGAAAACGATGAAGATGTACTAGTTACAACAGAGCCAATTCCAGTCATTTTTCACAGAATAGCAACAGGTAATAGCAACATGGTATTTTCTTATTTTAAGTTAATTTTTCTTTTTTTAAAAATTTAAATTGAATTTATTGGTACAGTCTAGGTAGACAGTATAGTTACATTCATTACTGGGATCCTGTACCTTTACATGACAGGTCTTGGTTCTCATTTTTTCCCCTTGTAGGTAGCTTTGGGCTTTTTCTTGTTTTTTAAGTTTCTATTTAAAACATTCATTTTTATTGCCTATAAGTCTGACTATCCATGTAAACTTATTAAAGTACATGAAATTTTTTAAAAAATAATTTTTGAAACGAGTAAGTTTATAGTACTTTTTTAAAAAAACTCTGGTTTTAAATGTATTATATCCACAGTTGCTCATATACAAAAATTTCCCTCCTCCGGTGACACTACTAGATGAACTTAATGTATAATCCATGCGGTGAAGATACCATCATATATATGACAGTTGAAGAAAACTTTTTATTGCTACTCTAGTTGCATAACCATTTTTATGCTCACTGAAAAGACAGAATAGCTTTCTTTTTTTTTTTCGTGGGGTACCGGGGAACGAACGAACTCCAGTCCTTGCACTTGTGAAGCAGGTGCTGGAACCACCACTGAGCTAAATCCCCGGCCCTAGAATAGCTTTCATATTGTGATTTTTCCCAACCATAAAATTTGAAAACATTATAGAGGGAATAACCTAACGGGTTTTTTTTTAAAATATGGAAACTCATTAACATTTGGTAAATAATTTGGTGAAAACTAAAATAATTTTCCAACTTGTACTTTTCAGAGTTAAGAAAAACAAATGACATTAACTGTTGCTTATCCATAAAATCCAAACTGCAAAAGGAAAATGGGGAGGTATGTAAGTTATATGTCTTACTTTTTGAAAACAGCATAGATATGTTTTAAATTTACTAGGTATTTGTAGTTAACATCTTACTGTTAATTTAGATTAGTTGCATATGGTGAATGAAAGTTAAGCTCATGACTAAACTTTTTGAGTGGTTAGCAGAATGACCTAAAATTAAGAAGGAAATTTTCTTTAAAGCAATAGAACTATTTAATTTAAATCTAAATAAAATGCATTCAAAACATATCTATATTCTTTCATCTAATACTATAGTCACTGGCAGAATGCTTATGTATCTTATATAACATGGCTGTACACAATTTTGATTGAACTGATAACATTTGTTATTTAAACACAATCTCTTAAGTCAAAATACACAGAAAGTAGTTATCATTTGATGTCTGAAAGGGCATTCATCTCTTTCCTTTTGAAAAATACATTTTGAATGTTTGAATAAATACTAAGACATTAGGCAAAGTGAGTGTAGTCGGGCAGTAGCTCTTCCCTGAACGGAGTGCATTCAGTGCATCCCTTCTTCCTACTCATGTTGCACTACCAGTCCCTTTCAAAAAAATCTGTAATGAGAGTCACTGTCTGGAAAGAACTGCTGCTGATCAGAAAAAGAATTCATAAAATCCAAAGTCCCTATTCTTGGCTATTTGGTTTTTCTTAAGAACTTAAAATTTAGGAAGGGTGACAAAACACTGGATGGAGGAGTCAATTCCCGCATCCAAGAGAAGCTGGTTTTTTCCTTCTAACTTTGTTAGTAAGGCCAACGCCAGGGATACCACCATGGATTTTCATTACTTTGGACACACAACAAATGTGATTTGGTTAAACAAAAACTCAAACTTAAAGGTAAAGTTTATTAAATTAAATATACTTCTGAATTGTTAAACAAGTAATTTCTGTATACTGGAAGTTCCTTTCACAGTATGATTCCTGTTTTCATAATTTATTGCATTCAGAGTTTCTTTTCTTTTAGACTGCTGTTTAGAGTTGACTGTGAAATTAACTGTCTTAGATAAATAATACAGAGGAACTTTTTAATAATAATTGAATTAGCGGGCTGGGAATTTAGCTCAGTGGTACCACCACCCTCCTGGCAAGCGCAACAACCCGAGTTCAATCCCCAGTACGCCCCCAAATTGAATTAGTATGAGCTTGAAAAATGTTTTATCAGAGCAAAGCTGAAGATATAGTTGATTACATGTGTTTTTAATGTACACCCAAATATTAAGTGCTGATACGTCAGTGAAAGAAAACTTATTTGAATAATAAATAGAGCTAAGTGAATCCACAAAACTTTCTGTCTTTTGTTTTGGGATTGTACTTCACCAAGGAGACTTTACATATAAAATCCATGTAGTAGTCACAAAATGTAGTCACTTGCTCCTTTATCTGCAAAAGAAAGCAAACTAGTATGGCACTTAAAATTGTCTTCTTGTTCTGTTATTTTAGGAATCAAGACAAAATAGTACAGTGGAAGAAGATTCTGAAGGAGATAATGATTCTGAAGAATTCTATTATGGAGGACAGGTAAGTAAACCGTCTTCAATCCCCAGGCCCAAGGTTGGTTCATACAGCCACATTTGTCGTAGCGGAAATCTGTGCCTGAGAGTTATGACTCATAGGCACGGATAAGCATCCTATGATTAACCAAAATATCTGTGTAACTTAGCTATTTTCAGTTTTCTACATATTCTCAGATGTTAAGGTTATTCTTGGAAATCTTTGTATTATAATTATTTACATTGAAATGGTCTTAACTCATTAATGAGGTTTTGTAGGTAACATTTTATTGTGCTTTGGATTTTTACATGTTTTAAACATATCACACTCAGTATTCTGATGGGATGGCACTTCTACGAACAGCACCGATTGTTTAAAGTAGAAGATGGTTAGTTTTCATAAAGCTCGATGGGCCTTAATTATTGAGCATCCTTTTTATTTTATTTGGATTCACTGTCATTGCCTCCACTGTTGAAAAATTGACATGAAGAAGTATGAGTTTAAATATGAAAATAGGACAGCCACATAGATTAAGTATTTCATCAGATTTTTGTCAGAGTAATGATAACATGTTGATTTTATAAATATGATGCGTTCTCTTTATATAATCCCTCCAATGAAATGTCCTTTATAACTTGGACAATAAAATGGAGGATCCTTGAGCAGGATATTAGAGATATAGACAAAGTTAAGTTTATTCTCTTCAAGGAGTAACTTTCTAGTATTGGGAAGGTTTTTTCCTAATGAAATGATTCTTCAACCAATATAATGTTTAAGGTAATACAAAGCATTTCTTTCGCAGTTTTTGCTTTGTTTTGTGTATGGAACTAGTTCTTGCAGAGAGAACATAAAATGCTTTTCTTTGGTCTAGTTATTCATTCCAGAAATTTTGCAGAGTGTCTGCTAGATAATTCCCTTGTTTTAATGCTTGCTTCTCAGGGTTAAAGTTGTCTAATTTTAATTTGTAAATCTAATGTGATACTAGCCATAGGTAGCACAGGAACTTCAATGAAAGTGCCACTGAATTATCTTGGATTTTAACAAAGCTCAGTGCGCCCCACAGAACGCACTGGGGGACATGTCCAGGAGATTGTTGCATTTCGGTTGTGTTAATGCTGCTCACTCCCGAGTCACTTCTGAATCACCTTCCAGGTGAACTACGATGGGGAACTGCACAAGCACCCTCAGCTAGAAGCCGATTTATCAGCGGTGAGAGAGATTTACGGCCCAAATGCAGTTTCTCTCAGGTAAAGAAATGCCTTCAATGAATACAAATTAATTTAAATTATAAGCAGTTTTTTGAGGTCAGTTACATGTGAAAGTGTGATAAATTTTGTGGTGCGTATCTTTATAGAAAATGATTTGGTGAATTTTTTGTACGTGTGGCTAACGATTCATTGATTACATTAAAGACGGTAGTTATTTTGGATACTTTGGAGAAATGCTACTTCTCAGAAGTGTCATAAGTAATTACTATAGTAGATTTGGCCAGCTGGCCTCATGTTTTATTATAAATCCAGGCCACAGTGCTGTGAACAATAAATTAAGTAATGTAAAACTTCTGGTGTCTATCACCTTGTGATTTGGTCCTCAACAAAAAGAATAAATTTATATAGTGTTTCAGTGATAATGTATTTTATTTTGTGATTATGTAATACTTAGTGATAAAATTTATTACATTTAATCATTCAAAAGACCTCAGCCTTCTTACCTTTTTTTAAATTTTAATATTAAAGAAAGACTTTTTGCCTTTAAATTAGCTTACAGAAATATAATCTCTTCATTTCAGCTTTCTTCTCTTTTCCTGTAGTGTAGTCTTTACTTTTTATGTATTTATTATTTTGATTTTGTGAGACAGGGTCTCGCTGTGTTGTTCAGCCTAGCCATGAACTCACTATATAGCCCAGGTTGGCCTAAAACTCACAGCAGTCGTCCTACCTCAGCTTCCCTAGTGCTCAGACTGCAGGCATGTGCCACCACGCACAGTTTAAATAGTGCGGCCTAAATCAAGGAACTGTAGCTCCCTCTCCTGACCTGACCTTGGTTCTAGCCCTGTTTCTACGCAGAGCACCCCGGTGTGCAGGATTCCCTCCTAATGTCAGGCATTTGCACATGCATCTTTCTTGTCGAAGAACATTCCCTCCAAATCCTATTGCTGCCTCTTGTCAAACCCTAGTATAAAGGTAAGGTCAGGTTTTCCCTAGTCTTGATTTTTTTTTTTTTTTTTTTTTTTTTTTTTTGGTACTGGGGATCGAACTCAGGTCCTTGTGCTTGCGAGGCAGGCAGCAGAAACAATGAGCTGAATCTCTGGCTCTTCTTTGAATCTCTACTGTTACTTTGCCTTCTGGACTCCCAACATATTGGGCTTTTTGTTGTGATTATTGAATTTCTCATGTCTTCTCATTATTGGTTTATCTCTCCCTCTCTAGCCTGAATTTTGTGCATGTTGAGACAGTGCTTTTTTCTTTTTTTTTTGTTTTGCTTTTATAATCATTCTTTCCTGACACTTAGCATAGCATGAGAAATACATGAAATACAGCATTCAGGGTGATTTCTTGATTGTTTTTCTGTGGCAGTTTCTCTGAATAGAGCTGATCACATTATTCTCTTTGATGGGAATACACACATTTTGAAAGGGTGAACAAATATCTTTAATTGGGAAGTACAGCGTGGCTATAATTTATAACTGCCAAGTTCATTTTAATTGCAAAAACAAAAAAACACTACCACCTGCAGCCTAAGTAAGTTGGGGTTGTGTACCAGATCTTCATTGACTCTTGTCTTCTGTTGAGTGAGTATGATAAGATCATATTTAAAAAAACAAATCCTTGTAAACTTTGAAATTTTTGCAAATTAAACTATTATAATTTCACATTTGATATCTGTCATGGCTCCAGATTAGCCTATGTGGTTATTAGTAGGGTTGTATAATGAATATAGGAAGGCAGTAGGAGCTTTTGATAAAGAAATTGTGCAAAAGAATGGCTAATTTGTACAGTAATTAAAGTTTGCTTATAAGCTTACATCTTTAATTTTAAAACAATAATTCACCAACCCACTAAAATAAGAGGTTTTTCAGGGCATTTAAACTCACAATAGAATATAACATTCAAGTATTTTGTTCAAAATATATATTTTTATTATGGTACTTAGTGCATCGTGATAAAAAAAACCTAGGTTGCTTTGATACTTAAAGATGTTTTTGTAAAACATTTCCATGTCATCCAGGCTCCATTTATTTTGTCATGTTTCTATGAAATTGTTTTCTCACCAAGCACTTAGTAAGCACCTATGGTGATTAGTTTTAGTATTTTCTACTATAAATAATATTGGTACTTATTAGCATTAAACTTAAATGTCTGGAAGATTAATAAGATGAAAGACCTAACATTTGGATTTTTTCTGTGCCTATTTTACTTAAAACAGTCTTGATCCAGTTTAGGATGAATACAAGCCATATTTGTGTGTGCTCTAGGTTTTCTGTAGAGGACGATTCCAAAATAATTAGTTTTTGTGGTATTAAAAACAATAGCAGTTTGATTTACTTAAATAAAAATGAATTTACATTCTAGTCTCAAATACTGAGAGTTGGAGACATGGGAAAATGGGGATGAGTTAGGCATAAGATTTTGGAATTGTCTTTTGTGCAAAGTCCTAAGCCTATTGAAAACAGACTGTTTAATTAGCTGTTCTTTTACTTAATTGAGGCTTATAAGAACTTAATGGACTTTGAAGAGCAAAAGTACCTCAATATGCACAATGGGCTATGTGGGGTCATTTTTTTTTTTTTTAAAGCAGCCTCTAATGAGAAATGAAGCTAACCACATCTGAGTTTTTTTAAAGAGAGGGGAATAACTGCCTAGATTGAGGGGGAAAATATTCTTAAAAGCAGAGTAAAGAAGGTATAGAAAAAATGCCATGTGGAGGATTTTTTACTCAAACAGGCAGTAACAGCTGTCTCTGGACCTATCATTCAAAAACAAAGTGATTACATTGATGATAATTCTGATTTGTAGTTGTCTTTAACATTTCTTTATTAGTACATGTTTGCGATACATAACGAATGCGTTTGTGTATACACACACACACACACACACACACTCACACACACTGTCTTAGTCCTTACAGCTTCCCTTCCATTTTCCCCTTCCTTCTCTCTCCCTCCATGCATTCTTAGATCTCCTTCACATCTGCAAAAGGTCTACTTCCCTGCTTGAAATTATACTTTGAGATTCTCACGTAAGAGCAGCCATGCAATATTTAACCTTCTCCTGATTTTATTTTGCTTAACATTGTGGTCTGTTGTATGGGAAAGTGCATTACCTTGGCAGAACAGAAACCTGGTGATCAATCTGAATATGGACCACCTTTAATTATGCAATGAAAATGCATTACGTTAGTATGTGTTTTTCATTATAAATATACCCCATGATTATATATCTATAAAGTCACTTTGATGTCATTTGAAAATAGTTTGTGGATCAATATTTTTAGAAAGTCAAGGAATTATAACCCAGAGAATTTTCAGTTGGTCAGGCAAGAAATAATTCTGATAATTTCCTTGTGAAATTTAATACTTCGGAGCACATCAGATACCTTTGCTTTATGATCATGCTGTCTTTCATGTTAGAAATTGAAACCGTATGAGTAATCCAACCTTTTTATTATGACTAATGCCTAGTGTGGGCTGAAAGCTCCCAGGATTATGACTCTTCTGCATTTTGATTACTTTTTTAATGGATGGACAACTCTGACGATGCCTTTTTGAGTCGGTGCTTAGGGAACTAAAGAATTGTGAGGTTTTATTAGTGGTTTGAGGAACTTGTACTACCATACTCATGCTCACCAAAGGTAACAACATGTCTCTAAAAGGAAAGAAAAGGAGAAAAGCAAGAAAAAGCCCCCATAAATCCAGAGAAACCACTTTAATTTCTCAGGATTTCTGAATTTGTATTTGTAGTAGCCAACAGGACTATTTACAGGACTATTTCTGATTGTCCTGTTCTTGGAATATTGTAGGGCTGTTTTCTCTGTTTCCTTTAATATTGGGGGAGGACATGTTTTGGCCAGAGAAATGTACACATAAAGTGCTAGAGTGAGAGTATTTTTCCTGGACTCCTTAATGATGACCTTGATCCCTCCCACCCTTGCAGTTTTATGTGTGAGTGAGATAGAAATACTGTTTTTTTGTGTTAAGCCACTGAAATTTTGAGGCGGTTTGTCACCACAGCGTAACAACCCACATTGAAATATGTCGTTCATCAAAAGGAGATTTTTGGCTTGGGAGTTCGTGGTCTTCTTTCCAGTGTATTGCTTCTCCACCCTCTGCCTCTGAGCTGAGGACAAAAACAGCCTGACACTGGAAAATCAGGAAAGCAGTGACAGGAGACGCACAGGGTAACAACACCAAAGGGAGATGATTTTTCCAAAGACAAAGGAACATGATCCAGATCTGGACTTCAGATGATCACAGCCTGGCCACTGCTCTTTGTTCCCACGCCTAGATTTGCTGTAAGCAAAACCAGGGCCGTATAAGATGACCGCAGTTGTAACGCCAATTTACTCAGTATCTCTCATGAAATATTATTCCATCTTAGAAAAGATCAGATTGCTTTGTTATCTGGAGCTAATTTTAAAAATTTTGTCAGTCCCATCGTTTTTTCAGAGAAATTTGTAACTACCTTGGATACAATCTTGTAAACGCTTTGGTCTTGCCAAAATGTCTTCCTGACCACCGAGCTTGCATGTTTCTTGGCCCATTCACAAGCATTTCTCCCACACTGGGCAAAATCACACATCGAATAGGCACGCAGAGAGAGAGGGGCAAGCTGTTGAGCTTCAGATGTCAAAGGAAGGTATGTGTTTATTCACGAAATATCTTTTAAAAATCTAAGCACCCAGTTGCGGAAAGCAGACTACCATATAGGTCTGCAGTGAAGCTTGTGTGTGTACATTATTTCCCTGGTAGCTTATGAGGAATAGGTAGATATTTAAAATACATTTTTCTTAACTAGCATGATCACACCTCTTTTTGACCAGATTGTAATACAAAATATTCCAAAAGTACAGTGAGTAAGCTGTAGTTTACAGAGAAAGGAAGACCAACACAGATAGTCTAATAAGATCTTATACATACGTTGTGACTATATTATGACTAATGCCTAGCATAGTATTACAGGGAAAGGAAGACCACAGATAGTCTAATAAGACCTCATACATACGTTGTGAACAAACATGTGAATGTCATGTCGGTGAAGATGTTCTTGATTGGTTCCATTAAAAACAGGAGAGTGAATTGTTAACAATTCTAACAGTATTCTTAAAAGCTATTAACATAGTTATTTCATACATAGCTTAACTAATCTAGGGCACATGTAAATGTTCCAAATCAAATGGTTAAAGTTATATAGACTTGAAAAGTAGCTCACCTGGAATTGGAGGTCTCACTAGTTGTTAGGAGATCTTCAGTGCAGGATTTCTTTCCAGACCCCCCATTCCCTAGCAAAACAACTGTAGCATATCATTTCTGGGTTATTTCCCTCCTATTAAACATAACCTTAAATTCAGTTAGATGTGGTCTTTTCATAGGGAATAAATGTAGGCAGTATGTGAAATTATTTTGAGTTATTATGAACCCAGTATTGCATTCAGGACACAGGCACAACTCAAGTTGCATTCATCTATCAAATACTGGACTTGATTTTGCATTTGCTATTCATGAGATCCTGGGCTACTCAAAGTTATTCAGATATAGAAATGATCTTGAGGACTGACTGGGTCGCTGCATCTGGACAAACTGTAATCACGCTCTGTAGTCTTGCAATGGGAAACTTGAAATTACTGGCATTATATAAAAAGGGCATCACAATGGAAGTGGGTTTGCATATATGCAGTGTCATTTGTGAGTTCTTTGAACTGTGGCATAAAAACAAAGCAAGTAACTATTTACAGATTTACACCTGCAGAAGCCAGCTAATTGCAAACCTTTAGGGCTTCAACCTCTTTTTAATCCTGTTTTCATATTCTGCTATGGTGAAGAAGAACACTTGTAATGCCCGTCCGCCTTTTTTTTTTTTTTTTTTAAATTGTGTTTAAAATTTGGAGGAAGCTAACTTTTCTCTCATTGAGTTTATTGGTACATTCTAGGTATATAGTACAGTTACATTCATCATTGGGATCTTGTACCTTTACATGACAGGTCTTGGTTGTCATTTTCCCCCTTCTGCCCCCTTCACCCCTCCACCCTCCTCTATTTACAAAGACTTTGTTTCCATTTTTGCCTTTTCTCATATTTTTTCTTTTCCCTTATTCCCTTCCCCCTACCCTTCCCACTTCCCCTACACCTTTAGCCCTTTTCTTCCTATTTCACATTATCAGTTATACAGTTTGGATCTTACTTACACTTTTAGTTTTTCACAGCAGAGAAACTATTTGGTATTTACACATGTGTATCTTATTTATTTCACTTAAGAGTATGACCTCAATATGCCTCCCATTTTCCTATGAATGACTCTAATTTCTCATTCTTTATGGCTGAGTACTATTTCATTTTATAGAAAAACCACATCTTTATCCAGTGTCCAACTAAAAGCTAACTTTTAAACAAAAAGTTTTCAAGAAATTATACCTAGAATACTTTAAAATTTATAGTTAACTTTTAAAATGAAATGTGTCACATTCTAATCATAACTTTGTTAGTTTCTGTTCAAGTGCTTTGAAAAACTATGTATGAGCAAAATAACTGGGTAAGGTTCTTACTGATTTAAAAAAAAAAAATCACTGATTCTTTTCTCGTTGTATCCAAACATGACCAGAGTCTTGCCAGTGTAAATAAATTCAAATAAAAGAGTAATTCTCCCTAATGAACTTGGAAAAGTTGAGAAAAATAAAATATCTGATGCTGATAAGGACATGGGGAATGGTCACCAGCAAGGCCAGTTTTAAATTTTGACCTTTTAAAATAATTAACTAAACAATATGTATCAGTAATCCTAGATTAAGTCATACTATTTAGTTTTTTTTTTTGGTATCAGGAATCGAATTCGGGTCCTTGCACTTGTGAGGCAGGTGGCGGAACCACTGAGCTAAATCCCCAGCCCTAAGTCATACTATTTATTTGAATCAGGAATTCTAGAAATTATTCCATGACAATATAAGTGTGCATAGATTTTTATCCAGAGAATTGTTAGACATAACAAAATAAAAGGAAACAAAATGTTTTATTATGCAACTGTATTTATATACATACAGCCATTTAAAGTTAGGGTTTTGAAAAATATTCTACAATATAGAATAATATTAACTCTAGTAGAAGAAAAACCATAGGACAGAAACCTTTGGGTGCCATATATGAAAAAGACATCACCAATAATTATCATTGATTATGGTGTTAGAAATTATTTTTTATGCAATTTTTTGCTTCTTGCTTTTGATGTAATGATTCTATATCAGCTTTCTAATCAGAAGTTAGGTCTGTGTTTTTAGGAAACATTACGCTTTCTATAAAATTTGAATGAGGTCTTTGGTGAACATATAAATACTCTTTTTTTGAACTGTCTTGTGTCTAGTTTTTAAATCATTTTAATTTAATGCTGTTTTTTTCTATTTTGGTAATCTGGTTGTTTAGAAAAGAGTATATCAGCAACATTCCTTCCAGAATATGGTATTTTTGTATCATCAGCAATAGGCAATTTTCATGAACATGCAATAATTAAATATTATCTTGCTTGGGGATATTAGTTGAATTGTTTCCAATTTCTGCCCCCCCACCTTTTTGAGACAGGGTCTCACTATGTAGTTGAGACTGACCTGGAACTCACTATGTAGCCCAGGCTGGTCTAGAACACAACAGGGATCCTCTTGCCTCAACCTCCCAAGTGCTGGGATTACAGTTGTGTGCCACCACACCCGGCTCCAATTTCTACTTTTGCAAACATTGAGCCAGATAAAAGTCTGAACAGATTTGCCTTAGTTTCCTGAGATTGCCTCCTGCAAATGGAATGGTGTTTACTAAGGCCTCTTCACTTCCCAAAACTTCTTTTGATTATTATCATTTCTCCTTGTTGATTATTATCAGCTCTCCTTGTCATTGCACTGATTCTTTACATGCGTAGCACTTAATAGTTGGCCTACTATATTTAAATCACTTGCTATGTGCAGGGTCGTTAGGTTATAATTAGTGACTTATAAGGCCTATTTTGGAAAATCCATTATCTATAAATGGGCTTTGCATTTTTAAAAGACTGCATAAAAATCATGACAAGAGACCATATATAACCCGAAAAACCTTTACTATTCACAGAGAAAGTTTACTGGACCTTGAATTCAAGACATACAAGAAATGGCTCATTTTCTCAGTCCTTGTTCTTGTCATTTTCTGTATGATTTCACAGTCAATTTTAAATTATCTTTTATTAGAAGCATATATTCTGATGCTGTGATTTTTTAAAAATATGTAAGCTAGTATAATACTTTTCTTTCTTTCCTTTTTGGTACTGGGGATAAAACTCAGGTTCTTACGCTTGAGAGGCAGGTGGCAGAACCACTGAACTAAATCCCGGCCCAATACTTTTCTTTTTAAAAATGCAATTTTAAAAAAATATTGCTATTAAAAATTAAAATGTTCAGTTTTATAAAACATTAAAATATACTTAATGTTTTGATATTTTTAAGGAGAAAAATCCAGAAAGTCCAGAGTCTAAGCTATTTTATTCAAATGCATAAACTGCCTTTTATTGGTTATAGATATCAAGAAAAAAAAAAACCTCCTAGATTTTCTTATTCATTAAGTTACATAAAGCCATTTTCTACTCCAGCCCCTATAAATGTGCCATAATTCTGTATTTTATATGTATTATTTCCATATGTAACACACAGGAAGTTTTACTGAATCCTTGTTGTTTATCAGATATTGCTGCATATGGTTGGATTCAGTGCCTGACTCCTCCACTGGCCTCATATCTATGATGAGGACCTCATGAGATTATCCCTTAATATGTAACCTGGTTTCTAATACAAAACGGTAGTTTTTGAATATTGAAACAATTTGATGGGTTCCTAGAGAACTGGAATACATGTATTCAAGTCCCTGCCATTCTGCAGAGCAATAATGATTATGGGCCTCTGTTTATGTGGAAATAATACTGTAGTAGTTGTCATAATGTTTTGTGAATAATTACTTTTATTTTTTAAAAAAAAATTTTTGGTACCAGGTATTGACCTTGGGACCTTGGGCTTGCGAGGCAGGTAGTGGAACCACTGAGCTAAATCACCAGCCCTGTTTTCTGAATATTAAATAATCATATGTAGATGAAGTTTTTAGGAAAGTTTCTGGTACATAAGGGCTTAATATAAACACTGGTCATTTTTATCATTGCCATTATTTCTGTAGTTATATTCCTCCTTATAGGTAGTATTTGAAACTTTATAATTTTATAGGCATATCAGAAGTGTAGATATGTATATATGGAGAATATTAAAAGTGTTTTTTGTGTTATTTCTTTAACTTGAGCTGTACAAAAGATGGTCTTTAATAGTGCCTTCATTTGGAACACATGTGTATTACTTTCATTTTGACATATTAAACTTTTATAGCTACCTGCACAAACACAATGGTATGTAGGTCCCACAGCATCTGGGTCAATTTCTGAACCACCACTGGCTGCACAGAAGGAAATCTCATGGGCATTTTGCTGTGTTTGCATCCCTCCCCCTGCCCCCACATATACCAGAATTCCTCTCTTTCCTTTAGAAGCAGCTCTTCAACCTTAGAGTGTGATGAAAACGCAGTCACATGGGGAGACTGGAGTACTTTGAAAACGCTCGAGTGAGCAACTCTTGCAGTTATTTATTCACATGCATTCACACACATAGCTCTGTGGTACGCATAGGTCACAGCAAGTGACAGCCCAGCTACACTGAGGTAGTAATTCATACCCATGGTCAGTTCTGTGGCGTCTGTGGAAATCAGGGATCAGAACTGGTGATGGAATTTCTAATTAAAACAACTCACCACACACTATCTTTTAAGGAAAATGAAACAAAACAAAACAAAACAAAACTAATGTTACTCTTTGCTTTCAGGGAATACGGAGCCATTGATGATGTAGATATTGATTTGCATATTGATGTGAGCTTTCTTGATGTAAGTATCAATTTCTGTAATAGAATTGGTACTTTTAAAGTACAGTTGTTTTTGATTGCCTATATTATCACATTGACATTAAACTGATTTATTAAGAAATGCTATAACTAAAGAAGGAGAGATTATATATAAATTTTTTTGGTATGGATTCTTTTTTTTTTTTTTTTTTTTTTTTTTTCAGTGTGAG
>NW_022900913.1:36699434-36824835 GCF_012274545.1 Fukomys damarensis
TCCGGTCCTTGCTTGCAAGGCAGACCACCGAACCGCTGAGCTAAATCCCCAGCCCCCTGGATTCTTTTACTATATCCTGAAACTTATGGTTTTTATTATAGTAAGCTGCTATAAATCTTTACTTTTGCTTTTTATACATAAAAGCAAGAATCAAGAATACTTTGGCCTTTTCCTTTTTTTTCATTAAGTTTATTGGTACAATTTAGGTATACAATACACTTACATTCATCATTGGGATCTGGTACCTTTACATGATGTATCTTGGTTTTTTTTTTTTTCCCTATTTCCCTGCCCTCCCTTCATCCCCTCCACCCTTTCCTATTTATAAAGATTTTGTTTCCATGTTTTTCCTTTTCTCATATTTTTTTCTTTCCCTCTCCCTCCCACTTCCCCTACTCTTATAGATGTTTTCTTACTTTGGCCTTCTTTTCACACTACCATGGGTTTTGAGGTAATGTGTAGGCCTTTTTAATTTATGCATTCCTTTAACATAAAATTTTAAAGTTTTTTTTCTTCTCATTTTAAACTCTGAAAAATGACTAATTCAGCTGTTAAATATTTTTGTGCAGGAAGAGATTGCTGTGGCATGGGAAGTAATTCGAACAGAACCTATAATTGTCCGACTCCACTGTTCACTTACACAATATTTAAATGGCCCAGGTTAGTTTTATTTCTCTACGGTGTTGAGTATTTATTAGCTGTGTACTGTGCTTTAAGGAAAATATGTATTCTAAGTGGTAAATATCTTGCCTCTGGCCCCCTTGCTGCTAGCAGCTCACACCTTCAGTAGATTTCCTCTCACACAAATAGGCTTTCTCTCCTGGGAGGAGCAGATTGGCACTCCGTGGGTCTTCGCATTCTTCCTCCCTTCCATTGTGGGAGTTGAGTGGCAGCCATTCTGTGTCACGGTCAGACAAATTCTGAGGTGTACTTTATGCCTCAGTATTATGTAGAGGATCAGACAGGAGCTGGGTTCTGACCAGAATTTGTATGGTGGGCTGGGCTATTTCCATTTTTCTGTTGTAGTGGTCATGTTCTTTTACTGTTTCTCCGGGATCAGTTCTTAGCAGAGTTTTTGTCAGGGTCTGCCTGTGAGAGGACTTGACCAAAGGGCGTAGGCCAGAGGTCAAGATGGGTTCCCATTGGCTTTGGAGGAACCCCAGTAGACTTTGTCCCTGCTCCCTGCACTGCTGACCCCCAGGAGCATACTTTGCTTCATTTGACCCCTTATTTTGAGATGATTTTTGTTCATTTCCTTCATAGTGTGGGAATTGTAGGACTAGCTTGTTGTACCTGTTCTACTTGTAGCAAAATTTGCTGAAAGTTTCTTCTTCAGGGGTGGCATTATTCCTTGATTTTCATTTTCTGTCTAGTTTTCATCTGTTTTTAAATGTGCAGGTTAAATTAGGGCTTGTTGAACAGTATTTATTCACATTCCTATCTTGTGTATCCTGCAGTAGGCTTTTGTTATTGTTGAAAAATTGAGGGAAAAGTGCAATTTAAAATAATTGTGTAATATATGAGTAATATGTGACACTAATTGTTTATTATATGAGTAGAACTAGAAGTGATGTTCCCAAAGAGGAACATTTAATTTATATTGGCAGAAGAAATGATTAGGTTTTATCTTAGTTTCTAATTTCACTTATGTCAAACAAATGAAAAGTCTAGAAAACACTTGAGTGCTTTGCAACGAGTCTTTGAAGGTACCTACATTTATAGTAAAATGTACTTGCAAAAGGTATGTGATTAATACAAGATTTAGACTGACCTACTTAACGGTTCTTTTAGAAAAAACATTTACTCCTGTGGTTGGGAAATGTGCGAATATTACTTATTTTGAACTACAGTATTTAGCTAGGTGGAGCCTGACAGTGTATCCATGCTTGAACAGGAGTGATAAGAACTGAAGAAATGCACCTTTGTATCCACTTTGAAATTAAAGGATTATTTTTATTGTTCATGGGGAAATGTACTTTAAACAGATAACATGCTATCATTTGTTTGGATTCTTATGATAGTGTATTTTTCAGAATGGCTGATAAGGCTTGTTACGATGTGAAGAGCAGGCCTAATTTCAGTTGAAAAGAATAAACAACTGGCATTATTATGTTAAAAGGTTGTTCCTGTGCATATTATCTCCTGATTGCTGTCTTCTATGCTTATACTCACATAATTTGTTGCAGAATTATTTTCACATGTCTGGGGCAGCCTTCATTTCTCAGCTGAAATTATATGAGAGATAAGGAAGAGTTGATTAACTTCCCCCTTTTAAAAAATGTGAAATGTATTTTTAATACATTTTGGCCAGTTCTTCCTCATTTTCTTGTCACCCAAAAATTGAACTCTGTGATGAATTTGATTGTATCTAAGCTAAACTTTTAAATAAACTTTGGAAGAAGAGGCACTTCTAAAGTCGTAATACTTATTTTATCTGTAAAAGAATATTAGTTGTAGCTTCCAGTTTTATAGGAGCACGATTCTGTTTTACTCTTATTTGGCTTATGTTACTAATTTTAGGTGAGTTTACTCCTGAGTGCTTGTATGCTTAATCAGATTTTTATTGTCCAATTTATTTTCCACCTTATTATTACTGGGTTTCAGGAAGTTTTTAATTTTTAAAGACATTGTTAAAAATTAATTGAAAATATTTTTAGAGTTAGAAAAATTGTAGTACTCTGCCGTTGCTCAGGTTATTAATAGGTCACTACCTTATAATTAATTACAGTTAATTACATTAATATGCGTTGAAGCCCTTGAACTTTGGAATACTTTTAAAAGAAGCATTTGTGAGCTCTTTCAATATATTCGAAGGTTATGGATCTTTTAGATTTTATTACTAACTGGGTTAATGTTTATAATTTATATTTTTCAAGTATATTTTGTCATTTTGATAAAATATCCAACCTTGTTTCTTAGTCATACATCTTATGATTAAGTTTTGAGTTTTGTAACATTTATTAATATGCTCTGAATAAAGATGGGTGCCTATTACCACTGTTCTCTTTATCTTGCACAATTTCCACCCGTGAAGGTTGGGGTTCTAGTCATACCTGTTGGGTTTTCCCTCCTATTCGAAGAGAGCCAGGGCCCTGTATCTGCTCTGTCTTCTTTTCCCAGACACATTTCCTTTCTGCCTGTGAAAAGATTGTGTCCTTCTAAATCTTCTTCGAAAGAGTACCCTGTATGGTCATTTTGTCATCTTTTTCTTGAAAAAAAAAAATATTCCACTGAATTTTTGGGATGTTAGAATTTTTGGCTCAATTTTTTAAATTCCCATCCCCGGCTTCAGTGCAGGTGGGATGGGAGCCTCTTCTCCTTTCCACCTCACTTTATGCTTTCCTGTTCTCTCCCGAGTGCCCACTCCTGCCCTTCCTATCCAGTTGTCCACCTTCCT
The DNA here is from genome assembly GCF_012274545.1 of Fukomys damarensis. Classification (NCBI taxonomy): domain Eukaryota; kingdom Metazoa; phylum Chordata; class Mammalia; order Rodentia; family Bathyergidae; genus Fukomys; species Fukomys damarensis. The sequence goes on from NW_022900913.1 coordinate 36,702,832, forward strand.
TTTACTCTTGTGCATCAAATGAATGTTTCAGTAAATGGTAAATGTTTAAAGTCAAATAACCCCTCCAAATCTGTACAATCCAGTCGTTCACTTACTAGTTGGTAAATTTCATCTTTCTAGATGCTCACAATCCTTGGATTTGCCCTTGACTCCCTCTTTTTCTATTCATCCAGCTCGGCAGTAAAATCTCTCTGCTCTCCTAGAAAGTGTGAATCCAAATCATTCATCCCCTCTGCTGATCTGAGCCAGTGTGTCGCCTGCCACAGTTCTTGATCATCTTTCCTGGATTTGACTAAGAGACCCTGCATGCCCACACCCATAGACCTCCTCTGCCCTCGTGTCCTACTGTGGTGTCCCCTTCCCTCTTCTCTCCGCACTGGTCTATTTTGGAAGATTATTACTTATCACATTACTTCTTTTTTTTTTTTTTAACATTCTTTTTTGTGTTGTCTGGGGATTAATCCCAGGGCCTTTGCACTGAGCTACATCCTCAGCGTTCTTTTGAGACAGGGTCTAGGTAAGTTGCAATATTACCCAGGCCGAGCTTGAGCTTGGGAATCTACCTGCCTCTGTCTCTCTGTGCCCGGATGATGGGCATGTGCCACCTTCATTATACGTTTTATGTGTCAACAGATCCGGATTTGCTTTCAGGTTTAATGACCGTTACTGTGTACATATCCTGTAAACAGCAGTGAATAGAGCCACGTGCACTGTGCTTCGTGTATGTGTGTGTACTGCTACTTCAGTGCTGCTGATGGTTGACTTTCAAGTCAGTGTTTGAGTGATTCTTTTTTCTTTCCAGTGCCTACTGTTGATGTCTTTCAGATTTCCACAAAGGAGCGATTTGGATTGGGACATCAGCTGAAAAAGTAAGTTTGCTGAAGAATAAAACAATGCATTTCTGTTCAAGAGAACTGAATTCTCACTTTGCTTTTTTCCTCCATTTTTGTTCACTAACACATTTTTGAAATGAGTGCCAGAGGAGAAATCCTCCCAGTGCAATGAACTGAGTCCCTAATTTGCTTTGCAGCACTCCTGGGGGCTCTGGCACAGGCCTTCATTTTCTAGCTCGGAGCTGTCCTTTTCCAGCTCGGAGCTGTCCTTGTCCCTCTAGCACCCTGCGCGCTGCAGGAAGTCTGGGCAGTGTGGACACAGGGCCCTGTGTCTCCAGGGGGACCAACAGGGAGTGGGGAGAAGGAGAAGGGTGTGTTGGTTGTCCAGCTTGCTTCTCCAGGAGGTCACCTTGAGCTAACCAGTCCTCCACTGCCTTTCCTGTCCTGTTCTGGACTGCAGTCTGGAGCCTCTCCTGACCAGCTTCTGTTGCTGGTACTTTGGCTCTGGGGGTGAGAACAGAGTTCCAGCTCCTAGCCCTAGGTTGTTATCCTATTCTTTTTTCGACTTCCTACGCCTTTGAAACATTTCTTTTGTAAGTAAGCTCTGCATTTCCTGTTTGGCCCTTCCGTAATACATGACTCAGTTTCTCTTTTATACATGGATGTGGGTCTTCAAAAATATAGTGTGTGTGTAGTTAATTGGAATATAGTTAACTTCTTTAATGTGCAGTTATCAACCCATGACCTTCCGTGTATGCAGTCACCAGGAATTTTGTGCACTTAGGTATTTTTAGTGGAAATGTTATGGTAGGTTTTGAGCATCAGGAAAAGCTGAATCCCTTGTGTGTTGCCTCAAAATCTCAGAGAGGCTTTTTTGATAATTTTCTCACTGCTCAACTCTAATTTTGAGTTTTAAAGACTGTTATCTTTAAAAACTTTTTTTTTTTTTAGAAAAATGGAAAATGAAAACACAGAGCCAAATACAAAGACAGCGGACAGGAATGGCCGTAGAGTATAAGAAGGACACTGCTATATGGTAGACATAAAAATTGACTTTGAACTTTAGCTGAAATCAAATAATCACATGTCTGAGGGAAGGCACAGGCCTTTTGGGTTCATTGGTCTGTATTTTGGTGTAGACCCAGGGTGCTTATTTTGATTTTTAGTGCAGGAAATAATGGCACTGTCCATGTTCTCTCTCTGCTCCCTGCAGTGGGGACTCAGAGGATCTAGATGAACCTTAACCTTTCTCAGAAGAGACAGAATTATACTACTTGAATTGAGGCCAATTTTATTCATTAATTTTTAGTTTTCAAAAACTTGACAGGTAACATTTATTGTATACAACATTTTTTGAAGTACATATGCATTATGGGATGGTTAAATATAGATAAGTGAATTTTCATTTTAAAGCTTTTCAAATTTCTTTACTGATACACAACATAAAATATGCAAATTAATGTACCTATACATAAAATAATACATCAGCATGCATATTAGCATGTATAAAATATACATATCAATGTGATATTTTAGATTGTGTAATTTAAAAAATCACAGAATCCTTTTTTTCAAATTTTTTTTGAAACACATAGTATGTTACCTGAAGTCACCAGAGCTGCATTAGCACAACAGGATGTCTTAACCATACCTAATTGGGACTCAGTACCCATTTATTAAACTGTCCCCCACTCCCCACGACTCCCCCCAGCCTCTGGTGATGGTGGGGATCCTGTACTTATCTTTCTATGCCTGTCTTATTTCCTAATTATAACATTAGGAAGTGCCATCCATAATGCTGCAAATGACAGACTTCATTTTTTTCTTTTTTATGACAGTATGGTATTCCATCAGTTACATGGACCACATTTTTTCATGCTTTATCATCTGGTGGCTCCTAGGTTGTTTCCATCTCTCTGTCCCTGTGACTGTTGCTACCAATGACAATGGTAGTGTAAGTGTCTTGTCAACATGCTGATTTCATTTCCTTGGCTTCAACACCCAGTAGTGAACTTACAATGTCTTAAAGTTTTTGAGGAGTCTCTATAGTGTTTTATAATGTCTATTTTTTTATATTCCATCCAACAGTGTACAAGGTCCCTTCTCCACACTGCTGCCAGCACTAATTCCTCTCCCCTTGCCTTCTCTTCCCTCCCCTCCCCTATCTTCTTTTCTTTTCATGATGCTGGAGATTGAACCCAAGGCTGCAAATTGCACAGGCTAGACAGGAGTTTTACTGCTGAGCTGCACCTGCAACTGTCTTTTTTTGGGGGGGATGTACCTGGGATTGAACTCAGGACCTTGCACTTTTGGAGCAGGTGGTGGAACCACTGAGCTAAATCCCTGGCCGCGTCCTTTATTTATTTATGTATGTATATATTTATTTTGATGTGAGCCAAAGAAAGAATAAATCCTACACTCCTCAATATATATCTCTTAGATTTTTTTTTTGTTGCTGTTTTTTATTTTTTGTATTTTGAGACAGGGTCTCGCTATGAAATAAGACTGCCCTGAAACTCACTATGTAGCCCAGGCTGGTCTCGAACTCACAGCGATCCTCCTGCTTTAGCCTCCTGAGTACTGGGATTACAGGCTTGGGTTAGGTATTCGTATTTATGGAGAATGCTTGAAGGATTTTTTTTTTAACCCTCTCTTCCTTCACTTTCCTTCTTTTCTTTCTTCAGTGTATAAATTTAACTTAAATGTGTAAAGGAAGATCACAAGATAATTGTAAACTGAAACACCTTGTTTGGGTTCACCTGGATGCATTCTCCCCATTCCCTTGTGCATTGATCAGTTTTCATGTGGCATCATACAACAACCTTTGAGTAATATTCCAGGAGCCAACACTGTGGAACAGTCTACTTTGCCAGTTAAGGCACATTTTGACTAATACATAAAGTCTTGTGTAGCATGTAGGGTCATCCCCGTCACAGAGCTTTACATTTGCCTCTAGATTTTTATAGCTTCACACTGAGGTAGCATTACTCAAATACGAGTTGTACATGATCCACATCTGAAAATGGGGGAGTGACACTCTTGTAAATCCCCAGTGTTGACTTTATTTGCAAATATAAAATCAGACAATAAACTCTTAATGTTTTAGAATTTTGGATCTCTAACCTAAATTCGACTTGCAACATATTTTTAGCACATTTTAGTATGCAGTGTTTCTTGTAAAGACTCACCAGAGACAGCCTTGGTTTTCTGTTCTAGGATTCGGTGTGTTTCTCCAGGGCAACTAGATTTTGTTTTTTGGGTTGAGTCCACATCTTGTGGGACCCAGAAATCTTCCTCTTACTTATTCTCCCTAAGTTTGGTAGCACCACATTTTAGCACATTTTTTAAGGTTTATGATTGCCTACTCAATTTCCTCCCTTAAAAATTTTTTAAAAGTTGGAGAGCATTGGCCAGAACAACATAGGAATTACGAAAGCACAGAATTCTAGAAATAAATAACTCTATACCTTTATTGGCTTCTGAGTACATCAGGTAGGATCAGAAAAAAAGAACTGGTGAATATATTTCTAACCCTAGAAATTACAGAAAGTTGTGGGTTGTGCTGTTTAAAAATTGTGTAGAATGTATCACATGTTTTATTAGTTTTTGCTACTAGATTTTCAGAAAATTACTTTTATGGATAAATTTTAGGTAGGTAGAAGTTGATATGGACCAGTTTTTTTTCCCATGATCCTTAATCTTCTTCTTCTTACATGTTTATTCCCTTAATTGTAAATGACTGGTTGTGATCCTTTGTCTAATACATAATATTTAAACATTTACTCAGAAAAAATCAAATATTGAGAGGTTTTTCCAGAAACATACAAGAAGGTAGGCAGGTTTAGAATTTATCCTGTTTGTAATTGTTTAGGTTTACTCTCTGTAAGAAAGAGACCCTCATGCAATGTTTCTCTTATCTCTTTTTCTTGTGTTTTGGACAGCAGGAGTCATAATAGCAGCAGCAGATACTTTAGCAATGTTTATTATATGCCAACCAGATTTCCAAATGCTTGTCATATATTAAATTATTCAGTCTGCTCCACAACCCTGTGAAGCATAAGTAGTGTCACTATTCTATTTCCTTGAAACTGAGGCCCAAAGAAGTTCAGAAATTTAAGGCCACATAGAGGGAAAGTGATGGAGCTAGAATTTTCCTCCAGATTGATGCTGTTGACCTATACACTCACCTCATTGGATTGTAGCTGTTCCATTGTCTTATATAAGTTAAGGATTCTGAGGTGTTTCATGAATATAGGGAGAACGTGAAGTCAATTAAAAAAAAAACTCTAAAAGAGAAAATACATACTTTTTTGTGGTTGATAGAACACAGAGGCACAGTGATTAATCTTGTATGGGGTGAATGTTATTAAAAAGGAAAGCATGTAAAAGACAGTGGACATAACCCTAAATTTTGTATGATGTCCTCATTGAGCAAAGTTAAATTGTATTTATGAAGGAAACTACTGTAAATCTTGCTACATTTAATGTGCAAAATAAAATCCAGTACAAATTCTGCATGCCAAATCCAATGAATGATTTAACTGCAAATCAAAAACCACTAAAAATGTAAAGGAATGCCCTTAATTCAGTTGGATAGGTGTTACTTTGCCAGAGTTCAACTCTGCCTTCTAATAAATACTGACTGTGTAGTGCATAGTTTTTTCTTTACCAAACAAAAACACACACCTCCGAGCAAAGACACTGTGACATCCATTTGGGCTCTCTTTTTGCTATTGAGCTACCCTGGAACTGCTGTACACAGAGCTGGTTGTGGCTTCACCTGCTCATCACTCAGGGCAGGTGTGTGGTTGACCTTGCCATCTTTTTCTCTTTTATCATTAGCCTGCAACAATTGCAATAGTTTGTTTTGGGGCCAGCACATTAGTAAACACAAATTCATGTGTGGATATGTAAATCTTTGAGAGCCTCTCTATATGAGAAAGTAGTCATTATACCTAATGTACTCATGTGTACACTCTGGATTACCACTGATTTTAGATAATAATAGTAATAAATAGCCACCCTGGGAGTCAAACACAGGCGCTCACACATGTTAGGCAGTGCTCTATCCCTGACCTATATCTCTAGCCCAATTTCATTGCCTTTGTGTTTAAGACCATCTAAAGTATGAGTATCCAAGTTAAAAGAATTACTGATGCTGATGTAACATAAAAGAAAGAAAAACTTCAGCCATTTCTACCTATGATTTTTGTTGTTGTTAAAAGTCAGTTGAAATCTCTTACTAGGTTGGGGGAGAAACAATATTTCTAATAGCATTATTACATCTGAATGCTTGTGAAATCTTGGATGAAAAAAATCTTTAACATGAAGTAGAAGGTAAAAGAGCCTCTTGTTGAGCTCTAAGGCAAGTTTACTGTCAATTTGGAATCATGATATATTCATAGCTCTTTCCCCCTTGTTTCTCACTGCTACCAAAGGAATAGAAGAAACATTATTAAGCCTAAGTGATAAACTTCTTGGGGACTTAGTTTGTCAATACTGAAACATCTTCAGGAATTTAATAATTGGCCTGGTGTGGATTGTTTCAACATACGTAAATCAATAAATGTAACACTATATTAACAGAGTCAAGGACAAAAACCATATCATAGATGCAGAAAAAGCATTTGACAAAATTCAACACCGTGATAAAAAAAACGGTGCAGAAAATTGAAATAGGTGGTTTTTATCTTAATCTGATAAAGGCTATCTATGAAAAACCAACAGCTAACATCATATCAAATGGCCAAAACCTTCATGATAAATTCAGGAACAAGACAAGCATGTCCACTATCACCACTCCTGTTCAATATAGTTCCGGAAACATTAGCCACGGGAATTAGATATGAGAAAAAAATTAAAGCAATAAAGATAGGAAAGGAAGAAGTTAAACTGTCATTATCTGCTGACGTTATGATACTCTACATAGAAGATCCAAAATACTCTGCCAAAAGACTACTAGACTTAACTGGTAGATTCAGCAGAATAGCTGGATACAAGGTCAACACTCAGAAATCAATAGCCTTCTTGTACACAGATAACAGACTCACTGAGAGAGAAATTAGGGAAACAATTCCTTTCACAATAGCATCCAAAAAATGAAGTAACTAGGAATCAATCTAATGAAGGAAGCAAAAGACCTCTATATTCAAAACTACAGCACTCTGAAAAAAGATCAAACAGGATATAAGAAAATGGAAAGATATCCCCTGTTTCTGTGTAGGAATGAATCAACATAGTAAAAATGGCCATACTACCATAACTGCTATACAGATTCAGTGCAATCCTGATTGAAATTCCAATATTGTAGTTCACAGAACTACAGAAAATAATCCAAAAATTCATTTGGAACCAGACGAGATCTAGAATAGCAAAAGCCATTCTAGGCAACTGAGATGTGACAGGGAAGTATCACAATCCTGAACCTGAAAATGTACTCCAAAGCCACTGTGATAAAAACGCATGGTACTGGCAAAGAAATAGACCTGAGGATCAGTGGAATAGTTTAGAAGATAACAAACAACTCCGATGTATTCAGCTACGTCATCTTTGACAAAAGATGCAACCGTTCTCACTGGAGGAAAGATACCCTCTTCAATAAATTGTGTTAGAAAAACTGGATTGCAACCTGCCAAATATTAAAACTAGACCCTTATCTTTCACCATGCATTGAACTAAAATACAAGTGGATTAAAGCTCTAAATATTAAAGCAAACACTAAATATTAGAACATACACTTTCTGGAAGATAAGTTAGGCAAAACTCTTGAAGACAATGGCATAGGAAAAGACTTTATGAACAAATCCTCTGCGCAGGAACTTGCACAAAGAATCTCATCTTATTAAAAATCTTTTTCTCTGCAAAAGAAACCAACAACAGAGCTAAGAGACAGCCTATAATGTGGCAAATATTTTTGCCAGCTTCTCAGACAATGGACTATTATCCATCTGAAATGAACAGACATTTCTCAGACAAAGAAGTAAAAGCAGCAAATAAATGTATGAAAAAATGTTCCACATCACTTGTCATTGGAGAGACGCAGATGACAATAATGCTGAGATTCCACCTAATCCAGAAAGAATGGCTGCTATCAAGAAAACCACTAACAGACGTTGGGGTAGTTATTGGGAGAAAGGAACCCTTCTCCATTGGTGGGAGTGCAGACTGTTACAACCACTATGGAAATCAATATGGAGCTACCTCACAGAGCTGGGACTAGAGGTTCCATTTGACCCAGCCATCCCTCTGCTGGGTATCTTTCCAAAAGAATTAAAAGAATCATACCACAGTGATATATTCTCACCCATGTTTATAGTGGCACAATTTGTAATCGCTAAAACTGGGAAACTGCCCAAATGTCCATCAGTTGGAGACTGGATAAAGAAGATGTGTTTTTTTTTCTATAAAAGGGAATTCTACTCAGCCATAAAGAATGAGAAATTAGTCATTCATAGGAAAATGGAGGCATATTGAGGCCATACTTTTAAGTGAAATAAATAAGACATACATGTATATATACCAAATAGTTTCTCTGCTGTGAAAAACTAAAAGTAAGTAAGATCCAAATTGTATAACTGATAATGTGAAATAGGAAGAAAAGGGCTAAAGGTGTAGGGGAAGTGGGAAGGGTAGGGGAAAGGAAATAAGGGAAAAGAAAAAAATATGAGAAAAGGCAAAAATGGAAACAAAGTCTTCGTAAATAGAGGAGGGTGGAGGGGTGAAGGGAGTGCAGGGGTAAGGGGAAAAATGAGAACCAGGACCTGTCATGTAAAGGTACAAGATCCCAATGATGAATGTAGCTGTACAAGGTGTAGGGGAAGTGGGAAGGGTAGGGGAAAGGAAATAAGGGAAAAGAAAAAAATATGAGAAAAGGCAAAAATGGAAACAAAGTCTTCGTAAATAGAGGAGGGTGGAGGGGTGAAGGGAGTGCAGGGGTAAGGGGAAAAATGAGAACCAGGACCTGTCATGTAAAGGTACAAGATCCCAATGATGAATGTAGCTGTACTGTGTATCACTCAGTTCTCAGAGCAAGAAGTATAAATAGCAGATAAACATATGAAAAAATGTTCAACATTACTGGTCATTCGACAAACACAAATGAAAACCACACTGAGATTCCACCTCACCCCAGAAAGAATGACTGCTATCAAGAAATCAACCGATAAGGGCCAGAGATTTAACTCAGTAAAAATGATAATTGGCCTTGTGCTAAGAGTCACACCTGTCCCTGCTTTGTACCATACATTATACATATGTGAGCTCTACTGGTTAATGTGCACACTCCAGATCGCTCACGACTACTGAGCCATGCTCCGGCAGATTTCATTTTCATATCTTATTTGTGAAATATATGCAGTAATAGCTACTCTCTGGAAGTGTGTTGGGATTTAAAGGGAAAAATGTGTGTATAAAGTTTTTGTTTTACTCCCATGATTATTGTAACTGGTAAACTAGTATCAATACAATTTTCCTCTCTTAGAACCAAGGTATTTTAGGAAAACCTGAGAAAAGCATGACTGATAGGCAATGCTAATGTAATTTTTGAAAGAAAACCCCACATCTTAGATATTAATATTCAGGGGACCTTTGTCCACTGTGACTTGCAAGATGGGCTGCATGGAACCTCTCCCAGCCCGGGACCCATCTCCCAGATCCAGAACCGACATGCCAGAATTATTACTGTAATGTCTTAATGAAAAATTTGAGATTAGAAATTAACACAGTGCCGCTTTTTGATCGTAATGATAAAAAAAATTGGAAGTAATTTTTAGAATATCCAAATTTAAAAAATTTACAAATGATTCCACTGTTCTGACAATAGTTTAATTAGCCACATTTTTACATAGAGTAGAGCCAATGTTGCATGATTTATTTCTATATATAGGTTTTGATTTTCTATTGGAGCAAATCAAATAAAAGATTGGCTTTACTTAAAAATAATTCAGATTTTTTTAACCACTTAAACTAAAGCTGCTGATCCCGATGGCTGTTCTCATAATTCTCTTTATATATTTATTCTTCATCTTTCACTTGCATTTTTAAATCATACCAGATTATACATTAATTGTTTAAGTAATTTTCCCATAGTCTTGGTGATTTGCTATCTGGTGCTTTTTTATGTTTGAAAAATTTTGTATAGTGTAATTCTAAGCGCCTTACTGGTTACCATGTGTTTATTTCCTTGGATAAGTGCGTTGTGAACACAGTAATTATATGCATTACTTTAGGACTGTAATAACAGAATTACCTTTGCTTTGGCAGAATCATGCAGACATTTGTTACACAGCAATGGAAACAGAGCAAAGAAAAGTCCAGTTGCCTGCACAGTAAGAAGCTGTCGGAGAAGAAAGTGAAGTCTCCCTTGCATTTATTTTCTACCTTGCGCAGGTTGGTAAGAGATGCCTTCAGCATCGTCTTGATGAGCATGATTGTCCACTGTTACTCAGTTTAAAGCATTCTGTAGTCTTGGCATTGTTTGTTTATTTGAGGCAAGGTCTCATTATGTAGTCAAGGCTGGGCTTTAACTTTTAATATGTAGCCCAGCCTGGCCATGAACTCATGGCAATTTTCCTGCCTCAGCCTCCCAAGTGCTGGGATTATAGGTGTGCACTACCACATACAGCCTGTTTGTTTTCTTTACGACATTAAAAAATGACTAAATTACATTAGTCTCTCGAAAGCACAAATGTTCATTTCTACAGTTCTGTTTCTTTAACATCCCTTACATTTACTAAAAATTGCATTTGCTTTCTGATCACCCTGGGTTCCATGGCTGTTAGTTTCATATGGAGCACTGGGATAGTTCGGAAGCTTGGGAAAAAAGGATATCTTGTAGAGTCTTGCTTTTCAGGAAAATGTGATTTCATTCCTGGGCTTTTTCTGCACATGTACTTGATTTTCACTTACTGGAGTGAGATGGCTGCGGTTGAGCATGACAGGCGTTTTCCATTGTCAGTTAGACTCATCATTCACCCCACATTGATTCTTGTTCCATTTTGAAGGTCGCCAAGTTATCCTCCCCCTGGTTGTGGCAAAAGCAAATCCAAACTGAAATCTGAACAAGATGGCATCTCCAAGACGCATAAGCTGTTGCGTAGGACTTGTTCCAGCACGGTCAAGGCTGACGACGTGTGCCCTGCCAAGTCGCACAGGACCTTTGGTCGCTCCCTTTCCAGCGATCCCAGAGCCGAGCAGGCAATGACAACAATTAAATCGCACAAATTCTTGAACCGTTCCTGCCCTGCTGCTGTTAAGCAAGAGGACTGCTTGACTCTGAAGTCGCACAAACTATTGACTCGATCTTGTTCAGGAGACCCACGATGTGAGCACACGGCCAACTTGAAGCCCCACAAACTGTTAAGCAGATCGTACTCCAGCAGCCTTAGAGTGGAGGAGTTGTATGGACTGCGGAATCACAAATTGCTCAGCAAGTCTTACTCCAGTGCCCCCAAGGCTTCTAAAACTGAGCTTTTCAAGGAAGCTACTGCGGAGGGCAGGAGGCTCTCTCTTACCTCAGGGCTTATTGGTATCTTAACACCATCTTCATCTTCATCTTCCCAGCCTGCTGTGCGTAATCATTTTCACCTTGTGTTCTTAAGTGTTAGCTAAGGGGCTGCTGAGGAATTAACAGTTTCGTTGTTCATATAAGACCTAGTGGAGCAAAAAACTAAGATCGGTATTTTTTAAATTTTCTGTTTTCTTTTTTGATGTTTTTGCATGTCAGGCACTTGCACTGAAATGTTAGTTTTGACTCTGAAAAAAGCAGTTAGTGGTTGGAATTCCAGTTCAGATTCTTGCTCTGGGATTGAATGTGACTAAAAATAGAAGGAAGTCCATTGGATTCATACACCTTTCTTTTTATGCTGTAGTTTTAATGTGAAAAGTGGATGTATCTAACCTGGGTTTTCCCCCACGTGAATTATGGAGGACCATATTTGTCTTACAATTAAATTAAGAGTAATCCCTTTGAAGTTGGGAGGAGAACTCATAATGTGACTGGTAGAGAGAAGCAATGTTGAAGGTGTAGTCACAGAGCCACCCTTGAATTTGCTTTTAGGGTTCAGGTTATGCTGAAACTGGAGCCACTAGATAACTGTAGTAATAATTTAATGTTTTTGTAGGGCAATTTTTTCTTGATGGGTACCAGGGATCGGACTTTGCGCTGTGAGGCAGGTGGCAGCACCACTGTGCCAAATCTCTGGCCCTTTGTATGGCATTTATTGGGAATACGTTTTAAACAAAATTCACCTCTAGAGGAATTTATTTTCTAAATATGTAGGTATTTTGTGAAGTGCACATTTAACTCTAGCCATCAATACGTATGCACCCAATCATAGTTGAAGTTAATAGAAATAAGATACTGTTTTCAGGAAGTCATTCTGATGCAGAGGCGTGCGGCACCATGCCCGGCTTAAGACCCATTTTATTTAAAGATAAGATTTAAGGTCATGGAGAAAATAGGTATTAAATAATTACATAGTGGGATGTTTCCCTTGATAGTTTTGCTCAAGAAAGATAATTTCACATACTCGATGAAAGGAAAATTTCTAAAGTGTCCTATATGTGTAACCATATATATATATTATGCTTAAGGTCCAGTCACTTTTAGTAGCTGTGTAATTTTTCCTTGGACAGATAATTGTATCACTTTTTAAAATCAAGTTAAAGTACTCATAATGAGGAGGTATGAGCATTGCTGATGAATAATAGAGAAAATGAGTTCATGTAATCATGTGAAGAGGCCAGTCATTTGTACTAGAAGATCAGCAATTAAGAAGGGTAATCATTTAGGGAAAAATTATAATAGTAATGGCAAGAAGGGTATTAGGCGAATAAAGAAATTCTAACAGCTTGACATCATAACCAATGGCTTAATATCTCAAGTGATTGTGTCAAAACAATCATTTCTGTATTCACTTATTTTATCATACATTTTTCTAATTAATATGTTCTTACTCTTTTACAGCCAAATGGTGCAAAATGCATTCCAATACGAGACCGTGGCTTCCTAGTACAGGTAAGAATCGAGGCTTTGTCCATTGTAGAAATAGTTTAGCCCTTATTAGGCTTTCAGATCATGTACAGACTTGACTGAATTATTTGTCTTTATCATTTGATTCAGACAATTGAGTTTGCTGAGCAGCGGATCCCTGTATTGAATGAGTACTGTGTGGTTTGTGATGAACCACACGTGTTTCAAAACGGCCCTATGCTTAGGGTAAGTGCTTGTTGGTGGAATGGCAGTAGCCACTTAGAATATATGTGAAAAGTGTTACAACATAGAAAAAAATACAGTTTAGGGCAAATATTTGGAAAATGATTTAATTTAGTAAGTGGTATATTTGTTGGAATCTGAGAAAGAGCAGATAGTTGGTGTTAGAGTAACATTTCTTACTGCATTTGTTGCATGGCAATACATTGCAATATGCTTATAGCTTTATGTTGACCACAAAATTGTGGAATTTTAAGAAGTATTGTTTAAAAGGGCAAATACTAAGGATGCTTATACAGTGTTTATTTAAAATTACAATTTAAAGTGCATAATATCAGTAGGAGAGAGCAGGCCTATGCTAGTTAGGAGAAGGATACTATAGCATTTAGGAGAGCCATAAGAAAAATTTCCAAACATGATAAATTACTGACAAATTTGGTACATTGTCAAGAAAATATGGAAAGTGTAATTAGTGTGTATAATGCAGTTTTGGGAAAATCATTCTGTTTCAAAAGTTCCCCCTTTTTGGTAATTTATGTGATAGCATTCATACATTGAAATCACTAGAGTAAACAGTTAAATGGTGTTTTGGTGTAGATATAAATCCCCCCTCCCAATTGCCGTGTGTTCAGAGGTGGGCTGTTGGAAGATGATTGATCTTTGGGTACTACGCTCAGCAGCAGCTTAGTCCATGGACTAATTCGGTTCATAGCGGAAAATGCTGTTAGCCCTGAGGTCTGCTTGGAAGAGACAGCCCATTGGGGGCTACAAGAATGACCTACAAGAGTGTATTCTTATCCCTGGCTGCTCCCTTCTGTCTCTGCTTTCTGGCTGCCGTGGGTTGAGAGCAGCTGTCCTCTTCAGCACACTTCTCGTAACCATGGACTGAACCTTCTGAAACCACGAGCAAGAATAATTCTCTTCTTCAAGTATATTGTCCCAGGAATGGAAAATCTGACTGATGCAAATGGTGTTTAATATATTCATAATGTTGTGCTAACATCACCACTAATTCCATAACATTTTCATTACCCCCAAAAGAAACTCCCTACTTTCTGTCTTTCTTTTCACCTAGCAAACATGGATATATTTTCTGCCTTAATAGATTTCACTGTTCTGGACATTTATCACCCAAAGATGATAACCATGTTTGTCTTTGCTTTTTCTAGGTTTCTTGATATGATTGTTTTTTGTTTTATTCCCTTACTATTTTTTGTATTTTAATTAATTAATTTTTTTGGTATGAGGGATGAAACTCAGGTCCTTGCGCTTGCGAGGCCGTCACCAGAACTATTGAGCTAAATCCCCGGCCCTGTATTTTAATTTAATTAGTATTAAGAAGGAACTGTCAGTTTGGTTTTCAAATATATTATATATATATTGGTATTCCTCTCTCTTTTGTCACTGCCTTTTTTTGTTGTGTGAATGCGTATTTTTTCCCCCATTAAATTTATTGGTACATTTAAAGCAAATGATACAGTTACTTTTATCATTGACATATTTCTTATTTTACTCTTTTAAATTCACATGTTGTAAATTTCTGATTGGTTTTCATAATTATTTCCCAGGGAATTGCAATTAGCATTTAATTCTGGAAAACTAGTTTGAATCAACTAGAAATTCAATAAGATTTTAATAATGGATAAAATTTTATTTCTCACATAGCTTCAATCTCCCTTATACCTTTATGTATAAAGTTATAAACTACATCTCCCCATACTGTGCCCTCATCGAAATATTGTACAGCATAACTACAGGTTTGTATACAGATCTTTTAAACTGTATCTTTGTTTAACCTGGTTGGAGTTCATTGATTTCAGGGAAGCATAAATTAATATTTTAAATAAATTTTGGGTTTTTGAATCTATATTTCTACAAATATTTTCCTCTTACTTTCTGGCACTGTCATTTTCTGTGTGTTTTTATGTGATGGTGTTTTATAGATCTCTTAGGCTTTATTCACTTTTCTTCATCATGATCATCCTTATTATTTTGGTACCAAGTATCGAACTCGGGTCCTTGCACTTGCAAGGAGTATTGTCTTTTCTTTATTCAGATATGGTTCTTTAGCTCTTGGAATATTTGGAAAATAGCTGATAGTTTTTGTACATTGGTGCTTTCTTTGGGACCCTTTCTATTGATTACCATTTTGCTCTATTTGTGGGCTTTATTTCTTTTTATGGCATATACTTTTTTTTTAATTGAAAACTGGACATTTTAACTATGATTGTGGCCACTTGGGAATCAGATCTTTGTCTTCAAGACTTATTTTACTGTTGCCGCTTGTAGTTTCTTTTGTTTTGTGATTCCCCCCCCCAAATTATTTCTATATAGTCTTTATTCATTGTCCTGTTTAGTCAGTTAGGCTTTGTTCATTAAGTGGGCAGCTGATAATTGTTACCAAGGAAGGCTTTTGGTTGTTAAGTGGTTTTGTATTTGTTGAGTTATGCCATTAATACTTAGCACAGCAGTTGGTAATTCCACCCTAACCTGGCATTTCCTGCTAGCACAGAATCTTAAGGTAATCTGGAGGTGATATTAAAGTCTAAGTCATTCTTGAGCACACACAGCCATGCGCAAGCACATGGTCTTGTAGATTCACAAGGAATATGTGTAAACTTTCTGTTCTCATTATGAGTGTCTTATTCCTTTTCGTTAATTTGGTGTGGTCTGCCTCACTAATCTACAGACAGCAGTAAGTAAAATATTGACTGTAAGTATATTTCTGTGTGTTTTAGTGCTCACTCTTGCTATGGATTTAGTAGTGGGTGAGTTCCAAATCAGACAGAAATAAAGACAATTATTTTGAGCTCCTCTTCAGAGCACCACCAGATCCCAAAATAACAGTTCATACCACTTTCCCCTAGTATCGGACATACGAGCTTTTATCTTTAAGACTACCTCTAGTGCCAGGTAGGGCAGATGGGACTTGGGTAAGTTTAGACATTGCCAATTTTACTGTTCTTACCAGAATTCAACTATTTGTCTTTAGTACGTGCTCCTTGGTTATTGAAAGCTTTTGGTTAATTTTCAGCATATGAAGACTTGATTCACATCATTTTTGCCCATTTTTCTTTTTTTCTTTATTTTTGGTATGGGGGATTGAACTCAGGCCCTTGCGCTTGCAAGGCAGGCAGTGAAACCACTGAGCTAAAGAAATCCCTGGCCTGGCCAGTATTTTTAAGGTTTATATAATAGAGGGCAAATGTGTTCGGACATTTTTCTGACATCAATCCTCATCGTTTCAAAGTGTGAGACAGTACCTTTTACTATATCTGCATAATAAAGACCTGCTTTTGAGTTTGAGACAGAATAAAATTTGTATAAATGTCTATCTTGGTTAGCAGAAGGTTAGAGATTGTCGGGTGTTGTGTACCAGGCATATTTGTGTGTGTGTGTGTGTGTGTGTGTGTGTGTGTATTAAAAAAATAATATGCATTATGTGTCTAAGTTTCCTTGTTTTATTTTCACAAATTTTCCGTGGTTTAGATATTTTTTCTATCATGGTACAAATAAGATTAGTATACTCAGAGGTTAAGCAGTTTGTTCAACATCACCCAGATACTGTGGGTGGAGGCTAGGCTTTGAACCAAGTTCTGTCTGCATTTTAAACACCAGAAGGCTTGATAGCTAGAAAGTACCATGTTAGATTTCAGTGTTACACTTTTTAGGAGAAATCATTCTTACTCCAAGGTATGTATATCTAAAATAAGATAAACTACATGCCTAGAAACTGATTTTACTAGAATTCTTAAAAATTGAGTTTTTTTATATCTAAAAACATGTATACAACCTGTTTTTATTTTAAGCATAGTCATCTGTCACATTTTGTGATTTATTGGTTTTACTTTACTTAAGGGAAAATATATGAAAAAAAAGAGTTTATTCTTGCAATGTAGATGCCTTTTATTTTCGATGCTGCTGATTGAATGCAGATGTCAGGCACACTGGCTTGTGCTGTACTCCTGAACTACTACTCTTCCAGCACCTTGTGCTATTTCTTGCCAGTCAACTCTTCTCAGAGGTAATTCTGAAATCCAAATTAATTAAATCAGAATTTATTCATGAGAAGATTATGTAAATATGTTTTTGGTTCTGGAGAAGTGTAGCTGGTAGAACAGGTAGATGCTCTAAATCATCCCATTCTGTCCTGCTTAGGTGTAGTATTAATTTTGTCAGTGTGCACCTCTTGGTCTTGATCTCTTGCTTTATCCACAGCCATGCCATCTCTACTGCACAAGATAACAGCAGTGTTACCACTAGTGAATGCTTTTTGAGTGGTTTTTGATTTGATTATGTGCCGGGTGCTTTCCATGCATTATTGCATCTAATCCTTCCAATAGCTCCGTGATGTGTAGATTTTGTTATTATCCCCACTTTGCAGATGAGCAAAAAAGTGATCTATTCAGTCCTGCTCTTTAGTTGACAAGAGGCACAAGATGGTAACACAGTCTTAATGATAGCATGGCACTGGTCTTACTCTGGGGTTGTGGACCTGAACTAAGTCCAGTTCTGTCCTGGAAATCGGCTACACACAGTTTTGGGTTCACTCTTTGTGATTTAATTGCTGGCAGTTTATTTCTAGAGTAAATGGTTGAAATCTCATAGTTGCTATAGGTATACTTTACATTTTTCTCTCAGTTCTGACTGACTTTGTATACACATCAATGGAATGTGCTATGTTTTGAGAAGGGAAGAAGAGTGCTTTCGTGAACAAGAGAGGAAATATTTCCTAAATAAAAACCTATCAGATGGTTTGACGTTGCAACACAGACTAAAGAAGTCAGAAAACTTTGCTTTTTTAAGTAATAGTGAAGTAAGATTAGGAAATGAAAATCAAGGAGACTTGCTTGTGTTTTAAAGAAAAGGAGTGAAAAGAAAAAGGACTCTTGATTTCATTAAACAGATGTTACACTTAAATTGGTCACATTCATTTTTTTTTCTATATCTCTTTTGTGTTATATATATTATAAAAATTTTTTTTTCATTCCTGGGGAACAAACTCAGGACCTTGTACTTGTGGGTGCAGGTGCAGCACCACTGAGCTAAATCCCCGGCCCACAAAATGTTTTGCTATATGTAAGAGTAATACATACAAATTTAGATATATTTCATAGGGGATATTAACCAGTGAACTGATTCATTGGATAATTTATTCAGTCCACATGCTTTATTGTAAGGTATAATAGAAGAAATTACAGCCCAGTTGATTATGTTAGTTATACAAAACTTGGATTTCTATAGAATTGTTTCCAAATTTACTCTTCTCTTATTTTTCCCTCTTTTCTCCAAACTTGCTTCTCTTAAGATGATATAGACACCCCTTTGCCCCTCTTCCACCAACGTGCTGAAATGTTAGTCCTTAATTTGTACTTTTCCATCACTGTACTTGAGAGTTCTAGATTAGCATGTTATCTCTCTGAAACACAGGCAACTTATTTAGAAATACTCTGGTGCTGCAACATTCTCTTTTGTTTGTTTAAAAAGTTTGTAAATGTTATTCCCAGGTGAGTTCTGACATAACACTTTGAATTTACAAAACACAGTAACATCAACAGAATTGTTCACAGAGTCCTAGATTTTCAATTTGTTTGTGCAGTTGGATTGGTATCTGGAAACCAAACCAAAACTCAATGAGCCTTTCTCTCTATATGGACTCAGCTAGAATGTTAATACCGTAAACTGTTTTAGAGATTCATTTTAAATGTTTTGTCTTTCTTGAGTATGTTTGCAAAATAGAAAACAAAGATTAGTACCCGTGGGTTATTATATTGGGCACTTTGAAAACACCCAGTTTAGATCAAATATAGTTGCGTTTAGTCTTTGATCCCTGCTCTGAGTTGTTAAGCTCTGCTGGAGAAAGCCATACCAAGTAGTCTTGTGGATTAGTGTCCCTACCAAGTTAGATCCCAGTCACAGATTCTTGGCAGTTCCTTGCTCTCTGGTTAACCAACTTTTCTGTTGTGCACGTTAATAAGATATGAGAAGCATGCTCTCCTTCCCCTTTCCTGCCGTGTGAAAATGTGCTGGATTGCCTGTTCTTTTTTTTTTTGTTCCGGGGATTGAACTCGGGTCCTTGCACTTGCGAGGCAGGCCACTGAACCGCTGAGCTAAATCCCCAGCCCTGGTTTGCCTGTTCTGCATGATTTGACCCAGCATGAGATTCTAGGCCAGTGGTTCCCAGACGGTTTTGCACAAGTCTCTGTCTCTTAGCAGAGAGGGGCTCCAGTCCATCAAAGCCAAATCAGAGGAGAAACTTCAGAGTCTGTATTTGTGTTTATGCACTTTGCTGTGAACCTTAGACTGATGTTTGCACTGCAGGCTCTTATTTTCTGAGTGAAATTAAGAACACTTATTTGGTCATAGTTTAAGGCATTGCCATTCCTTCTGAAAGCATAACAGATTGTCTTGTATTTAGATCTGATTTAAGTATTTGAAGAATGGATGAGAAAGTATATTCTGGTAATATTGCTCTCCCCAACTTATTTAGATTTCAGATTCTGAGACAGAAGCTTAACTAAAAAGTTTAGTTTAGCTAAAAAGTTTTTTTGGTTCAAAAAGATGATTTTTAAAAATATCCAGCTGAGTAGATGGTGGTTTTAATGTTCAAGTAACATTTCTGTGCTATGTGATCATGTATTCCTTTCTAATCTAGCCCGTCCTGCCTTGCAGTAGATCTGCCATAGTCCCTCTGATGGATTAGTAACCTTTTCCAACCCTGAATGCACATCTCGGCAACAAAACTCAAAGCATTGTCTACAAAACTGAAAATAAAGAAAATTAATTATATGTTTTGTGATTCTTAAAATGTTAATGTAATCCTATATTTTTTTTAATTGGGAATTTATATTGATATTTTTCTTTTATAGTTGGAAACTTTGTAGCAGTAAATTAAGAATTTTGATAAATGTTTTTAACCAAAACAAAAATTCAGTATATTCTACTTCAAAGAAAAGTACTTTTTATTAAATACTTACCTTTGTATATGAATTCAGGTAAAGCTACTGCAGGGAAGGCTTATTTAGGTTACTTTTTTTTGATACCAGGGATCAAACTCTGGACCTTGCTCTTGTGAAGTAGGTGGCGGAAGCACTGAGCTAAATCCCTGGCCCTAGATTACCTTATAATGTTAATACTAAAATAGCTCTCCATGCTTCGAGAAGATTTTATAAATCTTATCACATTTTGTCCTCTTATCAGTCTGGGAAGCTAGATATTTACATTCTTGTTTCATAGATAGGAAAACATGTGCACACGTGTTCAAACTGGACCTACCTTCACTTTTATTGCTCACATTGAAATTGCCTTGTTTCAAATAAAATTAAAAATATATTCATCTAGCTGAAAACTGAGCACGTTCTAGGGACACATATAGACATTCCCCATGCTTTTTTTTTTCTTTTTATTGAGTTTATTGGTACATTCTAGGTATACAACACAGGTACATTCATCACTGGGATCTTGTACCTTTATGTGACAGGTCTTGGTTCTCATTTTTTCCCCTCTTGTCCATGCTCTCTCTTCACCCCCTCCTCCCTCCCCACTAACAAACACTTTATTTCCATGTTTTCCATTTTCTCATATTTTTTTCGTTTCCCTTATTCCCATTTCCCCTACCCTTCCCACTTTTCCTACACCTTGGCCCTTTTCTTCCCCCCATTCTTTTAAATGGTGCAAGATGGATACTTTATAATAAATGTTGTATCTGTGTTGGTAGTGGAGGGCATTGCCATGATTATAGAGTATAAATTATTGGAATGAATTGTTTCAAGACATTATAATAGGTTAAGAGAAAATAAGACTGTACAAATTGAAACAAATTGATTTATTATAAATTCAAAAGTATATTAATAATGATTTATACTTTGTTTTATTAGACCCATATACTTTGTAGTGAGTATGTGTAAAAAATTCATCATTACACTTAGCAAGCAATAGCTGTTATATGACTGTGCACTATTTGAATTGATTGCTAATGTTTTCTAGGGAAATAGCTTAGTCATAGTAGAATTTTCCAAGGTTGTGGTAGTTTGTTCAAGTAGGAGAAGGCTAATGCACAATAGAACTACTTAATGTTTCATTAAGGAAGTGAGTGAGATTCAGTATCTCATTGATAGGATGTACCTGTGGATGGATACTGATCACCTAACACACTGCAAAATTTTCTTTGAGTAAGCCATCTTGGCTGACATTTTGAACCCATAAGTAAAATGTGAACATCACACAGTTTCTCTTATATGAGAAAACTAAAATATAAATAGTTATAAAACCAAAATAAAGGAGAGATGACAGGAAATAAAAAGACAGACTTTTAGAAGCTGGGAATCAAAAACAGTCACAGTTATGTTCATATATATACCATTCCCCAGTGTGACGGTAACTACGTTTTGTAACAGACACATTATTACTATTGCTATTAAGAACAAGAAAGTCTTTGACTTAAAAAAAGATAAACAAAATTACTATTCCAAAGCAAACATGAATGTACAAATATTTTATCAAATTTGAATTAATTTACATTATACATCTTGACTGTTCCTTGATCTTTATAAATAATGAACCAAGTATGTAGAATTGTTATTTTAAAAGTTCAGTAATATTTTTTTGGTATGGTGTTACTGAGGTAAATAAGTTAATGGCAACTATTGCTATTGTAGTTACTACATTAAAAAAGAGGGGAAGGTAAATTTATAAGAATGTAATGTATACTTTTAATTTTTCAAGATTATAGCAGAGTGTTTTGTTTTTCCAAAAGCTGCTTTTCTAGCTTGCCAAATTTCTGCTTGATCTCTTTCTCCCAACTGTTGTAGTGCCAAAATATTCCAAGGAATCAGCCTTTCATATTTGAATATGGGAAAAAGGGAAATTTCAACCAGAAATATGCAAAAAAGAAAAATGTTGATTTGGTAATAATCATGTTGTAATTTCATCATAAGAATGCTTGAAGACTTTGGTTTGATCCCAAGTGTCGCATACAAAAAAGAAGTTTTATTACTTAAAATAATGGCTGAAGTTACCAGGAACACCTAGGATTGGTGGTGATTGGATTGGTGTTAGAGCTGTATAAGAATAACTGTATAATTTTCCCTGTCTTTCAATTTTAAAAATAATTGGATTAACCTTCAAATGTAGTGTAGTGTTTTATTTTTATTGAAAACATTTTTAAATGAAGTTTATCGGTACATTTAAGGTGAACAGCACAGTTACAGTCATCATTGGGATCTTGTACCTTTGCATGATGTATCTGGGTTCTTTTTTTGTCCCATTCCCCTGTCCTCCCTTCACCCCCTTCACCCTTCCATATTTACAAAGACTTTGTTTCCATTTTTTTCCCCTTTGTCATATTTTTTCTTTTCGCTTTCCCCAACTGGTTAAAACAATTTGGTACCAAAAATGTAGTTTCTATTGTTACATTTCCTGGAGAAGTATGTGTGTGTTTACATGTATACGTACATACATATATGGTGTACACACATTCACACACACATACTTAGATGACTACAAAGTAGGTATATTTGATTGTCTGGGATTCAAATAAAACTATTCATTATCCATTCCACTCAATAAGGCTCCTGTTATTTCGTTTTGCAATTGATGGTTAGATTTTAGTCAGGAAAAAGTGGTAGGCAATTAACAAGCATATTATTAAAAAAAGTATCTTCCATGTCAGTGAACCTCGGGTAGCTGGTACACGAACACGTTCCTGTAACCCTTTATGAATTTCACGTTTCTTCTCTCTGCACTCTTTTGTTTGTGCAGATTCATACACCGCTATCTTTGACACTCTTTAAATTTGCAGTACGTAGTTCTTACTGCTACTTCAGATCATACCAACTTCTGCGCCCCAGAAAGTGAACAAAACACATCATCTTCTGTCTATGAGGGAAATCAAGTTTACACAGTTGCCCTCATACGCAAAGAACAGCAGATTGAAGTAAGAAGTTAAATAGAAGTCAATCTGAGGTCTGCGTATCCAAGTATGTGTGTGTGTTGTATTGCTTGTGTCTGGATAAAGATTTTCTTTGATTCGTTTCCCCTCCCTCACAGTTCTCACATTTCTGAACAGAAATCATCCTGCACTTCTAAGGCTGATAGAGGAAATACATCAGTTCCTCCTTTTTCTGAAGTTCTATGTGGGGAGAGTCATCGAGAAGCCTTTGTGCTTAGTCGGGCCTTTTACCCATACAGCCACGTGTATAGGGGCCTATTTTGAGCATAAGAGGTGCTCAGGATGGAGACATTCTTCCCCACTGGCTAAGCAACAGACCCAGGCGCCCTCCCGGAGCTGTGCTCATTGCAGCGCTGGCACCAACAAATGCCTCTCGGCTGCTGTGCAGAGGCACCACGGACTGCGTCCTGTTAGGCTTCATCAGCTGCCTAATGCAATGTAACTGGGGAGATAAGATGAATCAAAGGGATGGCACTGTGTTAGACTTGAAAGATGAGAGCTCTTCCAAAGTAACTGCAGAGTGTATATTTCAGTCCTGTTGACTTCACGAGGTTATTGGAGTCAAACATCTTTGTGGCAAAAACCAATCTTTTGAGAGCTGAGTAGCAAGCAAGCAGAGTCATGCTTATTTCTTCCAAAACAATCTGTTAGGAAAAAATAGAATTCTCCATTTAATGTTTGTTTTATGTGTCTTTTGGGTTCGACACCATTTTTATTATATTACCAGCTTTCATGCTTGTATTTTTAAAAGTGCTTTCATGTGCAACGGTATAATAAACAAGTGAGATACATTTTCCTATTTAAGAATATCTTCATGTATTGCTACATTGTTCGGAATGTAATGGATCCTTTCTTATCATATTTATGACTCAATATTAGTAAATGGCTCTTCTTTTATTGTTACATGGATTTATGAATTTACTTTTTATTAAATAAAATGATACATTTTACTCCCCCTTTGAAAACATTGTATTTTTGGTTTATTATGTTGAAAGTTATGTATCTAATCTAGGAATTGAGACTGAAAAAAATGCTGTGATCAATCTCCCTTTCTCTTGTTAGCCTACTGTGTGTGAACGAGAGCTATGTGTGTTTGCTTTTCAAACCCTGGGAGTAATGAACGAAGCTGCTGATGAAATAGCGACTGGAGCTCAGGTACTAACACTCAATATTGATCATTGCTTATTTTGGTTTGAAAATTTTGTTCCAGTCCAATAATTATTTGCACTCTACTGTTCTTTGGGGGAAAGTTTTTGATAGTTTCTTGTTAAAGCTGGCATTTGATATTTTTAAGATATAAGCTAAATGTTCTCTCTTCATACAATGTGTGCTTTGGCATTTTTGCAGTCGCCAAGGGGGAGAACTTAAACCAGGTTTCTTCAATTCTAAAGATAATTGTAATTCTCTCTTGTATGGTAAAGTTAAGATATTGAAAGATTTGTACATTTTTTTTGTGTAAAATGTATTTGTAAAGTTATGCTACCATAAAATATAAAATGGAAGTAAATTTACTTTTAAAAATTAGGCAAAAAAAAAAAGGACAGAACATAACAATAGTGAACATTTAGTTTTATAGTAAACAGTATTTATAAGATAGGAGGAAAGATATAAAACAAATAAGGAATCAACTTAGACATAGAGAAAGAAGCGCTCCATGTTTCTGGAAAGGGAAAAATAAATTTAAATGATACAAAAATTTATTATTTCATAAAATTCCACCAAAATTTGTTTTTCTTTTTTTAGTCATGTAGGCTTTTTGAATGAATTACTAAATTACCTATATAAAAATTAGAGAGACCTTGAAATATTAATAAATGTTAATATATATCAGATAAATCATATCTAAAAGTATACAGTGCTATAAGAATTGTTTTATCAGTGAGATAGAAGTAAAGGATCTGCAATGGGGAGAAATATCAGTTTAGATTTTTTTTCTTACACTGTGTACAAAAACAAATTCCACATAGCATAAAGGTTAGTGGCCCATATATTTGAAGATGGTAAAACTGAGCATGCCCAACCCGAATCAGTGCATCAGGCTAATGCATTACAGGGAAATACCATGCTTCATGTAGCTATGCTTTCCACTTGAAAAACAGTGAGTCATAGGAGCAAAATATGAGGCAACTTTTTAGTCACAATTATATAAAATCACAACTATATAAAAGCTCAGATAGTGAGAAGAAAAATGTGATTTCCGTAGTAGACCAACACAGGAAATAATAGAAATCCCAAAAAATGGACACGTAGTAAGGAGGTTGAGAAAATAACTTCACTAAAAATTGAGAAGATAAATATATAAAAAAAATTGCCAACCTCTAATTTACAAAATTCATAAAAATGGGTAGGAAAAATGATTGTGCACCTGTTACACAGATAATGGAATTAACACTCAACAAACATGGAATGCCTGCTCCATAACAGGCCTTCCATTAGGTATGGTAACAATTACTGCAGACAGTCTAGGCTTCGTGAATTTACGTGTCCCTTAACCGAGTCATTTTACTGATTAACTGTGATGCACCCATTTCATGAAATCCTGAGAACAATATTTTTGGTATAATGAATTACAAATAAAAAATACTAGCCATAGTATGATAGAGTGATCTTAGTGTTACAGAAAAAATTATCTCATAAGTAAACTTCAGTGCTAGCTGTGATGGTACATACCCATAATCCCGGCACTCGGGAGGCAAAGGAAAAAGGACTGCCTCAAATTTCAGGCCAGCCTGGACTACATAGTGAGTTCAAGGCCAACCTGAACTACATAGCAAAACCCCATATTAAAAAAAAAAGTAACAATAATAAACTTCAACAATACAGCTTGATGTATTCCCCCTATATCTAGCCAAGTACAGATTTGCATATTAAAGGCTCCAAGCATCCCTAAAGGAAAAAACACTAGTCTACCCTTAAAAGGTTTTCCACAGTTGTCTATGTTGAACCTTTTTCTTCTCTCCTTTCTTTTTAATGTGAAAGTTTTTCTTATCCCTCAGAAACAATGTTGCTTAAAATTAGAAACTTTAGGGCCCGGGATTTAGCTCAGCGGTTTGGTGGCCTGCCTTGCAAGCGCAAGGACCCGAGTTCAATCCCTGGTACAAAAAAAAAAAAAAAAAAAAAAAAAAAAAAAAAAAAAATTTAATTTTGGTTTTTTTTTAAACTACATAAAATAATTAAAACCTTTTCTGGGAGTGGTGTGTGTGTGTATGTATATATGTATATATATAATATATACGTATTTTCACACACATATACACACACACACACATATATATATATATAGTGTAGATTACTGTATATGTTTTATATATATATATACAATATGTATATAAAATAATATACATATGAAAGAATATATATATAAAATCCTCAAACATTTAAGTCTTTCAAGTAGTGCATGATTTGCTAGATGTAAATTCCCCCTTAAGTAAACCAATTAAGGTCTAGAAGTAGTAAATTATTAATTAGAAAATTAAGACACGCTAACATTAGGGTCGTAAAATAGAAAAATGGTGTTTCTCTCTTCTCATTACATGTCTGAAAAATAATGGTTGTAACACAGAAACGAATTTGAAATTATCTGGTGATAGTTCTGAAGGTAAAATACTTGGGTCAGATCAATTTAGTGATTTATTTGTAAAGATCAGTGTCCAAGTATTAGTGAATTTATTCTACTTCAAAGAGAATATTCTTTTCATTCCTGTGGTTTTTAAGAGATGTTCAAATGCAAGTCCTACTTGTAAGTATGATCTGGAAACTGCACATCTCTCCCCAGAGGAATCTGTGCTTCAGTTGAGTCTGCAGCACAGCGATTATCCTCAGGACTGCCGCAGGACAGTGGGCAGGGACATGCATATTCTGTGGTCCACACAGCTGCGCTTTCAGGCCCCCAACAGTACTTCTGCCAGAAGATCTCCATTTCATTTGTTTATGTACTGGGCTCTAATATAAGATTTACAAATAAGGAGTCAGTATTACAATATATATATCAACCACTGCTGTATGATTTTAAGTCTGCTTTGGTCAGATTACGTTGCATATCTATAGGCAGAATAATTTACTTAAATCCATTGTGAAAATTATTAGCCCCCCCAATGTAGGAAATAAGCTTTCATTTGCATACTGAGACATACTTTTTACAGGTTTATAAGATGTCCATCTCCTGCTCTACCCACTCTCTAAAGGGTTTGGACAAGGCTGTTTTATCTTACTGATTTACTTCCTTGGGAATTCTTATTTGTATTTTTACTTCATTAAGAGACTAGATAACACCGTAAATAGCTTGATTTAAGGTTCATCTCTGTGTGGGAAAGGAGAACAGAAAGACAGATTTGTTGTCTTTTATATTTTTTACATGGAATGTAACTTACTGCGTATGTGTACACATATATACACACGTGTGTGCATACACACACAAATGGAAAAGTGTATGAGATGCAATACCTATTGCATTTCCTGGGGTTTCTGAGTCTTGAGGATATATATGTCTGTGCACTTGGAATGTCTTGAGTGTTGCTGATAGGGCATTGGAAATTGTGGATGGTGTGGTTGGCTGGAGGGGTCCCATAAGTACGCAGACAACGTGGCCTTTTACTGACATTAGCTCACAATATCAGGAATTGCCTAGTGTTTACTATGTATTTTTTAAATGCTCATGTTAGAACTCCCTAGAAACAGTTTTCTACTTTGGGTCCACACTACAGTTACATCTGTGCAGGCGAATGCCTTCCATCAGCATGAATTTTCTTGAGTCAGTTGCCAGAAATAAGAGTGTTTGTTTTGGCATCTGGATGGGAAACCAGATTAGCTGATACATAGTTCTGCCTCATAATAAATTATGCAAAGAAGTCATAGTATAATAAAGACATTGTGTGCAGAAAATCAACATTCATTAATGTCCTTGGACAGAGGGGAGTGGGACGAAGCAGGATGATATCAGGTGATCTGCCATTCTCAGAGAAGGCCAAGCTCTTCTCTTTTCTGCACCTGTGCTTCTGTCACCTTCCCCGGATCGTGCCCATGTCCCTCCTTGACCTCATTGAGGTCTTGTGATAGCACCACCTCCCCAGCCATTCTGAGACAGTACTTCCTCCTACACAATTTTCCAATACCTAGGTTTTATAGCATTGAATAGAGTCAAAATTCTATTGAACATATTCTCTCTGTTATGCATCTTCCCCATTAGCCTGTGCCTGCCACCCAAGCCCAAACCTTTTTTTATTTCTTGTCTTATCATGGGATCATAGGGCCCTAGAACAGTGCCAGTACCTATGTGCTTTTACAAAGAAACATTAGAATGTGTGTAATTAGGGGCAGCAGTTTTATGTTATTTGAGGTTATTGGTCAACTTTGGTCCCCTTTGGCCTTGACTTAGGGAATTGAGAGATGGTAGCAGTCCTGGGGCTGTTAATTAACTTACACTACCATGAGAGCAGGAGCCAGTGGCAAAGCACTGGCTAAGACATGAAGGTTAGTCATTCTCTCCTCTCTGTTTCCAGGTGGTGGATCTACTAGTGTCCATGTGTAGATCTGCATTGGAATCTCCTAGAAAAGTTGTCATTTTCGAGCCATATCCTTCTGTGGTGGATCCGAACGATCCTCAGATGTTGGCTTTTAACCCCAGGGTAAGTAGTTCTTCAGCTGACCAAGTGCAGCATTTCCATTTATAGTAATCGAGGTTTCAGCCTCACTAGCTTTCCTCTTTTTTATTTGAATATCTGTCTCATTAAACATATGCATGATTATTTTAAGCCCATTATCTATTTTCTTGGATTTCAAATTTTAATTTCATGGATTGTGAAGACAAGGACATATTTGCCTTTTGGTCTGTTATTTTCACTTCAACTCCCCCTTTCCCTTCTCTTACCCCTCCACAGCTATTTGAAGGTTAGTGAAAGTTGAATTCATACTGGCATTTCTTGAGAAAATCATTTTATAAATATGTCTGGCTTAATGCAGAATCCTTCTGAAATAAAATTTTCATATAAATTGAGAACTGATTGCTTTAGTTTATATTATTACTCATCTTTAAACCATTTCAAAGAAATGACCATTAATTCTTGAAAGAGCTTCACTTTGTCCATTAGTGGTAGCAATGTCCATGTTTACAACATTTTTAGAAATTAATTAGTATGGGCCTGGGACTTAGCTCAGTAGCGCTGTGCCTGCCTTGAAAACACAAGGTCCTGGGTTTAATCCCCGGTACTGGGGGTGGGGGAGAAAACAGTTACTAGTGGAGTGTGAGTTATCACATGTAAAGTCTCACTACGTTCTTTTAGTAACAGTACTGTGTTCCAATCAAAAGAAAATAATTGCTATTGAGGTACTTTAATTAGACTTTTGTATTTTAGAAAGGTTTTATGCTGACCTTATTGTCTGTTGTTTTAGTGGTAAAATCCTAAATCAAGAGTCCAATACCTTGTTTGTGTTTCTCAATTTTCTTCTGGTAGAATGAACGTGCTTTTATATCTTTACATAAGAAATGGCATTGTTCTCTTTTTTTCTTCCCGTCTGACTGTAATTATAAATCCTGTGTCCTTGAACCATGTTATTACAGCTTTCCCTTTTATGTGCTTAAATCAGTCAGAGCTTTCACATTGACTCCGCTGGAAATTTTATGTGTAGAAATAATGTATTTCTCTACTGATAAGTAGACTTGCAAAGGCTTGCAAGTGAATGTTCTTTTTCTTTTTTCATTGTATAGAAGAAAAACTATGATCGAGTAATGAAAGCACTGGACAGTATAACTTCCATCCGAGAAATGACACAAGTAAGTGTGTCATCTTGTGGTCTCGTATTGTTCATTTTGCTTATTTAAAATCACATTTTTAAAAAGTCTGGGAGTACTGGCTGGCTTTGTTGTGAAGCATAGATTTCCTACATATGGGGCACAATTAAAATCATAAAGGAATTGTGCTGTCTTAGGGTGCTTCAGTCACATTCTGTCAGCACATCGTCACGCTTACACTGGTTTGCTTGGCAGGTAAGTGGGTGATTTTAAACCAGTACTGTGTCTTCAAACTCAACAGGAACTTTGAATGCATATGAATATGTTGAGATGTTTCGTGGTCAAGGTTAAATCCAATGCTATTGTCCTATAAATTTTAATTAGTTGTAATAATTTTAAAGTTAAAAACAGAAATATTCTTTATAACAAAAATTTCATGTTTTTAAGATATAACAAAGCATGTAAAACTGCTTTGGAATACACCAGGCATTGGAAGATATTTTTTGTTTGGTTTTTGGTACCAGGGATCAAACTCAGGATTTAGTGCTTGCCAGGCAAGCGCAGTGCCACTGAGCTACATCCTCAGCCCTGTTCTGTGATATTGTTAATGATTAGGAGAGCGGTGGTGGAAATGTTTGATGAGCAAAGTTTAAGGTTGGTTATAAAAAGCTGACATCCCCGCACTGTAGTCCAGCACTTGGACAGGCACATGCTACTGTTATTAGACCCTTTTCGCTAGCAGAGATTTAGAGAGAGAGGTAAAGCACATCTCTTCCTGTAGAGACTCATAACCCAGAGTGCAGGACAGCAGATGTTGTGTGTACAGTTGGCACATGTGGTTATGGCACTTGATCGGCACTGGGCATCTGCCCTCATGGGCCTAGGACAAACATTCTTCTGGGCCAGTTTCTTTTCTCTGGGGAGGGAGCAGGGGGCCTCTTCTACTCCCAGCACTCACTAGCTTCTCTGCTCCTCCCTCCTCACTCAGTGTCATCTCTGGTGCTATATTTGAAGACATTGCTTAGAAAACACATCCTTGCATATCCAGTTCTGATTCTTGATTCTTTTGATCATTATTTATTTTGCCAACTCTTCCTTTTCATTCAACAGATAGTATGTGCCAGACCACAGTAAATGAAAGATCTTTTATTCACAAGTGATGTTATTTACTTTAAAAACCATCATCCCTGCCATTTATTTTTCTGTGCCTGTACCTTTCTGTATTTGAAATTTTTTTAAGAGAGGCATTTATGATCCATGCATGGAACAAAAATAATAAAATTTCAGTGAGGAGAATGGGGGAAGGACTCATTGCAGTATCTCACACCAAATTAAACAGTTTTAGTCATGAAAATGGTTAGGGTATTTATACTATAGCCTAGACTCAGACCATTCCTGCGTTTAAAATAGCTACCAACTCTGACTCTAGAATCAGCTTTTTGCCAAAAATCGCTTCCTGCATTCTGGGTCATGTGTAAGCTATTTTAATAGGAAGCGATGTAGATGGTTGAGTGTCAGCGTATGAAGTTAGAGGCCAAATTGTGTAACTGGTTCAACAATGATGCGGCCTGTGACCTTGGACAAGTAGCCGATTGTTGTTGCCTCAGTATCTTCACTGCCAAGGTAGAAAAAATAACGCTGCGCCTGCTTTCAGAGTGTACCTCACAGGGATGCAGTCAGCTTTTATTGCGTCAAATTTTATAAACCTCCCAATATATAAATATAACATTATACTGTCCTATTTTCTAGATGGTACTGCCCTATATAGCTCCAAATTGTTGCAGAAAGGTTGCTCCTTATTTTTTAAGATGGTTAATTGTTTGGGTATATTTTCCTTTTTGGAAAAGGATTCTTAATGTAAACTGTGTCCACTCTCCTTACAGAGATATCTATACCTAAGTCTGTCTCTCCCACCTATGCTGGAGTAGTAGTTTTCACAAGTTCCTTTTTTGTTAGTTAAAATTAGAGTGGTCACTGTCAAAGAGAAATAGAATGCTTGTTGAAGGTGGTAAGAGATTGTTTCTGCAGGACTGCAGTGGGGGAGAGGACCGCAGCATGAAGTAAGCTCTCATTCCGCTAAGACAAAGGGTCTTTGGATGATAGTAGAGAAGAATCAAATTGGGATATGGGGATGGGAAATGGGAAACAAAAATAAAAGATTAGGAGAGTTATGTGGAAGTGGAAAATTACAGAAAAAGCTAAGTAGAGAATTACTGAAAATACCAGAATTGGGTTACAGTACAATGTGCATTTTTTGGTTGTCAGCATTACATTTTATTAAGACTTAACAGGATCTTAGGGTGCAGGGTGGCATTTAGGGACCCAGCCCAGTGCAGGTGGAAGCCAGTCTACAATTTGGTCAGACTCTCAACACAGTGCTAAGAAAGTCCTGTGTGTTGCATGGATGATTGTAGTTCCATGGACTCGGGGATGTGACTAGGGTAATTGTTTCGGAGACGGAGCATAGATCTAGCCTGGATAAAGAAGGAACAGGGGGACCTGAGCCCAAGATCACCACCTCAAGTGATAAGCCCTCTTCCATTTAAATAATAGGACTTTTTATTTTTTATGTCAAGCCCACAAGTTTTTTATTCTAACTGGATTAGCCATGTCATCCAGTCTGCTTTTCCTTTTGTAAAAATGGAAAAATGAATTATAAAGAGAAATCAAGGTGTATAATGAGCTTTCTCCTTTTTAGGCACCATATCTGGAGATCAAGAAGCAGATGGATAAACAGGACCCCCTTGCACATCCTCTACTGCAATGGTATTAGATTTTCTCTAAATTAGTTTTTCTCTAAATGAAACAGCATCTTTTTCTATGGTTTGCTTAGTCTACTTCATAAGCCCTGCACTGCTGCAAGCTTTTGAGACCTGGTGATTTTACAACCCCACAGTCCTTAATGATGCTCACTTTAATTAAAACTTGAACATCAGAGGGGAAGAAAATGCTGTCATGTGTGTCACCAGGGGTGTTCAGTGCATTTGACAGCATCTTGTCTACTGCCTTAAAGACGTGATTAACTAGATGGCGTGTGGAAAACATTTTGGTTCATTTAATTTTCTCATTCTTCGAGGACTAATCAATCTTTTTTATTTAAAATCAAAGTATTTTTTGTATATTTTTGCTTCCCAAGCAAGGGCCGTTATACATGTGGCTAACTCTGTTGGGTTGCTGCGGATGTTCTGGTTCACAGTGAGCTTGGACATAGCATTGGTTCTTTCTGGATTCTAGAAAGAGGGAGGAGGAGGCTGAGACCTACTGTTGTGATACCCACCTCCGCATAACCTGCCCTCTCTCCCTCCAAGAATGCAGTCTCCTATTTCTCATGTGAAATGAAGATAGTAAAGGTTTCTAAGGGATTTGTGTACGTGTCTCTTTGAAAATAACTTGGAAATGTGGTATTTACCATCATTACCATACAAAAATACAAATCCACGAATTCTGAGAGTGTGGCCCAGATGAACTTACTATTCCAGCTTGCAACCAAGAAGTTTTAACAAAATTTGGGCCAAAGAAAAATAATCTGGCTTCCTCAAGGTCCTGATTACTTAACTTCCACTGAGGTGATTTTTTTTTTGTTAGTTTTAAAAAATTAGTATATTGTTGCAATATATAATTATTACATTCATCCTGGAGAATTGGTCCCTACACATGTTGACACTCGATCAATTTTACTCCCTTTCTACCCTCTTCCCCCATAGTTGAAATTTTATAGTACATATTTAATCTAATAAGACCACGACAAAAATTAGTATCGGACCCCTTCCTAATTTGTCATGAGTATTAAAATTCTGGCAAATTAAGGAAAAACATGTCCTTGTTAACCTTTTAGATTTTTTCATTGTCAGAATTTAAAATCAACATTAAAAATGTTACATAGCTACTTTTTTTCATTGAACTCAGCCTGAGGGTTAAATTTCATTTTTTTTTAATTGTTGAGTAGCATTTCTTTTTTTTTTTTTTCATTGAGTTTATTGGTACTTTTTAAGTATACAATACAGTTACATTGTTCATTGGGATCTTGTACCTTTACACGACAGGTCTTGGTTCTCATTTTTCCCGTCCCTGCCCTCCATTCAACCCCACCACACTCCCTTATTTATGAAGACTTTGTTTCCATTTTTCCTTTTCTCATATTTTTTCTTTTCCCTTATTACCTTTCCCCCATCCCCTATAATTTTTGTTTGTTTATGATCATTTTCTCCTGCTTTTTCGGTGCTCTTTTTTCTTTAAAGCGTAGAAAATCTACAAAGATGTTTTGCATTTTTCTCTACTATTTTAAATACAAGGAAACAAAACAGTTCATTCTCTCAGATACTGAATTTAATTTTTTTCAGCTTCAATGTTGAAATATGTTGGCTTTTATATGCAATCCTTTATGTATCTATCCACCCAAAGAGGTCCTCAGATAGTTAAGAATCTTCATAAGAACTCATTCTTAATTTAGGCAAGAGAGAAAAGTAAAAGAAACAAATACATGAATCAACCTCTAAGGTTTCTATATATTAACATTATTTGAAAGTATTGTATATCTAGAAATGTTCATTTTGCTGATGTTGGAGGCTGAACTTATTAAAAACTATATTTGAAAAACCCATCTTTGTAAGTTTTAAGGAACTACTTCTCAATATGTTTTCTCAGATTGTTACCCTTTTTGTTAAACTCTTAACATTGTGTCAGAAAGTAAAACATAATTATGTCATTTCATGAATTTACTACTGAATGTAACTTATGACACAGCAAACATAGGTTTTAATTTCTTGCCAGCTACAAAGAAAAACTTTGAAATATATTTGGCATATGTTTGTGATTGACTGACTGTTTTAATTTCAGGGTTATTTCAAGTAATAGGTCACATATTGTGAAACTGCCAGTCAACAGGGTAAGTGTTTTCCTCCAGATATATAACAAGTAAGAGGAGTGCTTAATAGTTAAGAAAACTCTGATTTTTATCATACCTGTGCTTTTTTTGTAGCCTCTCCAAGAATGAAAGTAAACCCAGTTTAAGTCTAGCTCTTCAGTTTGAAATCACAATTTGTGTAGTACCCCAAACCTTTTGAAGATGCCAAATTAAAAGTTCAACTGCTGCCTTGACTTTTTAAATGCATAATATCAATATGGTATTATTTAGTCACTCTAAAATAAAAAGTATTGCCTAGAGATTGATCAGAGGAACATCAGTGTCCTTTTTGATCATTGTTTAGTGTTGACACATTTCTACCTTTCTGTGTCTAATGCTCTGGATAGCCCACTTATCAGCCTCATAGCTTGAAATAATAGTTAAAAACATTTAATGTACTTTGATTTCTGTTATCATCACCTGCAAGTACTATCTAGAAACCTGTTTCCCTATTAATCGCCAAATGTGAGCTTTTTATGTGTTGTGTTCCTGTATATTTCTAGGTAAAAGGGAAATCATTAGAAAATTTTGTCAGGCAGTTAATCTAATTCTGCTTTTATTTCTTTCCATGACCGGAGCAGAAAATTAAATAGGAATGTGGATAATTTCCAGTTTTATAGATATGTGCAAATAAAGCATAGTGATAATTTTTGCAATTTTAAAGTCTTGAATTTTATGTCCTTTTCTGCTTTTGTAGAATATTTCCTCAGTTGAATAGGAGGGAATTCAATAATAAAAGTCACAGAAAGAAATGTAATTAAGAAAGCAAACCTTTTGGACATGATCATACAGTGCTTTCCAAATCTGAACTTAAGTGACTTTGTATTATGTCTGTTATTTTCTTCCCATTAATCTAAAAATGTATTGCTCCACACAAACAATTTCATGTTGTACCCAGTGTGTGTGTGTGTGTGTGTGTGTGTGTGTGTGTATACTGAATTAGCCTGTTAATAGATTATTGTCAAATTAGTGTATTTTGAAATACGTTCTCTTAACTGAATAAAATGTGAAATTGTCATTAGCCTCATTAGATGCTAAATCTGATGTGTTTTCATTTGTCATTATTTTCACTGACAGCAATTGAAGTTTATGCATACCCAACACCAGTTCCTTCTTCTCAGCAGTCCACCAGCCAAAGAATCCAATTTTAGAGCTGCTAAAAAACTCTTTGGAAGCACCTTTGCATTTCAGTGAGTATGGCTTAGTGTTAATGGGGGTGTTTTCCCAGAATGCTGCCCGGGGCGGGCATACGCTCCTAGTTGTTGGCCATAAGTATTGACTAATACTTGCCTTGGAAACTCAGAAGAACTTCTTTTTGCTTTGTTTTCAATTTTTACTTTTTATTAATATGTATTTGCTGTACATAATAATTACATTTTTTGTGTACACTGACACATCTTACTTCTCTTTTCATCCCCTGCCTCTCCTTTATCTCTCTCCTGCCCCTTCTTGTCCCCCCTCCACCCAGAACTTGCAGCTGTATTGTGATTTGTACATTGACCATTTTCAAAGATAGTTGATTTTTCTGCATTTGCTTTTCCCCTCCCCTCTATTTTTTCAGTGGATCACACATTGAGAACTGGCACTCCATTCTGAGGAATGGTCTGGTTGTGGCCTCTAACACGCGACTGCAGGTAAATTTTCTGAATGCTTTCTTTAACGAGACCCCATTGTTCTCAGCACTGAGATTCAGTAAGCAATCTTGGTGTAATGTTTGTGCTTATAAAAGCAGAAGTGTGTGAGGTTTATTTTTGCAAAATAGCTGAAGCAAAATTGATCTATATACAATGAAGAAAAAAAAAGAAAAGAAAAGCAAATTCCCTATGAGATAAACAGAATCACACTTTGAACATAAGTAGGAAAATATATCATGCACAAGATGAAACCATGCAGGCATTCTGTCCATTAGTCCAATATACCTTTCTGGAGGACTGTGCCTTAGTGTGAATGCTTTTGGAAGAAAATGTAGGAATAAGAGAAATGGAGATTGGATAGCAGCTTTCTTGCACCTGGTTTTTAGCCTTTGAGTTAGCACTTGGTGTTAACAGGATATTGTTGTGATAGTTCGCCTTATCCTTGTCTTGATAACAGCCATTGTTTCTGGAGTGAAGAGGTATCTCAGTGTTGTTTTCATCTGTATCACTCAAATGACCAGTGATGTTGAACATTTTTTCATAGGTTTATTTG
This sequence comes from Fukomys damarensis, assembly GCF_012274545.1. Lineage (NCBI taxonomy): Eukaryota > Metazoa > Chordata > Mammalia > Rodentia > Bathyergidae > Fukomys > Fukomys damarensis. Next base: position 36,739,642 of record NW_022900913.1, read on the forward strand.
CTGATTCTTCTTCTTTGTTTGAGAAATGTCTATTCAATTTCAGATGCCCATTTTTGGATTGGGTCTTTAAATTTGGTGGGTGGGCTGATTTTTTTTTAAACTTCATTTTTCTTCTTCTTTTTTTTTTTGGTATAGGGGATTGAACTCAGGACCTTGAGCTTTTGAGATAGGCGGCCACACCACTGAGCTAAATCCCAGGCCCTAAAGTTCTTTATACATTCTAGATAGTAGACCTTTGTCTGAGGAGCAGTTTGTGAAAATGTTTTCCCACATTGTAGGTTGTCTTTTAACTCTGTTGGTGGTTTCTCTTTCTGTGAAGAAACTTTTAAATAAGATGAGATCCGGGTTGTTGATTCTTTGTGCTAGTTCCCCTGTGACTGAGGTTTTTGTCATAAAACATTTTTCTGTGCTAGTGTCTTTATGTATGGCATCATTTATCATCTTTCACATTCCACTTCACGCTAATAGGCCTGAGTTTCTCATCTGACAACATAAGGAGGCCAGGAAATGAGAAGCTGAACCCATGACCCTCAGCCAGATGCCACAATGCAATGGCATTTGAAGTGATAGTTACATGTAACCTCCCACATATGCACATTGATGGAATTAGTACTCATTTCATACTAATAAGATCTGAGGCCCTTAAAATGGAGACAAGAAGGGATTTTAGTTGTTCTGAGTAGTTTCCTAGAGAAGTTGAAGATATTCAGCTAATGAAATTCTGTATAATTTTAAAACTGTGAAGGAAGCTGGCTAGGAGTGGGTTGACAGATACAGTGTTGTTACAATGACAATCTGAGTAGACACTTGTTCATATACTAGCATGTAAGTCCTAATTAAAATGCCTTTCCATGTAGTTCAGCATTTTGTTTTCAGAATTTTAGTTGTATTAAATATTTCCTAGACAATTTAGAATAAGGAACTATCACTGGTATGAAGAAAAAACATAATCAAGGATCTTTTTGCTCCTGCTGTCATTTTTTCTTTATCAGCTCACTCTGAATTTTAATTAAATGTGTTTCTTGTATGCAGCGTATTGTTGGATCTTCTTTTTTTTTTTTCAGCTTTAATTGAGTTTATTGGTACATTTTAGGGATACAGTACAGTTACATTCATTGTTGGGATCTTGTACCTCTACATGACTTGTCTTGGTTCTCATTTTTTCCCCTTGTCCCTGCCCTCCCTTCACCCCCTCTCCCCCTCCCTATCTACAAACACGGAATATTACTCAGCCATAAAGAACGAGAAAATAGATTCATTCATAGGAAAATGGATACATATTGAAGATATACTCCTAAGTGAAATAAATAAGGCACACATGTGTAAATACCGAATAGTCTCTCTGGTGTGAATAATCTGCAATAATACAGAAGATCCTAATAAGATTACTGACATTTAGAAATGAGAAGAAAGGAGCTAAAGGTGTAGGGAAGGTGGGATGTGTAGGGGAAGGGTAATAAGGGAAAATTAAAAAATGTGTGATAATGAAAAGATGGAAATAAAGTGTTTGTGGATCTTGCTTCTTGATCCATTCTGCTGATCTATTTATTTTGATTAGTGAATTGAGACCATTAACATTGATGGTTATAACTGATATGTATTGTATAATCTCTGTCATGTTAATTTTCTGCTGTTAGCTTCCTTCTTTTCTTTTCTGTTTAATTTCTTTTTTGCCTGGTGGATTCATTCTGTTAGGGATCATGGAATTGTAATCCTTAATTGTTTTTTTCTAGAATATCCTTCAAGACACTTTACAGTGTTGATTTGGTGGTCATGAATTTCTTCAGATGCTCTTTGTGGTGGAATTATTTCTCCATCAATTTTGGAGGATAGTTTTTCAGAGTGTGTCAGTCTGGATTGGAGGTTGTTTTCCTTAGGGGCTAGTAATATTTCACTCCAAGGTCTCCTTGACCTTGAGTTTTTTTTTTCTTAGAAGTCTGCTGTGATTCTGAGCAGTTTTCCTTTATAGGTGATTTGTTTATTTTTCTCTCACAGCTTTCAGTATTCTGTTGTTTTGAATTTCTGGAATTTTGATTACTATATGCTTTGGGGAAGATTTTATTTGGTCATGGCTAATTCTATATACCTCACTTATCTGTATGTCAAATTTTTAATCTTTTTTTTTCATAATTGCCAACCGCAATCCTTTCTTTCTTTTTTTTCTTTTTTTTTTTTTGGTACTGGGGATTGAACTCGGGTCCTTGTGCTTGCAAGGCAGGCCACTGAACCGCTGAGCTAAATCCCCAGCCTGACAAAACTTTCTTTTATAGCTGATATTCTGTCCTTGCATTGACTAATTCTGCTGCATATAATTTCATTTGAATTTCTAATCTCCTGGATATCTATCACAATCCTTTCTTTTATAGCTGATATTCTGTCCTTGCATTGACTAATTCTGCTGCATATAATTTCATTTGAATTTCTAATCTCCTGGATATCTATCTGTTTGAGTCAGTTTCATGGATTCCATTTCTTTCCTATGCTGAGCATTCATGGCTTCCATCATGTTCTTGAGCCCCTTTATTTTTATTTAATCTGTGTCTTTTCTTCTGGTCACCATCTCTGGAGTTATCTGGGAAATTATTTCTGCTGGATTTTTTTCTAGATTCTTGTTCATTTGCTTTATTACTTTTGTTGTTACCACTTATGAGAGTCCAGGTGGGTGGCTTTTGGATTGTTTTACTTCACTGCCTCTGGGATTTGACTTTGGTGAGCTGAAAGTCTGTGGCGGTTGCATCTTATTTAAGTATCTTCTCATTTTCTCTCTCTCTCTCTTTTAAGTTTGCTTCCTGAGTTGATGCCTATAAATTTCTTATGGAGAGTAGCTTATTGCCAGTATTCAGAACCCTTAGGAAATAAATGACTGCTTCTCAGAAGCATTTTCCAGGTGCAGCTAGCTTCTGGGTTTTTAGTCTGTTGCAGGATCCTGCCTCTTCAATTTATTGGGGGTGAGAAGTTTCTGCCTATTTGGCCCAACCAAATATTGACTATTCTAGGCATTGGCCTATAAGTTTTGTTTTTTTTTAAAGACCCTTAGGCAGTCTTAGTCTTGGCATATCAGGAAGAATAACTGAGTAGCACAATTATGTCACCTTGGCTAAAGTACAACAATCAACAGTAACAATAGCATCAATATAGCCTAGAAAATGACAAATTGTAGCCCTTAATATGGCACTTTTACCCTTAGGGGAAAAGATTTAAAAGGGGTTGGGGTAAAAAACAAATAGAAGAGGAGGAAGAGGTCAGAACCAAGGCTGGATGACAAACTTTAGGAAAATAGTGAACAAGACAGGTGGGTAAGAGAAAAGGAAAAAATAAAAACAAGAACAGAACAAAAATAACAAACTAGAAACTGTTCAAACAACCAAGAAAAAAGCTAAGCAAAACAAAGCAAGAACTAGAAAGGAAGAAAAAAGAAAAAAGACTAAAACTCCCAATACATCCAATTCAGGTGTGTCTCTGCCGTTGCTGTTAGGGGATATGGGCAAACAGAATCCAGAGCTAAATTGATTAATCCCATCAAACTAACTGCAGCTCCACAGTGGGTAGTGGATAATCCTAGCCAGCCCACACCTTTAGTTTTTCTGAAGTCTAGGGTGGTTTCTGGCTATGAGGCTGGAACTGGATTCCTTGAGCCTGTTTGTCTTTGTGTCTCCTGCTGGCTTGAGCTCTGCTCCCTGACCTCTTGCTAACTTGAACTCAGAACCTGCACCAAGGCACTGGGAGCCACTAGATGGAGTCCACACAGCTGTTCTGAGTTCCGAGCTCAGTTGGCCCCTCTCCAAGATGGCTACCAGCCAGTTACCTGCTCCTGGGTGAGGTCTGAACCTGTATAACTCATGAGCTTGTTCAATCCAGTTTCCTCTATTCCCCTGGTGTGTTTCTCCGTGGAGGCCTCTGATGTCATCAGTAGTCACTGTGAGTCTGTAATTTTGGCCCACTGTTCCTTCTCAGAGAATCTGGGCTCTGGGAGAGGGCACTGCTCGGTACCTTAGTTAAAGTCTGTCTTTTCACTCTCCCTGTAGACTTCAGTTCTTGCCTCAGATCCTTCTAGGTCCTGGGGAACCCTTCCCTCCTCCTCCTCCTCGTGCAGTTATCTTCTAAGGTCAGGACACCACATCTTGGAGAGTCTCTTTCTCTGCTGCTCACCACTCCCCCATCTTCCCAGAAGTCTCACTCTCAATTTTAAACAATGGGATATGAGTACTATTTTCAAATTAGACCTTAAAATATGAGCACTATCATTTGTCTAAGATTTAATATTCTAACATGAAATTTAATGCCTTTATTTGTGAAATAATAATATTTATAAGCCATTGACTGACCTCTCTCCCCGTGTCTTCCCATTTTAGCTTCATGGTGCGATGTATGGAAGTGGGATCTATCTTAGTCCAATGTCCAGCATATCGTTTGGTTACTCAGGTAATCCTTATTTCTAACTTGAGACTTATGAGGTTCTTATTTTCTTATTGTTAGATACTCAAGGCAGTTTTGTACCAAGTGACTGAGAGTTATTGCATATATTTATATTAAATTCATTTGATATGCAGCAGAAGCAGGAACAAAGCCCAGTAACAACATCTTGCTAATATTCATTGAGAGTATGGAGAAAAATATTTTGGGATAAATTGAAAGCATGTGTTAAGGGGAAAACTATAAAATTCAAAAAGTGGAAAAGATGATCACCAAATTATTGGCATTAATTGTTGAAATTAGTGATTATTGCTTTACCTGTGTTTTTACTTTTAAAATAATTATGCTTTTGCAGAAAGATTCAAAATGCATCCAATTTCAAAAATAAGAAATAAAATTTAAGATAAAAGAGAAAAGAAAAAATTTTCTCTATTTCCTACAACTCAATGTTTGGTATGTTTTCCTTCACACTTCATACGTGTTCATATTCCTCTGTGTGGACATGCAGCTGGATTTGCGTGTGTGTGTGTGTGAGATTTCATCATTTTCCAGTTCTGGAGATGTCCTTCACATGGTGCCTGAACAGCAGGTCTTGGTATCCTCACATTGTAGGAAGTGACACTTAGTGAAGTCTAATAACTAAATGAACATTAACCAGCCCTACCTGTCTTAATTCACTTACCAAATTAGATGTTCTTTCAACTGTAATGAGTTTTTCTCAATAATGGTGGAGTAAAATCAAAACATTCAAAATTAAATTATAATTAGGAATATGAAAAGAAAACAATGACAGTGGTAAAAAACTAAGCATATTGAGTTAAAGGATTGTAAAATAACAGGAAAAAAGGAAAGGTAGAACAAAAACTGAGAAATTAAGAGAATGTAAGTACAGGTGATGTCAAGTGATCACTGCTGTATAGCAAACCACCCTAAATTTGGGATGAAACAACCACTTTACTATGTTCACAGATTCTTAGATCAGGAATGTTGTGTATGCGCGGGCCGGGGAATGATACTGCTCCTCAACGTGACCACTGAGTGGTAGTGCGCAGAGTGAGCAGTCTGTGATCCTCTCCTTCATGGGCCAGGTACCTCAGCAGAGGGGCCTGGAAGTCATAGCCAGACTCCTGTGGCAGCCTGTGCAGCACAGCACATACAGGACAGCTGGATTTGTCCCTGGAACTATCCCAGCGTGCCTTGAGAGAATTAAGATTGATTTGGGATGGCATTTTCTGATTTTGTTTCAGATATCAGTTTCTGTATACTGTGCTGGTTAAAGCAGTCCCAGGAGTTTCCATACTCGAGTTGGGGAATTAGATGCCAACACTTGATATAGCAGGGTGTATGTTCAGAAGCACTGTTGCAGTGATTTTTAAAAACAAATTCCAGAAAGGATAAGATAGTACAGAAATTAAAAAAACAAAACAAAACCGTACTCTCATACGATGTGGTGTTTCACTGGTCCCAGAAGGAGTGATGAGTACCAAAACGATGAGTACCAAACAGTTGCCTTGGATGTAGAGGGCAATGAGTCACAAAGCAATCGGCCCTGAAGTTCTAGCTTGTGGGTTGAGTCCCAAACAGATGAGCAGCACTGGGGCAAAATTTCCCCATAAAAATTCTTCTAGTACCAAATTCATTTTTTCAAAGCAGTTGGGTATGGCTGTGGTTTAAATAGAAAATAATTAAAATCAGACTGCAGGTTTTACTGAAGTAATAAAAATAAAAAGCAAAAAAAGGGGGCAGTTTAAATAAGTATATCATCAGCCTAGATAATAAAAAAACACAACAAATCATTAAATACTGTGATACTGTACTTCTCATCCTGGTGTGCAGCCTCCTCAGCTGGCTTCATGGAGAGCCCTGAGGGAGGCATGAACCCCGAACGGGCACAAAATTTTGTCTCTGCATTTGTTAGGGAGAGTCTGTGTCTTATATCAAATTCTTGAAGGGCTTTTGATCTGAGAAAATGTTAAGAGTACGGGCAGAAGCTGTAGTGAAGTGGTAGAGAGCTTGCCTGGTGTGTGTGAGGCCCAGGGTTTAATTGCCAGCGGCACTAAGACGCAAAGTGAAAAATCACTGCTGTAAGACGAAGTCATTTCTGCGGTTGATTTGTGCGCTGACACGTACATTTTACGAGACGGGCCCTGCCGTAATCAGGCCTGCCATGTTTCCAGTTGCCATTGGAGTCTGAAATCGTGGGCGTTTTGTACCTTTTGGGGAAGTGCCCAGTTGGGAAAGGGTTAGAAAAACATTTTGCAAATTGGTAAATGGGCTTTGCTACTTCTCATTAAGCCATTTATTAAACTATCAACAGTGAAAAATCAACTATATCCGAATTTCTAGCATGAAGGTAGACGTGTATTTTCTAATAATGTCTGTGTTAAAAACATGTCTTTCATTTTTAAAATTTTTAAATAATTTTATTTTTTTTCTTTCCATCCCTCAAGCCCCCTCCCCTCCCTATGTACAAAAGCTTTGTTTCCATTTTTTCTTTCTGTTTTCACTTTGTTTCATACCCCTTCCTTCCTTTCTCCCACTCTCCTCCCTAGTTCCCCTTCCCATTTGAACACTTTATTCCCATTTCCCAATTTCCATTATACATTTCAGTCCTTATTTCCACTTTCAGTTTCTTACACCAGAGAAATGATGTGGTATTTAAATATATATTTCCAATTTACTTCACTTAAAAATATGGTTTCAAGGGCCATCCACTTAGCTATAAATGTCTGAAGCTGGTCCTTCTTTATGACAGAGTAGTAGTAGTACTACATTGTATAAATATATACCTTGTTTATCCACTCTTCAATTGATGAGCATTGGGCTATTTCCGTGACTTGACTATTTGTGCTGCTATAAACATGGATGTGCACATATTGCTGTGGTATGATACTTTTAATTCTTTCAAGAAGATACCAAGAAGAGGTATAACTGGGTCAAAAGGAACCTCTAGTTTGGATTCTTTGAGAAATCTCCACATTGATATCCATAGTGGTTGCACCAATCTACACTCCAACCAGCAGTGGAGCAGGGTTCCTTTTTCCCCATAGCCCCTTCAGCATTTCTTATTGGTTGATTTCTTGTTAGCAGCCATTCTTTCTGGTGTGATACGGAATCTCAGTGTTGTTTTAATTTGCATTTTGTGAATGATCAGTGATGTTGAACACTTTTTCTTATATTTATTTGCCATTTTTAATTCTTGATCTGAGAAGTGTCTTTTTATTTCAGATTTCCATTCAGATGCATTGAGTCTTTAAATTTGGGGGATCTGATTTTTTTTTTTTATTTCTTCATATATTCTAAAATAGTCTTATCAGAATAGCTGGTGAAAATGTTTTCCCATTCTGTGGGTTGTCTCTTCACTCTGTTTTTAGTTTCTCTTGTGCAAAAGCTTTGTAATAAGATGAGGTCCCAGTTGTTAATTTTTTTGTAGTATTTCCCATGTGGTCTGGGTTTTGTTCATAAAGTATTTGCCTACTTCAGTGTCCTCAAGCATTTTACCTTGTCTGTCTTCCCACAGATTTAGTGTTTCTGTTTTAATATTTAGATCTTTGATCCATTTCAATTTTAGGTTAGTGCATGGTGAAAGATACAGGTCTAGTTTCAATCATTGGCATGCGGAAAGCCAGTGTTTCCAGCACCATTTATTAAAGAGGCTGTCTTTCTTCCAGTAAAGGTGTTTGGCTCCTTTGTCAAAAATAAGGTGGTGCGCCAGGGATTTAGCTCAGTGGTTCCACTGCCTGCTTCACAAGTGCAAGGTCCCGAGGTCAATCCCTGGTACCAAAAATTTTTTTTTTTTTTAAATAAGGTATTTGAGCATGTTTGGAGTTGTTTCTCCATCTTCTAGTTTGTTCCGTTGATCTTCAGGTCTGTTTTTTTTTTTTTCCAGTACCATGTTGTTTTTATCACTTTAGCTTTGTAGTATAATTTAGTCAGGGATTTTGATACCCTATGCTTTGACTTTGTTGCTCAGAATTGCCTTTGCTATTCTGGGTGTCTTCTGATTCCAAATGAATTTTAGGATTTTTTTTCTAATTCTGTGAAATATGCTATTCAAATTTTGATTTGGATCGCATTGAATCTATATATCAGTTTTGGAAGTATAGCCATTTTCACTATATTGGTTCTTCCTGTCCAAGAACAAGGAAAATCTTTCCATTTTCTGATATCCTCTTCAATCTCCTTTCTCAGAGTGCTGTAGTTATCAATGTAGAGGTCCTTTCCTTTCTTTCTTTGTTAGGTTAGGAATTTCATTTTTCTGGATGCTATTGCAAAAGGGATTGCTTCTCTAATTTCTCTCTGTAAGTGAGTCTGTTATTGGTATACAGGAAGCTATTGACTTTTGAGTGTTGACTTTTGTATCCACCTGTGCTACAGGTTGCCAGATCTCAAGTCTTTTGGTGGAGTTTTTGGGTTCTTCTATGTTGAGTATTGTGTCATCTGCAACTAATGATAATTTAACTTCTTCTTCCTACTTTTATTTCTTTCTCTTGTCTAATTGCTGTGGCTAATAATTCCAGAACTATATTGAGCAAGAGGGTGACAGTGGGTGTCCTTGTTTTGTTCCTGATTTTAGAGTGAAAGCTTTCATTCAGTTTTTGACCATTTAATATGATTTTGGCTGTTGGTTTGTCGTAGATGGTTTTTATCAGATTGAGATATAAATCTTCTAATTTTCTGTAGGTCCCTCCCCCATGAATGGGCATTGGGTCTTGTCAAGTGCTTTTTCTCCATCTAGTGAGAGGATCATGTAGTTTTTGTCCTTGCCTCTGTTAATATAGTTTATTACATTTATTGATTTGTCTGTTGAACCATCCATGAATCCCTATAATGAATCCACCTTGGTCATGCTGTGTACATTGGTTCCACTTTTCTAAATTCTTTCATAGTAACAAATTTCAGCATTAACAGAGTAAGCTAAGCTTTGTGACTGTCATAGACAAAAAAAAAAGTAACATTAGTTTTTCTTAGAAGAAATGGTAAATTCTACACCAAATTGAATGTGTATTGACAGTTCACAAAATTACAGTGCAGAAACATTTTTCTGACATTGCTCATATTTCTTATTCCTTATCTCCTCCCACTAAGAAGACGGTAAGAATGAAAACTAATTCTCCCTAAGCATTTTGGAATCTAGTTTTAAGGATTATCTAATTGTATTAATTTTGTGCAAGAGAATTTGCTGTTTCTAACTTCAAAATGTAAAGAAAAGCAACCTTCTCCATCCTTACTCTATGAGGATTTCCCTTACCCACTGGTTCTGCACCCTAGCTTCTTGGGCACGGCACCCCTTTCCTGGCAGCCCCTTGTGGCCCTCTCAGGCCTGAAGCGATCAGACCTTTGCCTGATGTAGAACTGTGCAACATTAAAAATTATACTTGGAGCTGCATCAAAAAGCTCTGTCCTTAAATTGTTGTTTTGCTGATGTTTTCAGGGATGAACAAGAAGCAGAAGGTGTCAGCCAAGGACGAGCCTGCTTCAAGCAGTAAAGGCAGCAGTGCATCACAGGTGTTGTAGCAACTCGTGTGACTGCATATAAGTTGGGAACCATGGTCTCGTTAGCAACACTGATAACTACTCATGCTTATTAAATTTTGTAAAAATTATTTTAAGCAGTCATTATTCATAAAGGAGTAAAACTCACTCAAAAATGTAATATAAGCCCTTGTGTCTACACCATAATTATCCAACAAGCATTTGTTGCTCTCTCAACCACAACTCCAGAGACTCTCCTAGTTGTTAGGGAACAATGGTGACCAAAACCAGACAAGTATTCCAGTCCCCCTTGATCCTGCATCCCACCAAGGGAATACAAACAAATTAGGAACATATTTAAGCAGAATGCCAGATGGCACAGGAAAATAGCTTAGAGAACAGGAATATTTTGTGCTGTATAGTAGAAGAGGGCACTGGAGTGAATGTTAAATGGGTGCTCTGAGAAATAAGATTTAAGAAGAGCCTCATATATGGTGAGTACAGAAACTTTGTGGCTCTTGGGAGAAATGAGTGAGTGCAAATCCTTTGTTTCAGAGAAAATAGGTAAATGCCAGGCAGATTAAAAATCCAAGTGATGAATAGTCTGAGTTTCAATTTACAAACAACAAAAACAAAATAATGTGGCTAATCTCGTATCTGTATGCAAAAACCAGAAAATACCCTTGATCTTCCACACGAGAAGTTTTGCAAACTTCTGTGGCTTAGTAAATGATGCTGTAAAAATGGGTTGGTTTAAGATCATTATATGATCTGGAATGATGGATTTTAATGTTTGGAAAGATCATAAAAATTTAATTTTGTTTATTTTAAGAGATGCCTGATAGAAGTCTTAGTTTTAATTAAATATCGTGAGACAACTGGTTTCTAATTTAGTATCGTTTCAGTTCACTGATTTTTTTGAGTGATTTAAGAATCATATGCATAAATTAAATGATGCAACAAAAATGGATATTAAGAATTAGAGTCCAACGATGTTAATGCAAGTCTAGGCGTTTGTTTACCCCTAGAGTCATCTTAGAGACTTATTTTTTTAACTTTCAAGATTGTTTTTCATTAGAGTGACTGCCCCATTTTTATTCTAATTTTTAAAAATTGTTTTGGAATTTAGTCTCAGAAAAAAGGACAGCAATCCCAATTCCTGCAAAGCCGAAACTTAAAATGCATAGCCTTATGTGAAGGTAAGTACCACAGTGTTGGTTCTCTTCTAACCTGTGTTTGAGAATTCAGTGCATTTACAGAGTGTGCCTGATGGAATAGTGAAAACATCATTGCTTATGATCATCTCGAGGGGCGCAAATGGAAAATGAGTACAGTAGAGATCATGAAGGTTAAGACTAAATTGCAGAATTGGCAAGAAGTTAGACAGAGCTATATATTATTCCTGGCAGATAGTTCAAAATGGTATTATATCTTTTTCTGATCAATTATCTCTTTTGTTAATGTGCTGCCTTCCTCTTTAAGTCAGTCTTTGAATATATGATACAATAAAAACCTTGAAAAAAAGAACCAAACTTTGAGGTGATAACCTAATAGGGATTTCTAACCCTACACCAAGACTAGTCTTTCATTCTGAGTTCAGGACAGAAAATTGTTATGTAGTTTGAAAAAATATGTACTTTTTAAAATTTGACTTTGGCTAAATGTATGTTTTTTTCTTCTTGTTAGGTTCCAGTAGCCATTGTCAACTGTCTTTTTTAAGTTTTCAAAGCATTGATCATTACATAGGATGCTAAACTGATGTCTACATGGTTTCCAAGTCAGGAGCTGTTTGTGTTTGATAATACTCAAGTGGTTTCCTTCCTGTTATACCAAATGCTATTCAGATTATAAAGTTGTTGCATAGCTTTTCATTGCTTTTGTTCGAATTTCTTGGTAGTCAGGTTAAGTATTTTTTTTTCCTCTCTTATTTGTGTATATATATCTAGATCTAGATCTAGATCTAGATCTAGATCTAGATATATATATTTTAATTTTAGGTTTCAGGGAGAAGGGATATAGTCTAAAGAAGTAGGATTCCTTTAGAATAAAACAGTTTTTTATTTTTGTCTTCTCCCTAGTGATCACCTCACCTGACCTGCACAAACACGGAGAAATCTGGGTGGTCCCAAACACGGATCATGTCTGCACACGGTTCTTCTTTGTGTGAGTGTGAATGCTAAAATTTTATGTTGCTGTCTCCTCCACAGATGAGATGGTAGTGATGGCATTATTATTTGATCACTTAGTTTATCATCATTATTAATCATTTTATTCCAGTAAGATGAGTGAAAAAAGTGATGTTTGAAAAGTGATGGTTAATTGCTATTCACTTGATGAACTGAAGAAAAGCACATATTAACACTGAAGGAAAACACTCAATCTTTAACCAGCTGTGATTTATAAGAGTTTAGAACTGTAAATAAGAATCCAGTCTTAGATTTATCTTCATTGGGTGAGGTCCTTGCAGTGCATGTTGATTTTTTTTTTTTTTTCTGTTTGGCCTAGCGGTAGCATTAAAGCTGTATCAAAATATAAAAGTATCATTTTCCTTACTAAATAAAGGACATGATAGACCTCTGAGATTTTCACCCCACTCTTGATTCCCAGCCCTTTTCTTTGCCAGTTGCTACCTCATTCATGGTCCTCACACAGCGGAAGACTTGAGTACGTTGTCTTGTACTTTATGTAGTTTCGAAGAAGAAGCCGAACACTGACCCGGCTTGATTCATGAGCTAGGTCCCAAGAATCAAGGTTGTTTCAATGTATTGTATGTCCACACTACTTTGTGTGTTCAGTATTTGATTCAGTAGCTTGCTGACAGATTGTACATCTGAAACTTCTGTGAGCTGCCCCATTTCCTTTTGGATACTGTGGAGGTAGCAGTGAATGTGTAGAAAGAACCATGATTTTTTATTCTTATTTATTCCCTATCAAACCCAGGGACTTTATCTACAACCCCCCCCCCCAATTTTGAGATCGGATAACACTAAGTTGCCCAGGCAGGCCTTGAACTTGTGATCCTCCTGCCTCAACCTCCCAAAGTACTGGAATTATAGGAATGCGCCAGTGCACCCAACCTTGGCAGTGATCAGGAAGTTTGAGTCCCAGTTTAACAGTAATTAGTAAGGTGACAGTTGCCAAGTTGCATAAGCTCTCTAAACTTCATCACTAAAATGAGTGTAATATAATTAATTACCTGGTTTAGTCAGAAGCCCAGCAATACACAGATGGCCCATGAAAAACATAAGTTTGATCATCCAGTTAGACTGTTTACAAAGATGTAGTTATGGAGAAGCACAGGTCTAGTGTACTAACCTAGTATACCAGAACTGTTAAACATCCCCACGTCCAAAGGGCCGGAACTGGAAGCCGTCCTGCTGGGAATCCCATTGGACAAAGTCCACCAGAGATGGAGGGCCGTGGGGACTGCGAGTGGAATCTGTACATGACAGCCTCCTGGGGCTTCTCTGTGTATTCCAGGCTGGCCTTAAATTTGCAGTGATCATCCTGCTTTAGCCTCCCGCATGCTGGGATTACAGGGGTGCGTCACTACGCCCAGTTTATACACTGCCTTTTAAAGGACTATTATGAGGGCTATTTAGCACAATGCAGGACCCCAGGAAAAGGCTTATTAACTGTGTTTTTCCTTTTTTCTTGGCAATCTTGGTTGTTATTTATTGCTAGAAGCTTGAACTTCTGAAAAGAAACCTCTAGTCACAAAATTATTTTATTGAGCTACCTTGAGGTTTTGTCAGAATAATAAACTGTAGGATGTATACAAGGGAATGTTTACTAGATAAAAGGATTTCTGTATTTCAGAAGGAAAAGGAGAAGAAAGGCTAAAGAAAGAAGAAAAACTTCTGGTACATTCAGGTGCTTTCCAGATAACACAAGGGGAAAATGATTTATTAAGGCAATTCTCACACTGTATAAACCCAAAGGAGATTTCATCCTTTTCTGTGAACCTTCAGGAAAAAAGAGACTCATTAAGGAAAGCTGATAAAATTCAAAACACAGAGGAGAGAATCCTTTCACTAATTAATGCACACTCTAATTACAACCATCAGTTTGGTTCTTTATAAAAGATACGAATCACAGAGTTCTAGTGGTACACCTCCCTTGTGGGTGGTAACGTAGGAAAAGCATAACTGATGAAAATGAAGTCAGGTGTAAGACAGAGAGTTAATTTCTATTATTTTTATATTATATAACTCCTGATGTCAGACGTTTTACCTGATCACTATAAGTTAATGTGGTTTTCTTTTTAATCTCTAGTAGGTAAAAAATATTAAAAGTTAAAATAATTTTCACACTAGTCTCATTTCCCAAAGCTAAGGAAGAAATGAAATAGTCATTTTGTAGCCTAATCACATCCTTTTAAACAACACAGAATGAAAAAAAATTAAGGAGAAAATTTTAGGGGTTAGACTGGTATACCAGAAGTTGAAAATGAAATTCAAAGGAAGGGTATTGCTTAGAAAAAATAAAAAACAGTAAGTTGTGTTAAAATTTTGTTGGAAAATCCCCAAATAAACTATTAAATATAAATGCTCCAGGCAAAACATGGTAATTCAGATGTTATGACCAGATTCCAGCCAATTTCTGGTGTCTCGAAATTGTTAGTAAAGCTTGATTATATTAATAACCTCGAGAAATGTGTGTACAAGAACATTAAGTCCCATATATAGATAAAGGAAAGATGGTTTTCCAAAAGGCTGGAAGATTAGCTGAAGGACCAGGATGTGCAAACCAAGCTCATGCTAATCAGATATACAAAAAATGCTATGTTAGAATACTCAGAGGGTCTTAGAGCTATAGGTAGAAACTACTATGGATACTTCTCATAGTTACGCTATAGTCACAAAATCCAAGAGGAGGTAACAGATGATTTAGCGGATACCCTGGCAGAGTGAATATATCTAATGTCGTGGGCTCCCCATGCTTCTGCAGCCTCCACCCATGCTCTGCAAGAGAAGTACTAAGGGCAGAGAGCAGATTGTGCATCCGCTGCTTCGGGACCAAGGGAGGGGCCATCAGCCAGGTCTTCACATCCCACTTACTTGGCGTGGTAGCCTCTGTGTTTGCTGCATTGGTATGATTTAGAGCAGGTAGAACTTCCCATCTTTTGATTGTTAAATTAGGTTTGGGTGTATACCGAAACATTTCAGGTAACTCAGAAATTTAAGAGCAGGAAGAACCATATGAAACTGTTCATATGTGGAAAATAGGACTGAACTTGTCCAGGTCCCGGACAAGTCTCACATCTCAGTGAGACATTAATTTCAGAAATGTTTATCCAAAATCTATTCTTTTTAAGGGTGTTTCTCAAATACCATCACTTCCACCAATCTTCTGGTCAAAAGTAATGTCTTCTAGTGTTCCCACAGCCCACTGCAGAGCTTGTCTTAAAAATTCACTTTATTCATAGTCTGACTCTCCCATGAGGCTGTAGATACCTCAAGTGGAAACTCCATCTTTTTCTGTGCCGCATTCCCTCCCGCCCATTGCACAGTATCCAAGACACAATGGCTTGTCACTAAATGTTTAATGAATGAACAAAAACAAAGACAAAAAGGAAAGAAAATGTTTGCCTTTAATCATGAACTTACAAAAGGTGTAAACAGCATTCAATAGCATACATCATGAGGACACCTTTTTTTTTCCTTTTTGGTTTTTTGAGACAGGGTCTTATTTTGTAGCTGAGATTGACCTGGAACTCACCATGTAGCCCAGGCTGGTCGAATTTACAGCAATCCTCCTGCCTCAGCCTCTTGAGTGCTGGGATTACAGGAGTGCGCCACCACTCCTGGTTTAGACACCTTATTTTTGAAATTAGAAGACAAAATATTCAGTCATTCCTCCCTGCAGGTATGTCTGTGTGACATCAGAAATAGTGGGTCAGTGATGAAATTTGCCTTATTCCCAGTCTGGAACAAATTCACTTTCTCTGTGTCCAGCCCAGATCTCTCTCCATGATTTAAGCTGCCCGTCACTCCCTGACTTAGAAATCTTCACTGGGTGTTTTCAGAGTGATGTCATCCTTAGTTCTCTCTCCATGCTGACACACAGTAGGTTCCAGAAGATGCAGCCCCTGGCTTCTGGGCCCACAGCGTGGGCTGTGTGCTCTGAGTTCCACGCTTCTACGCTTCTTTTTACTTCCTCCAGGAAGTGTGGATTCTCTCTTCCACTGTCTTCTCACACCCATTTATTCAGTCTCATTCCCCTTTAAGGTCTTATTTCATGGCTTCCCCGCTCTCAGAAACATCCCTGGACTCTGAGCTTTTCATTTTTGTGGTCTGCATGCTGCCTGAGCATGTTTCCGTGACTAGATTATCCATTCTCAGGGATGGTCTTCTGCATTACTCTGCATACTTGGGAGCTCAGTGATGATAGCTCATTTTTCTTTGGGTACTTAGCATAGCACCATCAGTTAGCAATAACTGCCCAGTGAGTGTTTGCTCTGCTCTCAGAACACCTCCTAATACCATCACTCAGAATGTACAAAGTAGACACCATTATTTAAACCGCCTAAGCAACTTTTCAACCTCTCTAATCTACACAGTAATATCATCCATCAAAGAGACTTAAATCTGAGCAGTAGTTTTCTGTGTTCTTTTCTCCTCATATTCATCAGTTCCCAAGATTATCTTCTCAGTTTTCTCCATGGATCTGTCAGTGCCTCCCCAGAGTATATACTTCAAGAGGTTAGTCACTTTCCCTGCTTCTGATTTCATTGCTCTGAGCCTATTTTATACAATGTCGGATTTATTAAACATTACTGTTTTTACAACAGTGACACCTGTTCAATATTTAAAAACTAAAGACCAACTCAAAAAGGAGGATGTTTCTTACGTTATTTCCCATTTAGAGTTAGCTATTCTTCCGGTGTAGGGCCTACCTTTCTCTGCATATAAAAATCACTGTTTATACCATGTTTATTTTTCTAAAGCATGTTTTGAGTATTCATTGCCCATGACAGTAAGTAAAAACATGGTCTTTTGCAGAGTGAAGCCCATTTTACTTTGTTCCTATCACTTGTACAAACAAACTACCGATCAAATGAAACTATCGTCTGAGTTTTTTATTTTTATTTTTTGGTACTGGGGATCGTACTTGGGACCTTGCATGCACTTGGCAAGGCAAGTGGTGAAACTACTGAGCTAAAACCCTGGCCAATGTCTGAGCTATTTCTTAAAAATAATTTTCAATTAACCGTCTCACTCTTGTGCCAGACTCATGTTAACTCCACATGACTGATCTTAGCACCGAAACCATTGCCTGTTCTCTTTCTCTTTTCCTTCTTTCCTTCCTCCTTCCTTTGTTTGACTGTGCTGAGGCTGGAACCCATGGCCTCATTCTTGCTAGGCAAGCATTCTACCTACTTCACTTCCAGCCCTCAGTTTTCAAGGCTCAGTCCAGTAGAGTCTCTGATCATGTGAAATCTCTTAGGTGTGTCTTCCCGGTCTGGGAAATGGAAAGGTTTATTTTCCCCAAGTAAGTGGAGAGTGTGGGGGAGTAATGGGAAATGACTGGAGAGGAGGCTTGGTTTGAGCTTGAGAAAGGGTAGCATCACCAGTGACCCTGTGTTCTGTGAGTGAGGCTGAGGTCATTTCATATGACTTTATGGGTGGAGAATAGGTCTTCTAGAAGAGACAACAGGATGGCTTAATATAACAGACGAAAGATCAGATACAGTACAGTGCTATTTCAATAGTCCAGGTCTATCTTTTTTCTACCACAAAAAGAAATGTGTTTCACATTGTGATTTAGGGGGAAAAATAATGGTTTCCGTGTGTGGTGAAGTCAGTGCTTCCTGTTCTAATCTCACTTAAAATGCTAGTTTAGACAAATTAATTTCACAACCCCCTAGTTAAATGCAACCTGCAACTTAAAATGCTTACATGTAAATAAATGATAAGCCTCAAACAGAGATGACTGCATCAGGTGGAGAAAAGATTTAGCTGGAAACAAAAGGGAAGCCAGATAACTTGGCGATAATTGAATCTAGGCACAGGGAAGAACCAGGGCTACGGAGGTGTTGGCATGGCAGAGTAGAACCTCATGTGCGAATGTGGGTAGAGGGAAACGAAGCAGTCCTAGGTTCAAAATTGGATTTCAGATGTGCTGCATCTGAGTGGATAGTTAGATGTGTGTGGATAGTTACGTTAGGTAAAGATGTAAGAAGTGGAGATACAGCTTTAGGAATCAGCCTGAGGTGATAGTTGAGGGGAAAGGGAAGAGAATCGAGGAAGTTTGTGTATCAAGAGCGAGCAAACTGAGGAATGAATCATGTAGAAAACCATCACTGAAATGGGAGACTGAGCAAGAGGATGCAGAGAGATTGAGAACTAATTCCTCGCTCTTTAGGGAGTGCAGTAATCTAGAGCTTTAAGAGGAACAGCAGACCAGTGCATTCCGTGCCCCGAGGGAGGAGATAACCTCCTGAACCCGACAGCCAGGCCACAGCAACCTTTGCCAGTATGTCAGTGAGCAGCAGGGACAGAAGGAAAACCACCGTGGGTCCAGGTGAAAACGGGAAGTTATAAAGACAGATCTTATTCAGAGGTCAGCTTCAAATTGCAGAGAATGAAGGTGGTAGCATGTAGAGTTGGTATCAGGTAAACTGTACGTGTCTTACTCAACGTTGTGTTCCAATTACACAGGATATAGTAGGTATGTTCATTGTAACTACAAAACGATAAAGACAGAAGAAACCTAAATTGGGAAATGTAGACTTACACGTGGGTTGTTATCTGAAATTGGAAAGCCATAAAGGACCAGAACAGTTCCAGGAGCTACCACTCTCAGAACTCTCTCCTGGCAGTACAAATTTTCTCTGTATTTTTCTCATTGTCTTGTTAGTCTCTCTTGTCTTCCGTAATCTACATCTTAGCTGGAGCTAGTCTCACTGTCATGGTAAAACATCACTATTAATTTAAGGCTGCACCTTCAAGTCAGATTGTGTCTCCTCCTGAGAAACGCCAATGGCTTAGATATTACCCTTGGTCAGTTGTTACCAGGCAGGATTTACGGAAACACTAGCTTGTCCTGGCTTACTTGCACATAACATCTGCCACAAACACCTGACTCAATTTGAATGACTTCACATGGTTTTCTTTAACATGTCTCTGGTTCTTAGTAGAGCACTTACTGTTTGATTTCATGAGAAAAAACTCAGGTGGGCTGTTACCACATAGCCCATTCTTTATGTCGTAGTAATGTTGCACCATGGAGTGATATATATGTCTTTGTCTGAATATATATATATATATATATTCATTCTGAGACAAAGATAGATAAGAGATGCATTGAGTGTATTTGAAGTAGCAAACTCTTAAAAATTAATCCAAGGTGACCAGCAACCTTGGATCATTTAGTGTGGAGTTTAGTCTTGTACGAATGGAATCCTCACTTGCTGTTGAAGCAAATGATTATGTAAGGAGCTAAGTTCTCAATGGCTCTATGTCATTTGTTTCATTTTCCTTTATTTTGCTATTTCTGGAAAATTTAAGTATGGGAGTCAAAGATGGTGACATGCATTAATCTTTGAGACACGGTGCTTATGCCTGTGGTTATCTGTTTTGAAGTAATTACCACTTCTCTAAAGTTTCTGTCTTGAATCCATTTTTATGTGGTAAAATTAATTCATCACCTATTTTACTCTGAATATTATCATGGAAGTTTGAAAATTCATTCTTTGGAAATTCTTATTGTCTAAGTAAGTTTATGGAGGAAATGGATTATCTAAAATGTAATTATTTCTTTGTAAAGCACTTAGCAATTGCTGTCTCTTAAATTCCTATCTTCACTTTTAATGCTAAGCTAAACTCGGCAGGCTTGCATTCTCATATGAAGCACCAGCAGAAATAAGATTGTGTTAGAGTCAGACTAAATAGAATGAACAATCAGTGATAAAGAAGACATTCAGCACTGAGTAGTTACAGCTGAACAATAATTAGGGTGTGGGCACGGCAAAGAAACAGGGCTAGAGAGCGAAGTGAGAGTCAGTGTTCGGAGAAGAAAGGAAAGGTTGACTTGGCGTGTGATGGAGTGAAGAAGTCCAAAGCCCACGGACCATAAAGCTGAAGTTGGTGTACTCTTTTGCGGTTGGCGTCATAACAACTGCTGTGGAAAAGCTTGCAATTCCAAAGATACCAGGGTGCTTCTTGCAATCCTGGCAGCGCTTCCTGTGAAGATGAACCAGTTAACTTTAAAACGGAAGGGGGTAAATGAAGGCATTGCATAGCACAGGCAGCTGGGAGGCTGTGGCAGCCTTCGCCAGTCCTTCCCAGTGAGCAGTGGGCACAGAAGAGAACTCACTGATAATTTCGGCTGAAAATCAATGTATCCTTGGGCTGTATTCTAGGTTTCAGACCGCATTTTGAATCCATTTTCCATCCTGACATTTTAAAAACATTTTCCATGTCTGTGTTTTCTGTTTTAGTTATGAAGATGGCCAAGTGGGAGATGCAAATATCAACACCCAAGAAGGTGGCATTCACAAAGAGATCCTCCGAGTAATTGGTAACCAAACTGCTACTGGTTAAAGACCGTCATTGATTAACGTGATTTGAAAGCCTTCCTCGGGTTCAAAGCTGGATTTTGAACTGAAGAAGATGCCGAAATAATTTATTGTTATTATAACCCTTTGAATACTGATTTCTTAGCATTTCTAAGTATCTCGTTAAATACTTAAAGTGGTATAAAATTTATCAGTTGTAGGGTTATGGAATCTAGTAATAAAAGTAAAACAGCACTTAAACTGAAACTGAAGTTTGGGTTGCATACACAATAAACAGATTGAAAAAACAGTTTTGTGCTGATATTTTTATATTAAATTCTTTAATTGGATATTTGGTATTATATACCAACATTTTAATTTACCAAAATAGAATTGATAACATTTTATAATTTCATCTAAATCTGTTAAATACTTTACAATAAGTATACTGTTGCACATTCTGATGTCCAATATAATTAGTGGTATGGCTGTTCAAATGTTCTGGGAGGGATAATCTCCTATACGTGGTTAAGTCCTAGAAGCTATGCTTTGCCAGAGTATGTAATATATATACAAGTGGCTTCATGCATCAGGATGTATGGCTGCACATATTTATGTGTACATTCATACATATATATTTTGACAAGAGAGATGCTGTATTTTCACCATTCTGTCCTTACTCAGTGAAAAGAAGATAATATTCAGTAAGAAGTAAATAAACCCAAACCAGGATATAAGCTAAATTTACCACTAGTCATTCACAAGAACTGTTTGCAGACAATTTTTCTATTTGTTTAAAGAAATGTCTCATTGGTTACAATTTAACTTATTTAAAGTATTACCTGTGAGTCATAATTTGGGGGCCATAGATGCCCTGGTGGACTAAACCCATATTCAAATGATCTTAGGTTGAGAAGAAAGGTCTTAGAAAAGAAACAGTGTATGCTCTTTGTTTTCTACAATGGAACATTTAAACATTTATTTATACCACACCAGCATTTTATATTTGTTCATTTAGTACCTCTGCTTATTTTTTTCATATTGAGAAAGACAAACTTTGAAGTTTCTTTTATATTAAAAGAACACAAATTTATAGAGAACAGTAACACTTGCTCTCAGCATTTCCCTTTAAAGGATTATGTACTCATCAAAATCTACTTCTTTGAGTCCTAGAGTTATTCAAGTTTTAACTGACAGTGTTTATTTTCCTACATAGTGTCTCTGGAATCAGGCCATTCACAAAAGCAGTTTAATTAGTGAGTCTGCCACTCTATTCAGATCCTGAATCAAGGCTCATATCTGATTTTAATTTATGTAGGGAGAAGAAAATACAAATGTGTAATCATTTGCAAGTATAATGTGATAACTTCTGTTTATTTCCTTTGGCATGAAAGGTGAGAAAAAGGTCATACACATTGTCAAGGGTTGCAATTTAGTAAGGGTTTAATAGTCATTTGTATTTCTTGTACTGTAAATTATTGCAAGGGCCACTTGTTCTGCAAAGCAGCTGGAAGAGGCTGGCATATTGATCATTTTAATAGTATCTACTTACAACATTGATCTGTTTGGATTGGTGCCTCTGAACTCAGAGCCCATCTGAGGGATAATGTTAGCATCAACAGGCTGGATGAAGGGACGACACCTTGCTGTCTGCCGGGACTCCCCTAGTCTCCTGACTCGGTGTACCTATGTTTTGGAAACATTTTTAGGCAAGAGAATCAGTTTTTCAAGTTTGGGACATTTGATACGTGACTTTCAACATGAAGCTGTCGTACAGGATTTGAAAGTGATGGGTTACAACCTCACCTGTTTGTTAGGGCCCCTAGGCCCACCCCTCTGAAAGCTCTGCGTGCCTCTCAGCACATTTTAAAAGCCACCAGCCTAATCTATCTGGGTTTACTTAACATTTGGGTGATCTGTAAAAGAACTGGAAGGAAATTTGTAATACTCTAGGGAGATTATTTAGAAGAAACAAAACTGACATACTGAAAACTTTTATTGCTGACTTAAAAATAAAAGTGGAGTCACCTATCTGAAGAGGGAAAGTTGTTGTTAGTTCAGTGCCCATGAAATGTAATTGCACAGTATACATATTTTCTGATGCCTATTAGTCAAATAAGATGTCTTATAATGATCACTGAGTTACAGAACAATACAGAATGATAGCTTTCATTTCCAAAATTCTGTCAGAACCTTTATAAGCAATTATTTCAAGGAGAGCTGATCTTTTAATTGAACTTTTTGAAATTGGGAATAAATTCCAAGCAGGACCTTAAAATTTAGAGATTTAAACACTTATCATGCCTTGATTCAGTCACCCCATTTAAATATTTTGTCTTAATTTATCTGATGACTCTGAACATCTGACATTGTACTCTATTTTAATAACCATTGGAAATATGTCTATTAATGTTTTTAATAGCTGTATTGTGTAGCCATTTCTCTTAGATAAGAACCCAGTAAGCAAAGGCAATCACATAGTTTCATTTTTGAAGTAGAGGAGGAAGGTTCATAATATATCCTTTTCCTTCATTACTGGTTTTGTAAACATTTCACTGGGAATAAATTGTCCTCTTTCATTGTATAAAAGACAGAAAAATGATTAAACATTTAAGACAGGAAGAAAATTAATATGCTAATAAGCCAGTACTATAGAGTGCATTATAGTAAAGCATTTTTGGTGTCTCCAGAATACATTACATTGGAATAAATTTTACATTTGCTCAGTAAATCTCAGTCAAACATTGGACTTTAAGGTCATTTTTTAACTATGATTTAAAGAGTACCACATCCGTAAAGTTCTTGTCAAATACTATATAGTATAACAAACTAATCCCAACAATTGTTAATTCTATAAGTATTGCTCATTGAAGCATTCAAAGAAGAAATTTATGAATTCTTCTCTCTGCTAAAAGAGTCTTTAACATGCAAGTCTGTAAATCTTTAATATTACTGAACAAATTTTCACTACTTTATATAATAAAAATATTTTGAAAACCATCACTTAGAGCATGAAGTTTAAGAAATTTTCACAAAATATTCATCTCTCTTATAAGATGGATAACTTTCACCTGATAGAAATTCGTTATAAATGGGCATAAAATGTTGGCCTTCTACCATCTCAGTAATATGAATTTGCTGGTGGCAAGTGAAGCACATTTTTAAAATTTTATGATGTTCTATTGTCCTGCAGAATTTTTCATTACAACACTACCTCAAGACAATAGTAGACTGCTTGTTAAGGTAATTGGATTTCCAGTGTAAGAAAAAGTGTAAAATTTCACAAATGGTAGTCATCAAATAATTCAACAGTTAAGACCATGCTGGACATAGATGTCAGTTACTTCTTAACTCTGCTACGGCATGGGATGTTTCAGCCACTCGTGGTGAATTGACATCATTGGCACCCTCAGTGAGTTGTGTGAAAAATTGCAAAATTCGAAATGAGTTCTTTTTAAGATTGGGTTTTCTTCATGGGCCAATTTTACTTCATTCACCTACAGCCACAAATAGTTGCCCACTCTAAAGAGTTAAGGGATTAAAAGACCCAACTGCTGTACCAGGATGGCAGACTGAACATTCAGATATTTTGGCATTCAATAACTGCTAAATTTTTGCCAGATTATATATAGATTTGATGTATATTATTACCCAGTAAATTTTTCTTAGGGATTTTGTACATGCTATGAAATATAGGATAAGATTTTGTAGGTTAAAAGTATTTCAAGTAGTTTTTAGACAAAACATACCCATGAGTGTGAAAAAGCTGTGTTGAAGAATAGATTACATTACACATTTACCAGCAAGTTGGTAAAAAAAATAGTGCTTATTTACATAGTCTACATAATTTAATGTTCTAAAAATAATTTCTTCAATCTGCCCAATATTTAATGTATCATTTGAAATTTAAGACTTGCAGCCACTCCTTTATGTAAACATTAAGATATGCCTATGTTTCCTTAACTACACAAACTTCTTTACAATACATTTCTTGACTTCTGTGCACAAAATAGTATTGCAACCTGCTATTTAGCCTTTGGTGCCTTAGAGTTATTATAAATATTTAACAATATGTACATAATGTAAATACTGCCAAGAGATCACTAAGGCCAAATATTTTCTCTATTCATTTTTTATTGCACTTGCTTTTTATTGCTACTTAAGCCTCTTTTATCCAGCTTTGTAATAGTTCTAACATTGTAGCCAATGTAAATGTTTACTTTCAATAAATCTGAATTTGTTCAACAAATATGGTATATGTGGGCACTATTTTGAAGTCCTGGGTAGGCCTTAGATATTCCTTTTGATGAATCTAGTTTTTGGGGACTACATATTGGAAAGTCTCAACACTCTACAGATAATGTTGCCCTTTTGACTGGAAAAATATTTTTTAAATGGGGGTACTCTTACCAATATTCCCCATCTAGTTTCAATAACTTCATTTGGTTGTGAGAGTGCTATTTTAATTTCAGTTCCATTAAGAGATATAGGATTGAACCTAGATTTTAAGTGTTTCTATTGCTAGTATTCAGGTGAACTGTACTGAATTTTCTAAATATTTCCGACCTGATTAGTAATTGGGAAATAATAACTGTAAAGCACCACTTTTTTTTCTCACAAACAAATCTCATTAGTTGAATAAGATATT
This sequence comes from Fukomys damarensis, assembly GCF_012274545.1. NCBI lineage: Eukaryota > Metazoa > Chordata > Mammalia > Rodentia > Bathyergidae > Fukomys > Fukomys damarensis. The sequence goes on from NW_022900913.1 coordinate 36,764,679, forward strand.
AGTCTATAAATAAATATTGTTCTCTAAACACATTAATAGTAAATAGGAAGTACAGACTTTGTATTCTCATAATAAATAATTTTTACTTATTACATTTATAGCTGAGAAATTTTAAATAGCAAACTTCTGCTTGAGTTGATTTCAGTTACCCTAGAAATACTTGTCAAGAACCTAGAATATGTCCGGGCAGTCATTATAGAACTCAGGAGTGGTAGTTTTTGTATTGTCCTCAAGGAGCCTTCAATATGAAATTAAACAAATTTGGAAATAATTCAAGAATAGCACAGGCCAATGGTCGAACAGAAAAGACAAATGCAAGTAATGCTGAGGAAGAAACAAATTACCCAGATTACAGCAATTGGATAAATACCATGGAGGATCCATGATGTTAGTATTCTCAGGTGGGTGCTCTCAACCCCTTAGGACTCTAAAACAACAATGAAAGGATAATTCACAGATCAAGGAAAATACACTTAAAGATGCAATGAACTTGAGTGAACAAATAGAAGCTCTCTTTTTAGATATTTTTGCATGCATCAAAATGAAATCTGCACTCCTAATGATGTTTTGAATTTTTAAGTTAATGAGTAGTATGTTATTTATACTTGTTTACCACACTTCACAATTCTCGCACAAAAATCTAATGACTGCAAGCCGTTTACACTGACTGCCTGATGCATTCTAAATTTTTAAGTTATTTCAGAATAGTTCAAATCAAGGCACCTCTGTTGTGGATAATACATATATTAGAAGACACAATTTTTTGTTGACTTTTTGCAGTTTTGGTATGTTTTTGATGTCATGGCTCAATCTCACTGGCTTCTGGAGTTCTCATTTCTTCTGACCCTTAACTACTTTTCTTAGAGAAGCTCTAACTTCTTTGTTAATTTACTTCTCAGCCCTCTTCCCTATTTTATTAACCATTGGCCAGATTACTAAAAGCATGTGTGAGTTTCTGTTTTTAAAAAGTTATACATGCTGCTTTAAAAAAAAATTGTTCAAAATGTGGGCACTGGTCTGAAGAGTTGGGTAAACCTTAGATATTTCCATTTAAATTAACATAAGTGATTTTGTTGAACCAAAACATTTACTGGTATATCTTAGGTACACACAATTCATCATAAATTCCTTATGATAATCCTATTTTTAAGCTCGTGCTAGGGATCAAACCCAAGGCCCCGCACATTCTAGGCAAGCACCGTATTACTGCTGAGCCACAAAGCCCAGTCCACAGGCTGCTTTGTTATAGAGCCAAGGTTAAGAATCACTGAGAATCTACTGAGTAATAGGCCTCTAATTCTGTGCACAACTGCTGAGTCCCTCGATAACTCTTCAAGTAGCAATGGATTGCAATTTGTATATTAGAAGACTGGTATTTTCAAAGATATCAAACCAGTTTAAAACACCAATTATTAACACAGATTAATGGGTTTTACTATGGCATTTACATACGTACATACATACATAAAGCTTTGATTGCTTTTACTCTCTTTGCCTCTTGACCTCCTTTCTTTCCACTCTTATTTTTAGGTCCTTTTAAAAACTCATGTCTTCTTGAACTCGTATTTTAAAAAATATGTACACAATTTATTTTATGCAACAATGTAGAAAACATCTTAAAATATATCATCTAATTTTCCTCTCAAAATAACAACTGTTAGTAAAAGGTCTTGTCAGAGAAGTCACTGTTTTTCAAATCTAGTGACAGAGTTTCTGAGTCTCACCTCTGCACTTTCAAGTCAACCAAGTTTATTACTGCTGAGGCCCCGGGTTGGCAAACTGGTCGACTTGGAAGAGTCAGTGAAGAGAGCCAATTGCTGTGGCTGGCTCCATCTCCAGGGAGATTTGAGAGGCTGGTGGCATTGGTTTTGTTCCAGAGACCTTAGAAAGGGATTGCACCCAGTGGAATTGGTAACCAAAAAGTCTGTTAATTCTCAGGTGAGTGACATCATGAAAGTGGGATTTTGAGAACATGCTGCCTACTGTATGCAGAAAGGATTTCTCAGGGAGAGGCAGAAACCAAGAAAATGTTAGATATCTGTTGTAAATCTGACAGGAATGAAATTATGGAAGAAGATGGATATTTGACAAGGGGATTTAGGAAAAGATCAATTAGTAAATGTGAGATCTTATTCATACATTAAGGGATAATATCAGTTGGGAACCATTTCTCCCTTAACTTTATGGGAGCTAAAATTAAAAATTAAAATTCTGCATCTCTGAGTATTCAGAAGACTAATGAGAAATGGCTAAAAGTTATCTCTGCGTCAAGAATTTCGTGAATACGTATTCAGCCATGTGAAGGGCAGTGTAGAGAAAGGATGTTCTAAACTACATGGAGGTGTTTCAGAAGGAGCCTCATTTCTACCTGTAAAACTGAACTTGGTAAATACTGAGGTCTGTAAGTGAATGATTGCATTATTTCTTGGCTTCATATCTGTCCTAACACGATTCATTAAAAAAAAAAAAACCTATCAAGTTTTCTGTGTGTTTGTGTGTGTTGCACTATAGTCTAAGAAACCCTTAAAACTCAGTGCCCAAGATGGTGGCCTTGACTTTTTATACCCAACCGGAAGACACATTCCAGGATGAATGGTGCTAGCTCCCACTGGATGACTTAAATATGCAACTCTAGTTTCTCCTGAATTTCAAAATCATACAATCAAGTCATACCAAGCAAACATCTGTCTCTGAATATTCCAGGGATACCTCTGATAAACTCTTCATCAACAGCCCCACTCCTCGCCTTTCCAGTTCTCATGCCTGGCAATGATCCAGTGAATGGTCACACCATCTGTTGAGTGGACTCTGTAGACAAGTTACCCCCTAATCGCCCCTTTATTCAATTTCACCATCTACTCAATAGCCACTCCCTATTAATTTCTCTTGTGTGTCTTGACTGTGTTCATTTATTTTAACCTCTTCTGTAACTTCGTAAGTTTCACATGGATTATATATTTTAAGTGGCTCTGTGCTGACCTACCAGGAGCAGATTCAGCTGGCGCACACAGAATATAACTTAAAATTGGTAAAGTACATTACACCTTGAGTCCCACATCAGGTCAGCAGGTCAACTCGGCACATGTTCCTCTACGTCGGGGCCCTGCTAGATAGGTGACTAGATATCCTTCATATGGAAGCTAGTTCTGTTTCCTTCCTGATTCTACACTTTGCTGATTTCCAAGCTAAAGTGATCTAAAATGTAAATCTGATTTTGTAACTGCCTTACTTAAAAGCCTTCCAACACCTCCCAACTTCTCAACTCAATGAAATTTTGTCACACATTACCCTTCATGATCTCACTGCTGATTTCCTCTCTTCTCATTTTCTACCAGCATTCTTCCATTCAGTGCTGGGATAACATCACATGTTGGCAATGCTGAGTGTAGCCCATTGATTTGCTGTTCCTCCCATAAGTACTTTTCTCCTGTTCTGCTCCTTAACTCCAACATCTTCCTCTCTCGGGCCTCAATCTATTTTCACTTCTTCAACACCCAGCCTAGATCAAATAGTCCTTGTAAATCTTCCCAGACCATACTTACTGATCTCATTTAACACGCAATATGGAAAAGGTGTATCAGTTTGCCTGCTTTTGCCCTCCCTGCCTCTTTATCCACAGCACCAGGCACAGATTACTTCCAGTACCTGATGTTTGACACTTGGCACACATACATATGCATACTTCAAAGTAGCATTTAAGTGGCATGAGAGCTGAAAATCTTTATGATGTCTTCTAATTGGCACTGAATATATTAATAAATGTACCACTGGAGGAAAATATAACAAGCCATACCTAGAGTATCATTACCCTGAACTCCAAGAGCTGTGTCACCTGAACATAAAATACAAGAATCCCTACGTCCAAATCATATCTCTGTCTAATTTGAAGTAAATAATTTCATTTAACTTTGGATTAAGCAGTACTTAGACTGGAAGGTTGTTTTGAGTGCCCAGAATGAAACATAAAGCCAGATACTTAAAAATTTATAATTTAATGTCAGTAATTTTCATAACTGAAGGATCATTACTTTGCTAAATAATTACCTTAGAATAATGAGCATCTTTAGCATATTTAAGAGTCCATTTACAGACCAGTAGCTACTTTGCATACAAGAAAGTGAGATACTTTAAACTATAGTTCTAATATTGCCGATAAAAATAAACCAATGATGGAATTAAATACATCTATAATTATAAATCAATGGGCAAATAAGTTTTCTTCCAAAGCAATTGCATGGTATAAAGTGTAACAAACCTGAATTTTACTATGCATAGTCCTCTGTGACATCTATCTTAATTTTTGCATCTCTGTAGTTGGGAACAATTCTATTCTTTATGTTTCCTGGTTGACTTCTGGGATATATATTTCTTAATAGTCGTAAGTTTATAGCAAAGTCAATTTTCTGGTTCTGCCATACAGAAGCCCTGGAGGGGTGTAGCTTTCTGCATTTTATTATATGGAACATTTTCCCGTGAGTTGCTGCCTGCTGCAAATCCAACTGTAATTCAAAGTCCAGCTCGTTTACCCTCAAGTATGTGAACATTTCCTCAATCACACAGCCATAAAAGATATCTCCGTGTTCCAAATTTCTGCAACACTTTATAGTTCTCTTGAAACCATGACATAAGTTATCACTATTTCTAGGGCTCTTTGTGTAAAACATTGCATTCTAAACACTACAGTCTACCGTCGACCATAATCTTTGTTAATGTTATGTTTCTCTGTATAAATTTAATCTGCTGAACATTCAATGTTTAATTTTTTTTTTTTTTTTTGGTATCAGGGATAGAACTCAGGACCTTATGATTTTGAGGTAGGCAGCGGAACCACTGAGCTAAAACCCTGGCCCTCAACGTTTAATTTTTTAAAACCTTGTTTATGTAGTATTTCATAAATACAGCAAAAAAATGACAAAAAAAGCAATTCTGGCCACTTTGGAAAGAAGGTGTTCACAATCTTTACCTTCCTCTTTAACATTTTCTCTCTGTCTACCCCTCCTTACCAAGAGCTATCTGTGAGCTTCATATAATAACAATTCAATGAGTAACAGATCCTCCACTTTCATCAACTCTGGGAATTTCCCTAATTTGTTGAGGGTAGAAGAAATTACATTGGATGTGAAGCAAGATACTAAACTGTGTGTTAACATTCAGAAAACATATGACATCTGTGTAGTCCACATTTTAATACTATACAAAAGTTTTAAAAATAAGTATAAGCTAACATTAAATTTCATGATCATATTGTATCTCTTTACAGAGGTGAAGCACATTTCATAAATCTGACAATGAGTGGCTAGAAGAGTATTAGTGCTTTTTCCCATTAAAATAGCATGCCGATCTCTTATCCACCCCCTTAATCTTGTTCATGGCAACCTCCATTACCAAAGTCACCATGTTGAATACCATCTCTCTGGACTACCACATCACCAACAATGTCAAGTATCTAGCCAAAATGTCTCTGACTCCCCTGAATGGCTGCAATATTTGTCATCTTGGAGATTTTGTTCTGTTCAAAACACGTTCAAAACATGTATAAAAGAATTAGTATCTGACCAGTGTTCTCTAGAAGCTCATCTTTCATCTTCAAGACATAGTTTTTGTATTAAAAGTATCTACAGTCTCTAAGAGTTTGATGCCTGGTGTCATAGCTTGGTCCATTTGGGGAAAAAACTTCTTACTGAGCCTTGAAGACCTTATCAAGACAAAAGAGTCTGTGGTTTTCAGTACAGTACAGATCACACCTCTAAGAACAGCATTTAATTCTTTATGGAGAAAGAATACAGTGTTCCTTTTTTATTGATGTATAACAAAATCACTTTTTAGTTCTAGCCAAACCAGAGTGTTTATTAATTCTCAAATTTACCAAACACTCAACACTATAATTCCATGCCTTTCCTCACTGTTTCTTTTTTATTTGAATCATTCTACCCATTCCCTCATCATCCTCTTTCCTTAAAATCTCAAAGGAAGTATTACCTTTTCTCCGCAGCTGGTCTCCACCCCCATTCTGTCTTCTGTATAATCGTATAGCTATTGATTCAAGCACTTCTTAGGGACCACCACATTCTACTTTAAGAACAACACCCAGCTTGTCTCATTTCTCCCACTAGGCTAGAAGCTCTTTTGGGGAAAGCAGCTATACTTTCACAAATTTCTTGATAATCCTCTACTACCTCAAATAAGTTAGCAGCAAATATTTTCTTTTTTATTAACATTATTGCTATGTTTTTTATATACATAATGATTACACTCATCATAGGGAATTTGTACCTGAACATGATGTATGTTGATTCTTTTTTCCCCAACTGCTTCCCTCCTCTTCAACTCTACTTTCCCTCTTTATGTACATTATTTTCCTTCTACTCTTTTTCCCACTGCTGGTTCCTCTATCATAATCATTTTGGAGGAACTTACTGTTTAAGCTTTAGCTAAATTCTTAGGAGATTCACTGAGACAGAAAAATTGTTTTGAGACAGACTCTATGTATGTAGTTCAGGCAAACTCATGATGTAGCCCATGCTGGCCTTGAACTCATTGTAGTCCTTCTGCCTCTTATATTTTGGGATTACAACATTTACCACTACACCCAGCTTAAAAAAAAATGTTAAGCTATTTGGTGAAAAAGTATATGAAGCTATTTAATTCTTTAGGTATCCATGTAGCTTGCTTGTCTTCCTTCCTCTTTCTGTCTCCCTCTCCCTCTCTTTTCTTTCCCTTCTTTCTCTTTTCCTTCTGCTCTCCTTCCCCACTTTCCTTCTTTTATATTCCTCTTTTTCTGTAAGTGAAAAAAGAAAAGGAGAGGTTCCTAATAAGTTGAAGTATCCATTAAAATTTTTTTAAAAACCAGGAATATCCATATGTTTTCCTCTACAGACATGGGGTGAGGAGGTGGGCATCGGCAGAGAAGTGAAAAGGCTGTGTTTCATTTCGTACACAGCCAACAGAGGAAAGTAGCTCAGGTCAAAAGCAGTGGTGATGGCTGAGGGAGAAGAAGGAGGCCTCTGGGTAAACTGGGAGCTCTCTGAAACTAGTAAGAGCATGAAGAGAAATTTACTTCTCAGCCCCTATTCATTCATTCATTCATTTATTTATTTATTTTTTGAGACAGGGTCTCACTATATAGTCGAGACTGACCCGGAACTCACTATGTAGCCCAGGCTGGTCTCAAACTCACAGTGATCCTCCTGCCTCAGCCTCCTGAGTGCTGGGATTACAGGCGTGCACCACCACATCCGGCTCAGCCCCTTTTAGATGCTCCATGTTGATCTGACTCTGTCCTTAAAGTATTTCTCATATTATTTTTTTATATGAACAGTAGTGAGCTTTTCTTCCAATGTTTAGTAGCTTATTAGTTGTTTGTTTTTCTGTAGCTGTGCGATTTCTTTCAAATCACTTCGCTATTCAGGTTAAAAAAAATACATTTTTCTACTGTTTTTCATTTTATCTATATAAACAAGCATTTACTTCAGCATAACTATAACCATACTCCTGCCCACACCATCACCTCCCTAAGTGCCCTTAAAATATATGTGTTGACATATTGTCAAAAATGTCAGTCTGAAACGTGACAAGGTGAAAGATTGTCTTGTATTGGGTTGCAACACTGTTGACAGGGAGTCATAATCTTAGGAAATGTGGACAAAAAGCAAGCAAGGTGAGCACAGTTTCGGAGTCCTGGTAACCAGCACGACCTTCCATGTGACCAACAGACTTCACAATAGCAGAACAATCATAGGGAAATGTTGAAAGGCAGTGATGTGACTGACATTTGGCAAAGACAAGATGTTAGATGTTAAGTCCTGGCTACGAGGTATCGATTCTCTTAACATTAGGTCTATCTAGGGTTTTCAGTTTGTCAATGCAAATTTGTAATTAATTCATTTGTTAGCTCTGTTTTCCTAGAAAGTGTTGGATGGGGTAGTAGATGCAGATTATGTACCCAATTCTATAATTAATTGCAGCTTCCCCCACCCCACCTCCTAGGTTTCTAGGCCCTGCATAATTTGACTTCTCCCACCAATCCAACTTTACCTCCCACTCTAACCATCCTGACTTCTTTTCATCTCATGTTCCATTGCACATTGTAAGTCCTGTCGCTCTCACGAGGGCCCCACATTATCCAACTTCTTCAGAATGTCCTCTTCTTTCTTCCTCTATTGTCTCTGCACTCAGCTCCTTTCCATATCTGCAGGTCCACTCTAGGCTCCAACTCCTCCACCTACCCTTGCCATGCTACTGCCTGTGTGGCTTAGAGGTGTGTGTGTGTGTGTGTGTGTGTGTGCGCTCGCATGCATGTGTGTGTGCACCCGTGTGTGTGTTTCTACCTAATATTTTTCAAAGTCCTAGATAGAGACTTCATTTACCCTTTAGATTTCTGCAAAGTTCAGTGTATAAATATGGTTTCTTTTATATGAGAAACCCAAAATATAAAGAGCAAAATAAAAGAAAAATAAGTAGGTAATAGGCAGGCCTTTTGCAAATAAGATGGGGACCAATAGATGGAGGGAGGGTTCATGGAGGGGAGGGGAGGACAATGAAAAAAAGAACCGAGATGTCTTATGTATATGGACCCACTCCCCACAAAGAATGTGATCATTACATAGTGCAAACATGTACTAATTGAAAAAAATTACTACTGAGTGGACAATCAAACTGACCAGTTCATTGAGTGTTAACAGAATAAGAAAGTTAAGGTTTGAAGAGGGCTAGATATGTGTGCTTCTCCGCACACAAATATGCTTCTGCTTAAGGTTAGTTCACAAATATGGTTATTTACCTGACTTTCCCAGGTGTCTTGTGGAGTCAAAGTCCTTGAGTCATTCATCTGTCTCGTGTTCTTCCGGCCAGCACCCCTTCAGAGCAGGCATTTAGTATACTCCAATGAATGAGCCAACGGCAGAGTGCGAACGTGAGTTAAGTGCAAGCAACTGAACAAATTTAGAGATTCCTAAGAAATATGCATTCGAGACGGTTAGGGAATTGTGTCTCATGCGAAAGAATGCCTGTGGGCCACCACAGAAACATCTTTGGGCTGCCGAGGGCTGTTGGGGTTTGGGTGCCCGAAAGAGGAGAGGCAGCCTTTCTAGGCACCAGGCACTTAGGGTTTTCTGTTAACTTTGTTTGTCTCTGGTGCCTGGGTCCATCTCACTTTGGCTCACTCTCCATCTTCTCCATTCTCCTGTTGCCCTGAAATGCAAACTGAAACGGACAGAGAATGACAAGAACTGCTTGGCACGTTCTGAGCATTCAGGGCATTTAGGCTTTGAAGGAAAACTTGTCAGGTGAACAGTAAGTAATATGCATTTCAAGCATCAAAAGACATCCTAGAGGCTGAGATGCTGTATGTAGTTTAGTTTAGCTCTGATTGAAACTAGAGCATTTTCTAATAGGATGAGTAAGCAACTTGAGACATTTCACTAGATTGGCATATAACTTTAAGGAAAAAAATTGAAAATAGCTACCACTGCTTTGAATGGATATAAAGGTGCCAGAGTCCTTGTCTTTTATTAGTGTGAGGTTTCTGCAGTGCTAATTAATAAGGATGATGATGATGATGATGATGATGATGATGATGATGATGATGATTAACACTACATACAATGTGCCAGGGATTTAGTTTAATGAAGCCTTGCCTGCCTGGCAAGCGCAAGGTCCTGAGTTTGATCCCCCCGTACAAACAAACAAACAAACAACAAACAAACAAAACTACATATCCTCATCATTTCATAACTCACTTCACTTAATAACTTTGAAAAACCTTTGAAGATTATACCACTGCTATATCCAGTTTATGTATCAAAAGACTAAAGCAGAAAGATGCAAGGATTTGCCCAAGCTAACAGTCAGTGAACAGTGGAGCCAAACCTGTCTGACTCATACTCTTAACTGCTCTGTGTCTTGGTCTCCCTTATCCCCTGCTCAGTACTGTTCAAGATGCCAAAAAATGATTTGTATGCAATGTTCATGAAAACCCTTCATCTGTGCTTTTTGAACAAGAATGACCCAGAAAAAGACCTTGGCTAGAGAGACAATCCTTATAGAAATCAGAGGAACAGCTGCTAATATAAATGCTACTCACAACACTGAAAATGTTGCCAATAAGTTCAGCAGAATCTTGGAAATATCTGCTTCAGAAGAGCTTGAGACCAATTCTGAGGTCCTTGCAGTGTGCACATTGCAAAAGGGAGATTCAGAATATTATGTGCAGTATATACAAGGACTGCTGAAAGAGACTGTGTCTTTGAAAGTGCAACAGAATAAAACCTGGAAACCGTCACATTAATTCACATCTACTGGAATACAACAACCTCGACAATTCTCAGGAGTATGAAACTTTGGGATGATATAAGATCTCTGTGGTCAAAGGCAAAACATCAAAAAATATATATATATATAAGGAAGGTAGCTAGCCATGAATCTATACCCTGCATTGTAGTCCGCAGGATGGGCAAGGGAATACATTAAATACAGTACACATAACTTATAAGATTATTTTATGATGATTACCTAAAGAGTCAAATGCAAGGAGTGCAAGAGATTAACCACATACTAGGAGCACAACTGAGGGCCTAGATCCCAGCAGTTTCTCACACAAGTCCAGCTTACAGTTTAGAGTCCAAGGCAGTGTCCTCCCCGAATCCAGCCAGTGGCCTGGAGCCCACAGCAGTGTCTCCTGCTTGTCCGTATTGAGGATCTGCTCCTGGAAGGCCCAAGGCCAGTGGTGGAAGCCAGAAAATCTATGCTGGTGAGATGAAGGATCTGTGCCACCGAGCTGAGGGATCACATTGGAGCCGGGAAGTGATGCTCACAGTAAAGGTCAGAGCTCCTCTGACAAAAGCAGCAGCCATTCCCAGCGACAGCAAGGTCCCGAGCCCCCGAGCCCTTCCTCCGATGAGAACAGCCTAGTTCACATCACTGAAACCATCCGAAGAGAACCTCCAGTTCTCTTTTTGTGGCTATTGGTAACAATCCTCAGATGGATCCTCCATGCCCAGACCATGCTGATCTAGTTCAGCTGGGCGTTACAAGTTCACCATTAGTCAATCCACCACACTCTGTTTACTTGATACTCAGCTCTAAACCTGCTATCCAAAGTGTTCTTCCATTAACCAGTTTGTCAGAGTTCTAGAGCTAACCATAAAAACATAAAGATTGTTTATCTTGCATGATTTGTTTCTTTCATCAGTTATGGAAATTAAGAGTATATTGCCCTTGGGCCAGGGATTTAGTTCAGGGGCACAGCTCCTGCCTTGCAAGTGCAAGGTCCTGAGTTCAATCCCCGGTACAAAAAAGAAAATACACACACATACACACACACGCACACGCACACACACACACACACACACACACACACACACTGCCTAACTACTATGTGTAATCACCATAGAATGAGTTAGCAATACAAAGATGAAACAAAATATTCATAATTCATGCTATTCATGAGTATAGAGAAATTGTTTTCTGATTTGTTCACTGCTGTGCCCGTCCTGGGAATTTTGGCCTTCAGATCAATTCTGCACTCTTCTGATTCTCGACACTGTACCTCTGAGGGAGATGAACCTATAGATAATATTTCTCATTCTCCTTTACTAGCCAGCTTCTAAATGGACTTGAATGATGGGAGGCACTAACGGCAGACTGGAGAGCAGGAGAAAGGAGAGACCAGATATTTCCTCCTCAGTATGTTCCTCCCTCCCTGGTTTGAGCTGGCTCCTATGGGCAGCTGGTCAGGGTTCCATTTTCCTAAGGATGACCATGGCCCGAACCCTGGGGCTCTTCTAACACTGACTCTCGCAGTCTTTCCTCTTGGAAAGCTAGCGATCTTCTGAAATTATTAATTTCTGGATGCTTCTTTGTGTCCTGTTTGGATTCCAATCTCCATCTCCAATACCACAGGTGAAATGCTCTCAATGTTTTCTGTTTTAGACCTGGATTAACACAACTGTCCTATTACTTGTGTCTATGGTTCCACTGTCTGCCTTGCAAGCACAAGATCTTGAGTTTGATCCCTGGTCCCCACCAAAACACAAAAAACAAACCAAACCAAACAAAAAACGTATCTCTTGTGTCTAGAACAGAGATGACCACATATTTATTTGTGAGCCTAGAATGTTTAAGTGAAAAAAACTGGTGTGCAGCTTATTATAATCTATATATTGTGAATGATAAAATGGATACTCCCTATTAGAACTCAGAAGAAAAAGTGTTTCTCAGTACATTTTGAGTGTTTAGGAAATGTGGGTTTTGAAGAAAACTTACAAGGAGAACAGTAGGTTATGTATATTCCATATAATAAAGATGAGACAAGAAAAAGGAGAGTGTGAGTGTTCAGGAACCCCTCAATATTTCTTCACGAGCATGGTGTAAAGTTACTGTCTTGAATCAAGAAAGTTAAACTAGAAGCTGACCAGGTCTTTTAGGCTTATTCTGAAGAATCACTGAAAGATTCCAAACAAGGAAATTATAGAAACACACTCACAGAGATCTGATATCCACAATATGCCCATTCCAAAAAAACAAGCATTTTATAATCACTTAATGTCCATTTTTAAAATTTGTTTTTGTCGCAAAGGAGCAACCCCTGTAACATTTCCTCTGGTTAAAATGACTTTCAATAGCAGTGGGGGCTTCCATCTGAAGTTGCTTTTATGCATACTCAGTGGATGATCCCCTCAGGTTTTATGCTGCCCCGTTGCAGTGAACATTAACCACCTTTTGCTTTCTTTTTAACCACCGATGCATCAGCTTATATAGTCAGAGGTGTGCTTCTTCACTGACTGCCAGATGTCTACAATGTGACAGTGGCTACCATGCTTCAGGAGTGTCAGCGACGGACTAGGGTCACGTGCATAATAGAAAAGAAGACTGCGAGCTCCTCAGGAAGTTGTACATTCTAACAACTGTGCTAGCGTGGAGCTGGAAGGAAAACCCGAGCTGTTGCCTGTGTTTGTAGAAGAGTAAGAGCAAATCATGATGACGTGGATCTGGGAGGCGCAGAGACTGTGGAACTGCCTGCTATGAAAGGAATTTTAAAAAGATTTCATTTTTCCTTAGCCTTCAAATTTGAGATATAACTGGTTTAAAGCCTATGTCCATGCCTCAGGAAAATCTAAAATCTGACTCAGAGTTTTACAGCTGGCTCACACGAAAAGGTCACCTCTACCTCCTGGTTCCTAGTACCTGCTCTTTCTTCTGTGCCTCGCGTGATCGTACACATACATGGAAGTCCGTCATTTCCTCCCTTGTACACGTATTAGCCGAGCACAGCGCTGAGTACGAGTGACTTCTACAATGTCAACAAATTCTTGGGTCCTCTCAGCCACTTGTACTGGGCTTTCCTCACTGGCTCTTCGATGGTATCCATGCCACGATACTTCAGCTGCTTCACTAAGCGAAGAGATTAAATGGTAAAATTTCCAGCTTCTTCTCCTTCCTCTCCCCCTTCCCTCCCCCTTCTTCCTCTTCCTCTTCTCCTTCTTCCTTCTCCCTCTCCTTCCCCTCCTTTCCCCTCCTTTCCTCTCTTTCCTTCCCTCCCCTTCTTCCTCTTCCTCTTCTCCTCCCCCCCCCCTCCCCCCCCCCTCCTCCAGGGATCGAACTCAGCAACTCATGCTTGCCAGGCAGGAACTGTGCTGCTGAGTTAAATCCCAGGCTCCAGCTTCTGAAATGATTACCTCTTTATTCTAGCTCTTTTACCAAAGCCCTTCTTCATTCAAAGGAAGAAACTTGTTAAAAAAAAAAAAAAAAGAGTCAAGTCAGCATAAGGGACCAACACAGTTGATCTCACCACTGAGGACACTGGGTTCCAGGGCCCTTGAGAACCTGATGAGAAAACTGGACTTTCCTATCAGGGAAATAAAGGTGTGCATGCCATAGAATTGGGATGTGCTGGAATTTTCCAAATTCCACCCATAGACCAGATTTATGAGGTCTATGGGCCCACTTTGGATGGAAATCTTGCAGTACTAGTCCAGCCCCTTCTGGTTGTTACACAACTTGAAAAGGCCTGTGCAAAAGCACTGCTGCTGACTTAGAAGGCTAAGTCTTCTGAAAATTATCTTAATTTTTCCTCATGTGAGGTTTCCTTTGTCTTCATTCTTCTTTCATTCCTGAAGGATATTTTCACCCAATGTCCTAACAGCATTATTATTATAGTTGTTTGGTTTTTGGTACCAGAGATCAAACTCAGGACCTTGTGCTTGAGAGGCGGGCAGTGGCACCACTGAGTTAAACCCCCAGCCCATGTTAACATTATTTTAACATTTAACATTAGGTTAACAGTATTCAGACTTGAAAATGTCTGGTACTTCTGTCTCACCTGCGTGGTGTATATGAAAACAAATTTTCTGTCATTCGAATTATTTATCATCCGTATATGTTATTTATCTTTCATTGCTTTCATTTTTCTTCCCTCCCTTCCTCACCCCCTCCCTTTCCCCTTCTCCCTTTGCTTCCCTTCCTTTTCCCCTTCCTCTTATCTTTCCTCCCTGCCTTCCTTCCTTCCCTCTTTCCTTCAAGATCTGATCTCACTATGTTACTCAGGCTTCCCTTAAATTTCTAGGCTGAACAATCCTCCTGCCTCAGCTTCCTGAGTATCTGGGAATAGTATAGGTGCACATCACTGCCTGATTTATATTCAAGATTTAAAAAAGGATACACACACACACACACACACACACACACACAGTTGGCTTTACATTTCAGAAAATTGACCATGCTGTGACTTGGTATTGCTTTCTTTATACTAAACTGTAGGTTTGTATCTTTTACCAAATTTGAAAGATTTTCCACCATTCGCAATAGCAACTGTTTGATGAGGAAGGGTATTTCTGGTTCTTATGAGGCCTCCATTGGTGCATCCTTTCCCGGACGGCGTAGAGATGCCTCGTTCCTGATCTCTGTATAACCTCCACTGAAGACATGGGAAGAGGTTGTCCTCACCAGTGCTGGGTAAGGATTGCAGCCTGGCTCCAACAGCAACTTCTGCCTGGCCCCAGCAGGGCGTGCAAAGGACAGTTCATTGCTACCAAAGGGAGCAGAAATCTAGCTCTCCACTAGTTCTTCATGATGTAGTTCTTGACTAGGACAGAGGCTAACTGCAACTTCTCTTTTTTTCTAGGTTGTCCCTTTCCTTGTCCTTTGACTACAGAGAGTGGGCTTTTGTGTGGATTTTTTCGTGTCTGTGTTTGTCGATTTCGGATTACTGACTTCCTTAACTCCAGCGTCCTCATAAGAAAAAGAAAACCCAGGAAACTAACATCAGTCTTGCTTCTTAAATTCTCAGGTCTCTAGCTTTCCTCTTTCCACTGTTCACACTCAATGTTTGTTTTACGTATAATATCCTTTTTTTTTTATTGAATTTGTGGAGGAATAGGGAAAATATGTCTATTCCATCTTCTGTTTTCTAGGAAGATGATGCATTTATTTCCCACTTTTCTGAAATTTTTATTCTTTTTTGAATGTTCTGTTTATGATCTTTACATATTTATCCTTTGAGTTATCATTTCTAGTTTTATTTCATTACCTATTTATACTTTAAGATTACTGACAATGTCATGTTTGTCCCAAATATTCTGTCAGCAACTTTAATTTTGTTTATAATACTGATAAATAAGAAAATTAATATTTATATGGCCCAGTTCTTTTGGATTTTCCCCTTACATAAAGCTTAAGCAAACTTTCCTTATCTAAATATCAGATAAACATTTGTCCTGATTTTATATCTTATAAATGAGTATAATTTTATTCTATTTTTACCCTTTTATCCATCCAAAATTAATTTTTGACTGTGATCTTGGGGGAGAGAATTTTTTGAGCTATGATTTTAGGAAAGACATTTTAACAGTATTAAACACTTGAAAATGTGTCCAAATGTCCTCAGTCCAGTGGAAAATGTTGTTGCAAAAACTAAACTGTGGCATTTACTTACAACCTGAGTCAACAGCCAGCATCAGCCCTTCCTAACAATGTAGCTGCATTTCTCTCAGTTCTCTCTGAGGCTGATGGGAGCAGAGTCTTGCATGAGCTGTTGGCAGTGTGCTTCAGTACGCTAGGAAGATGGCCAGGCTGAAAAGCCTATGTGGATGATGAAAGAGGCCTGGGGCTGGGCTGTTAGAAGACATTGGAGGCATCTTACTAACTCTGTCATTCAACCTACCTTTTCAAGATGAACAGAAGTTAGCTCTGGTGAAGCATTGGTGAACCGATTTACCTCAAGTATCTTGATTCAAATTGAGCCAGCATTTGAAAAGACAAACAAGAATGTGTTATGGCTCCTATGGCTTCCCTCGAAATGGGTAGTCTTTTCTAGGTACTTTAGGATTGGCCAAAGTTATTCTTTTTACTTACTTTGAGGCCAGGGAACCCTGTTACCTTATCAGAGATATTTTGGGCCTGGGTGGTGCCACTATGTTGAGACACTGGAAAGGCACTAAACATAGCACTAAAAATAGACATGGCACTAAAAATATGTCACTTAGTGCCCTCTTCCATGGCTTATTGACCTCACTACCTATGCTTCTAAGTCTTCATCAAAGCACTAAACTCGATTAAACAATATTTCTTCTATACTTAATGTATATGGCAAAGAGGGAACTCATGATTTTATATCAACTAGGATAGCTCAGAAATGAAGTCGCAAAAAATATTTCTTTGTGGAAGTAGGATAGTTCAAAGGAGTTCATGGAATCATGGAAGATATTTGTAGGGTACATTAAATTTTTTTAAAAAATCAAGATGTAAAATAACATGATTAGTGCATTAGGAAATAAACACAAATTATTGTAGTGGCCTTTAAGTGGTTTTGCTTTTTTTTCTAAATCTTACATAATACTATAAATTTAGAAAATATTTGAAAATCACATTTAAAAGTTTTTTTATTAAAGAAGAGTAATTATACAAAAGAGGAAATTACTTTCATGTCTTTTGTTATTGGTTCCCTGGAGTTACAGACCTGCTGCTTTTAGAGAAGGGCTTATGTGGTCTAGTTCTACAGCAATAAAATATAGCTTTATTGCAAGTTCCCTCATCATTGCCTGAACTTTCATTGCCACAGCACCCAGTGGGGTAATAAAAATAAGTCAAATGTTATAGTGCTTTATAAATTTCAGCATCATTTCTAAGCAATGCCCAGAAAGAGAAAAGCTCAAGATAAAAGGAGCTTCTGCTACTTCCAAGAACAGCCCTTTGCAGTTCTCTAAGCTGTGAAAGAGATGTTTTCACCCAAAGAAACCAGAAAACATCAGCAGAGGAGGTCTGCTTCTTTGGGCTGTGCTTTGCATGAGGCTCTGTGCCAGGAAACTCAAGCAACAGGATTTCTTTAGGGCCAGCAAGAGCCTTCAAGCATGCCAAGAGTTGTTGAAAGAAAACCCAGAAGCATTCCATTTCCAGAGGACAGCTTGGTGTTGATGGAAGACAAAAATGAGAAACTTCATAAGTAATTCATAAAATATAAAAGCAAATGCAAGTTCTGCTCTCAAACACACATGCATACAGCCCTCAAAGGTAGGGTGGCTGGGTGAAAAAGGATTCTTGGTAGACAGAAGTAAATGGTGCTCTTGAGTCAGAGGAGAGTTGGACAATGTAAAAAAGAATGGAAAGAAGTAGAGAGAAAATGTTTGATTTTAGGTCCCACTCATGTCTTCATGCTTAGGGTAGAGAACAAGGGAACACTGATCAAATTTTTTTCTAAAAAACCAATCAACAGACATTTCTATTATCCTGTAAAAATTCCATGCATGCACATGGTAGAAAGAATCTTCAATATGAGGGCTGCATGTATATTTTATACCTATCAAGTGAAACCAGTATTTGTTTCAAGTCTTGAGGATTATAATAAAGACATACAAACCTTGGAATATTGGTGTGCAAACTCTAATATTAGTAAATCGATGGCCAGAGAACACCAGTTGACCCCTCAGAAAAAAGGAAGACAAAAAATGGGCAGCCCAAAACACAGACTTCCTTTGGGTCTTGTTCTGCCTTGTTTTGATGCTCCTGAGTATGTTATTATCAGCAGCATATGTCACAGATAGGATAGGTAGACTCCTAGACTTCAATTTTGCTAGAGGCCAACTTTGCTAAGAAATGAGCACAAGTTCTCTACTTTCCTGACCTCTCATCAGATTTAACATATTTATACTCACATTTCCCCAGTTGCTTATACTGAGAAAACCCACTCTAGTGTCATTGTTCCTTTTACTTCCTAGAAGGGGACAGTCTTCTGGTACTGATCAGCTGGCACCGGTGACAGAAAACAGCAAATTCTCACCTCTGTGTTATGTCAGCTTTCACTGAGGTCATATGAACTCTATAGCAGGTCTTTTCTTCTTGTGTTCCCTGATGGGTAATTTACATGGCTAACTAGTTACTCTATTAAAAATATGCACACAATTTTTTCCAGTAAAACTACACTATTCATTTTTAGTTTCGAAAAATGAAAAGCATAATATAAATTTTCCAGATTGGTGTTTCTCTGAGAAACATTTACCTACCTTTTATTTTTTTTGCCTGCTTGTTCGACTGTGTTTCCATATTACAGCAATCCCTATGTGCCAGCCGTATTCAGATCCATGTCACTATTCACCTGACACTTTCTCCTTGCTGGGGCATTCTGTTTGTATGCAATTGCATCATTCCACTGTTGATGTCTCATTGAGATTTTGCAAATGCTAATGTTATTTCTGTCACAGGAACATTTCAGTCATAAAAATAAATGTCCAAGGTTTGAAGCTTTAAAAGTAATCAAAGAGATACTTCTCTTAGAAATTTCTTTCAACTTCAAAAGTATTCATATTTCTATTGGATTGAAGTGGTTTTTACAAAAAGAGTTGAAGCAAGAGCAAATTGCATTTAGAGAAGTTTTTGTCTATGCAATTTCTCTTACTACTTTTCTTCTTTTCTTTTTATTTCTGAAAGCAATTTCCTCTCTAATAAGGTATAACTTATGGTTCTTTGAAAATTTATTATTTGCTGTAGATTGAAAAGCAAAATTGACAAATATGTTTAGTTTCATATGATTGGTTTTTTTTTGTTGTTGTTGTTGTTACCTAGGGTTACACAAGTTGAATTTCTAAACAGCATCTTTTTTTTCTTTTAGCCGTTTGCTTTGAACAACAATAACAAAAACACCACAGAAGATCATAGATGCAGATTTTAAAATGCATTATGGTTATTCTCCTGCACCAAGTGGAACTTTAGAAAGCATCCTTTCCATGAAACATAAGATTGTCTGAGGCCAGGCCTGGCGTGGTTTAAGAATGGTACCAGGGTCCCCAGGCTGAGATTTTCCTGTTCTTATACCCTCTGGGCCTCTTCATGTTGTTTCGTGGCTTTGTGCACGTTTGAGAATTTTGATGTGGGAAGCACATGAAAGACACATGAGAATGTGACAGGTGCATCATCTGAGCACATAACCCGTTTTTGAAGGGAACAGAACCAGTTGGAAGGTTGGTTGTTCAGTCTGATGTCCACACTAAAAGTCATTATTGAGATGACTCTTAAATTCTACTTGCCTCTCATGGAACACATAACATTTACTTCACATTATAACAAATCACAAAAGTCTTTAAACAGCTTAGCTTAAGTAAAATAGATTTCTGACAAAATTGCATTAAAAATTGGACTCTTGTCCTCACATTGCTTGGTTCTTTCACCATGTGGTAAAAATCCTCTCTTGGCTTTTTGCAGATGGAGTGGTGCCGATGGCCTTATACTTCATTTATGTTCATTTATTAGAAAGATAATATACCTTACTCTTAATTCTCTTTTCACTTCTAAAAGTAAAGAGGCCAAGTATTTTTTTCCCTTCCCAACACTAATCAGTTGGATCACCTTGAGTTTCAAACACCATTTTTGCTCTGTTGTCTGCTTTAAATTTTTTTGCTTTAGTTTTTTTTTTTTTTTTTATGTTTCTGAGGAAAGACTGGTAAAAGATACTCTGAGAAGTGCTATCTTTGCCATCCTTACCTGACTTGACTTGATTCTTTGATGTTATATTTGATCTTTACAAACCATTTGTAAATTGTCTTCTGAGGAATGTTCTGGGTCCCAGAGGCCCTTGCTGGGTATAATTTCTAAACTACTACTACTACTAAGATGCCATTTGCCTTTTCTCTTCATGCTCTTGTGAGCCTCCTATGGCATTTTCCAGAGGCTGAACACTGTGATGACACCATAACTCAAATGCAGAAGCAGAGCTTCTCTTCAGCTGTGTGTTAAAGATATTTGCAAATAGGTACAATTGTGTTCTTCTCATTCTTTCATTTGGAAAATACAGTTATTTTTCTAAAACTGATACTCATTTTATTAAAATAACTGGTTTGTTAACATGATTTTAAAGTGAATGAATTAATAAATATTTTTAAATTACTGGATTGTTTTTATTATTAGGGTAAATATCTAGAGAGGAGCTTAAGGTCTTTTGAGTCATGAACAATTTTGTCTATGTTCAAGTGAAACCAAAAGTTTGAGAACTGTTGCTATCAGTTTCCCCAACCTTCATTTTTATCTCTTCTTGTGATAGTGTGTTCTATTGTTGGGCGACTGAATCTTATTTATAAGTACACATAAGTCCATCTCTTCTGTTTTGTTTGTAAACTTTTCATGCTCCCCTGTCCCCAGGCTCCTTTGGAGTATGCTTGCAGAGATTTCACTGAGTCATTTGTACTCAGGAGAAATGAGAAACTGGAAGAAAATAAAGAAGGGCTTGTGTACTTGAATGAGCACTAGGTGTAGCCTATGGCTTTGGCTCCTCTGCCAGGAAAGAGGATAATATCTCTTGATCACAGGATGAGAGATGTGTTCATCCCAAGTTGCATTCCACAGAACTCTGTGGTTCAGAAAATAGACCAAAGGGACATGTGAGGAGATTGAGTGCTTGGACTGCTTCCTCCCCCATATTGACCAAGCAGACACAGCTGCTGCCTATTCTACAGATCAGAGTTTAGGGTAAGACCTCATTTGATAGGTAGATTTGGTTAGGTGATTCTGAAGGTCCTTCCAGAAGGACCTTGACAGAAGAGCAATGGCTCTCCACAGGAAGTTGTGTCTACTTCTATCTACTAAAGCAACACAATTTTGTTTTCTGTTCTACACTTTGTGTCTTGAAGAAGAAAATCAAACGAATTTGCAGAGGAGGCTGGATACAGATTCTAAGTGAAGAAGATGTGGGGGGAATTTTCCTGAGCTGTGCTCATGATTTGTCCATCTTCAACGTTAACACAACCTTCTGACTTGCTGGAATCCCACTCCAACACTAGGCTGCTTCCTATGTAATGGGACTCCAAACTTCCAAGAAGGAATTTTACTTTTATCTAACAGAATATGACTGAGTAATAAATTCAAGAACCTTCCAGAGGAGATTTGTTTTCTCTGTTGAAATTTATGGAACATTTGCTTTGCTGTTGAGATGGGAAAAAGAAAATGAACTGCAAGATCTAAAAAACTATTGAAGTGGAGGACATCTTTATGGAAGAATCAGTGCAAGAAAATATTGCAATGAAGTAGTATCTTTAAAAACTTTTAAGGAGACTTTTAGTACAGCAACTCACTTTTCAACTCAATAAAATATTTAGACAAAATACTCTTTTTATTTGATAATTTAACCTTGAGGCAAGGTGATACGGAACAAACTATGAATATTGCCAGGCAATAAAAGAGGCCTGGTTCCAATGCAAGGATTTTGACTCATCCTCTGGGTTCTTTGTTTCATAATCACAAGAATTGATTTATTTCTAGTAGTAGGAAGCCACCTAAGAATTTATTTTCATAATACAAAATATTTCCTGAAGAAACAATTCTCTTGTGTGCTTCTGTTCTCAAGTCTGGTCTATCATCTTGCTTCTATCCCAAGAATCTTGAATCTGTCCCCCTTTATGTCAGTAAACATTCTATATACTCTAAATAAAGTAAGTCCAAGTAAGCTATCGCTACCGTTTTTATGAGAGGAAAGCTGTGGTTCTCCATTTCCAATTTATAGTTTTAATTATACTTTGAAAAGCTCTAGCATTTTCAAATGTTTGTAATTTTAATGTAAAGAAAATGCACATTCCTACTAGCATAGGTTCCTAATGGAAGGAAGAGACAAAACACAGAACATTATACGCTGTTTTCAATTGCTGGTAAAATGATGTTTGAATTTTACTCTTGAATTTGATGTCTTCAATCCTCAGAGACCCTTTGAAACACGGTAGTACTTTTGCTGCAAAGAAAATCACAGGTTTAAAAGTTTTTAATGAAAAATTATTTACAAAAATTTTGCGAGATTTTTCCCATTAGTCAAAGCTGTACCACATTCAAGATGTGCTTTCTAACACAAGCCTCTGTAAATTAACGATCCTGCATAGTTTTATTTTCCTCTCATGTAATGAGTGCTCTATTTCTCTCTTGGATAATGAAAAAAGAAAATTTAAAAAATAAGCTGCATTATGCAATTCAGATTCCACACCATTTACAGCTCCATAGAAACTATGAATGGGTTAGTAATTTCCTGCAATTATTAATGACCTTTATGTGATCGCTTGGTGAAAGTCACGCTATCCCAACCAGTTATTTTTTGGTCTTTTGGGAATTTTTTTCTTTTTGGTTTCTTTGGACCAGTTCTATAGTGAGCTAAACTAGTTAATTTATGCCTGCTATTTCAGCTCTAAGGTACATATAACCCACTTTTTGTGTGCTTATCTGAGGACAATCCATTATTGACTTAGTTTGGAGTAGACATAATATACTAATCTTAGTCATCAGAAATATGCCCTACTTAGGGAAATTTTCCATTCACTTTATTTCTCAAATGCACAGACCACTTTGAAAAGTCCTTATCTACAAACAACAGAGAGTAGATACATCCTCTAAGAATTCATCATAAGCCACTAGAGAATTTGACATATCCTTGTGCATCTACCTTATCTGCCTGAAGTAAATTTCAGCATAAACCCCTAGATGATTAAATGAAATTCACCCAACCATTTACTTGCATAATTTGAAGATCTATCACAAAACTGATGGTTCTATTTGTGAGGAAGAAATATAACCTAAATTGCTGATCTGACACAAAACAAAACAAAAGTGCTTCTAGTTTTGCAAATGTTTGTAGACATCTAGTTTTGGAATGGATATGAATTATTGTGTCCTTGCTACAACTTTATCTTAATTTCTCAGCTTTATTTTTTCCTCTTCATTTCTCTTTCCCTTTCACATAATCCCTACTTTCCTTTGGTCAGTCCACTGCTATATATCATGTACCTCTCTCAGGGTAACCCTAAAACATTTTGGGACAGGGCATTACCCTCTTCTTTGCTTGTTACTCTTCTTTCTTGTCCTAAGGAAATGTAATACAGAGAATGTGAAGACAAACTATAGCTGACTGAATATTCTTTTACCTGCAAAGATTGTGAGGCCTTTACTTGAAGGTCACCTTAACTGTGGGAAGGAGGAAGCAAAGAAAATATTTCTCTAGAGAAGTAAAAGTTTTAACTAGAGCTTTTGGTTTCCTGCATTGTGTGTTGAATCTTTACCAGGTAGGAACAATGAATCTGTTTGAGCATGGTTCACTTCTCTCTCCAAATAGACCCTGAAAGGTTATATCTTGCACATAGCAGCAGTGGCATTATCACAGAAAATCCAAAGAGCTTTTATAGTTGTCCTTGGATGGATTAACACAGTATATTCTAGAGGGCTTCATGGATTCTGTGTTACTGTTCTGGTTTGTTTTGATTTAAGTAGTACTAAATGCATTTTGGAATGAAGTTAACCCAAGAGGAAAGACTGTTAAAGGTTAAAAGACTGTTAAAGGAGGACTTTCTGGTTTCCTAGGTATTTGCAACAAATTTATAGGCTCCTATATTTGGAGAGGAACACTCAGAGAGCGAGAGAGAGAGAGAGAGAGAGAGAGAGAGAGAGAGAGAGAGAGAGAGAGAATTTCTTTTAAAGAATTGGCTTACATGATTGTGGGGGTAAACAAGTCCAAAATCTTCCAGACAGGCTGGTAGATTGGAGACCCAATCTCTTAAGCCCCAAAGGTGATCTGAGGCAGAATCCTACCCTTCGAAGGATCTCAGTCTTTTTTCTTAAGGTTTTCACCTGATTAGAAGATAGTATGCTTTATTCAATGTGTGCTGATTTAAATGTTAATCGCATCTAAAAAATATCTTCACAACAATACTTAGACTGCTGTTTGATCAAACAACTGGCTACCATGGATTTGACAAGTTGGTACATAAAATCAGCCAACACAGCAGATTTTATAACATCATTGTGATGCTGTGGCAAGGCCACAGCTCAAGCTCTTGCAATGAGTTAAGCACTGTCAGGCATTTGATGATGGTATGATCTCTGCTGATGCGAAATACAGCCATATGCATATACAAAAACAAAGAGTCCTACAATCGTTTCTTCCATATGTAACAGCTGTTCAACGTACACACGAAGGCTATACAGTAATGGATACTCACCGTGAATAAGTGCTCATTTTCCTGCAGGCACAGAATCATACAGCATGGTCCCATGCATTCGTGAGACTGCTTGAATCCATTGCCTATCACTGAAGATATGAACTGATGCCTCATAGATTTAAGGCAGTTGATTCATATTTTGGAGGTGGAGGGATCTTCTGATCCTTTCTTTCAAATTAAAAATTTAAAAATATATCAGTGTACTGGAGCAGCAGCACTGCTCTGTGCAAGTGGATTCTTCATTTGTAGAATCACCCTCAACCCTACTAGGGTAACTCACCACACTATAAACACAAGGAAAGGCCTGGTTTTTCTATACTTCATATACCTGTAACATCTTATCTTCAGAAGCAAGCCATGAAAAACACCTAAAACTTTGGTAATTTTGATCAGTTATTGCAAAGTTCTGCTGTAAGGACCAGTG
This sequence comes from Fukomys damarensis, assembly GCF_012274545.1. NCBI lineage: Eukaryota > Metazoa > Chordata > Mammalia > Rodentia > Bathyergidae > Fukomys > Fukomys damarensis. The sequence continues at coordinate 36,789,549 of NW_022900913.1, forward strand.
CTTCACTGTTTCAACTGATGTCTGTCACTGTATTGGTCCTAAATTATTGTTCTGTCCTTCACCAAGCGAAATTACGTACCTTCTCAGATGCTAAAATATTGTAGTGGTGAACAAGTCTCTTATTTGAAAAGTGAGGCTATGAACTTAATAGTATTTTAGGCCTTCTAACTCTGACTTATGGGAAGAGATAGTCCAGGGAAACATGACGAAAAGAGAAATGGCAGAATGGGGGAAGCAGGAGAGAGAGAATTACGGCCCAGCGATGGGTGTTTGTGTTCATAGTAGTGAATCAAAACGAATTTAATTCATGTACAGTAAGTAGCTTCTTTTTAAGAGAATGGATAAATATTTTAGAAGGCTTCCAAGTAGATTTGTTAACATTTTAAAAAATAAATTTCCATCATGCCATATGGGTAATAGTTTGGGTAAGCTTCATTTACATAAAACTGAGAATACTGATTAAATAATGTATTTATATACATGACTATTTTACATTTGTCTATGAAAGTGCTTCATTTTTCCAGTCATACTAAATGTCAAAATTTGAAACACTGTGGTACTTGTCTTTGAGGGGAAAATTTCACTGTAGTTTCAGAAAAACAAGCGTATACAGAAAGGTGCCATCTGTAATTAAAATAAAAACCAAACGACCACAATAGCTAACTGCTATTAAACATTTCCAGCGTGTGAGACACTAATAAAGAATTCTATGGTGATTATTTAGTTCTCTCAATACCCCTTTGTGGTAGGTAATATTCTTTCCCTTTGGCAGCTAAGGAAACAGAAGCATAGGAAAGTTGGTAATTTAAGATTATACTGCTCATAAGGGCAAGAGACAGACAGGCTGGCTGTAAACTCATGCTCACGTATTCAAAGGCACGGCTAAGCTGCATCCAGTTTACTCACTGAAAGAGCAAGGGGTGTTCACAGACAGTAAAAAGGTGAAAGGCCTTATGCAATGAGAAATAGCAAAGTCCTTGAGAACTGTGCAACAAAGGGCTGGGAAAAGAATTCCAGGGCTGCTAGAGAGAGGGGTTCACAGGAAGTTGGAGCAAGAAGCTGGAGAACAAATGAAAGAGACAGTCAGTTAGTGGAGGAGCTCAAGTCTAGTCCAGATTTGGAACTTAATCCAACAAGACTAGTGGAACCCACTGTAGGTTCACGAGTGTGGGAAATTTATGTTGGAAATGACTTCAGAAAAATATATGATCTTGGTAATTTGGTGTCTTACAGGGAAGAGAATCGGATTTGTTCCAATGCCTGCCTGAATCTTTTTCACTGTGAGAATGTGGGTTAAGGTTAACATAAAATTTCCTACAGTCCACAAAGAAGACATTTCTCATACAATGTGCCAAGGGCCTGCAAGTCACCTCAGGGAACTTTCAGGGGCAAAGCAGGATATTTTAAAATTTCAAGGAAAACAGACAGTCCTTAAGATTTGTGGAACAATGGTAAATTACTAGCTTGAGTGCACTGACTGCTTCAACCTTAGATTGTACTACATTCTTCTTAATAATACTACATCTATTGTTTTTTTGTTCTTTTTTTTGGTACTGGGGATCCAACTTGGGATCTTGTGTTTGCAAGGTAGGTGGCAGCATCATTGAGCTAATCCTTTGCCCAATAATAGTACATCTTTATGAAGGTGAGTTTTCTGAAGTTTCTGAGATAAAACAAAACAAAACAACAACAACAAAAACCAATCTGCATGCAGGATTCCACATGAAACAGTGCAGTTCATTCTGAGGTTTGAGGAGCTGGGTCGTACACTGGAAGTGCATACAACCAACCCACTAGTAAATGAATGTCGTTGTTTAAGGACAAAGTAGAAGCTATTTCTTTGGTACACATGCGTATGTACACTATGTGTATGCATGAGTGTGGCTGCACACATATGTTTTCTCTGGTTAGGATGCTGTAAACTAGGTGGTTTGTAAAGAACAGAAATTTTATTCCTCACAGTACTGAAATCTGGGAAATACAACAGCAATGTCACTTTCCAGTTCATAAGTGGTGCCTTTTTGCTCTGTCCTCATACAGTGGAAGGGGAGACAGGCTCCTTTGGGTACATTTTGTAAGGGCACCATCATTCAGGATGGCATTGCCCTTCTAACCTAGTCACCTCCCACTTAGTACCAACACTTTGAGAGGGAGAATTTCAGCACATAAATATTAGGAGAACCACAAACATTTGGACCATAGCAGGCACCATGAACTGAGAAAGTTTGCAAGCTTCCATACTAGAAATTATGGCTTCACTTAGTACCTACCATCATTCGAAGAATGGGTTTCAAAGTGTACTCAATCTGTAGTTTTTCACAGGCCTGTGTGTATAAAAAAAATATGCATGAAAAAGAAGTTAGAAACACAGACAAGCTTGCAAGGGCTTAGACTGCATTATACTTATTGTATTTTTTAAAAAGGACTTTTCAGTTTAAAAGGCTAGTGACATTTAGTCTAACCTCCAGAGCCCTTGCCTACTCCTTACTCAGTTTGTACTACTTTGGTAAAAATGCCATCGGCATCGCACTAGCAAGCTACGCATCATCCTTCATCCTTTCCTTTCCATTCCGCTCCACTGTAAACCGTCACTGAGGCTGGCTGCTACCACCTTCAACATGGATCTCAGGCTTGTCCACTTCTCTCCAGCCCCCAGCTGTCCTTGCAATCAAGGGTCCCTCCTAGACCTTGGCAACTGCAGCAGCTTCTGTCTTCCTATATGCATCCTTCCCCTGTCTCTTCTCAGCAAAGGAGCCTCAGTAATCTTTTGAAAATATAAATGCAATCAAGTTATTTCCTTATTTATAATCTTCATTAACTTTTAATTTCATTTTATGGTTGTTGTTTTTTTTTTTTGTACCGGGGATTGATTGAACTAGGGTCCTTGTGCTTGCAAGGCAGCCGGCAGAACCACTGAGCCAAATCCCCAGCCCATTTATTTTATGTTTAAAAAAAGAATCTTAGCCACTACCCTGTCAAATTCTGCATGATTTCTTCTTCTTTACTTTTCTGACCTTGTCTGTATGTCTCTGGGCTCCAGGACACTGCCTTCTTTCAGACTCCTGAAGACATGGAGCTCTTCTCCAACCCCAGTCGTTAATACAGTCCTCCCAAACATCACTGCCAGTGTGTCCGACTCCTTTCATCTTTCAGGTAATAACTTCACTGATTTCCTCAACACAGTTATCTTTGCCCACGCTTCCATCACACATCTTCTACACAATCTTAAGCAGAAATGATCGTATTGCCTGCACTAGTCACCATTTTCATTTATAGTTACACTTTCACATGTTTTTTGTTTGACTGACCCTACTGAACAAGAAAGCTGTACTAGGGCACAGGGAGGGATTTTGTGTTCATCAAAGTATGCCCAGAATGCAGTAGTGTTTCTCCATAAACTAAGTGAACTAAGTGAATGCTAACAGGACAGTGAACAAGACGACACTGCACTGCATTCATCCAGCAGGTGTGAGATTGGGTTGCAAGGATAACCTACCAGAGCTGTACTACTCTGCTGGCCATTCCAGCTAGCATGGGTCTTCTTGTCCTTGACCTCTAACTTTTGAGTACAAATAAATTAAGATTTCAAACTGTTTTCTTTAGACTTCTACTCTTTCTTTTTCCTGTCCTATAAACATTGCTATTTCAATACTTATTAAATGATTTAGTATTATGTGACATACAAGAGACTTCCTGAACTACCATTCTTTTTGAACTAAAAATTTAATTCTGGCTTTTCTATTTATAGAAGTCACAGCAATGGTGTTCATATGAATGGCGCAAGATGTAAGATTCTCAGGGTATGTGTTACATACAGCACAGAGGGTGTTGTGAAGTAATTCCTTAATTTTCTGAAAATAAATCTCTCCAACTATCTATTCTATTAAATATGTCATTATCATCCAAAATCTTTGGAAAAAAGCTTCATTTGGTGCCAGATAGTGCTGAGAAATTTGTGCACAGGTTGAGTGTAACAGGAAGGGATTTTGAAAGAACCTGTTTTGCATTGCATGTTTTCGGTGTTTTAATTTGTCCTAACCTTAGTAAAATGCATATGTATATCATCAGTTTGATGTTTTACCGGTATATAAATCTTTACTTTCTAAATACTGGGCCAGGCTTTATAGTAAACACCAAGGGAAAACAATACCAGGGACAATATGACTCCTTCCCAATGGGAAGTGCACCACTGTGTAGCAGGGAAAAGGGTGGCTTTCTTTTTCTTCTTTTTAACTAGTGAGAATTCCATGGAGAATATAGGATGCTTATATATCCTTGAAGAGTAGATTTATTTTAAACAACTTTTTAAAAAAAATTCTACAAAAAAACTATAGACCAAGAGTGCTGGGATTTAGCTCAGTGGCATTGTACCTGCCTTGCAAGCGCAAGGTACTGAGTTCAATTCCCAGTACAAAAAAAAAAAAAAAAAAAGTATAGACCAAGAAACAGAGCTATCCCGGGAAAATCCAGCCAACTTCAGAGGTGTGTGTTGATGTCCTAAGCTGGAAGGTGTCCTCCATGCTGACCAACTATCTGCCACTGACATCATAAAATCATCATAAAAATGATGCACTTATAGCCCAGCACTCTCTTTTTTCCCACCATGAACACTGGGCACTTCTTTAGACCTCTTTCTTCCACTCATTAAAACAAAACAAAACAAAATATAGTAAATGAACAAATGAATGGAAGATGTGAGCAGTTTTTTTCAGGCCAAGAGATCCAGTAGAAAAACACTGACTCTTGGTCATGGACCACTGGCCTGATTCAGGTTGCTCAAGCCCCAAGAGGAGGGTATCCTGTGTGATAACTGTGTGATAATCTTTTTCTGTACTGGGGATCCAACTCAAGCTCTTGTGCTTTCAAAGCAGGCTGTGAAACCACTAAGCTAAATCCCTAGCCCGATAACTGGAGTTTCAGAGATATGATTTCTATCATGTTTACCTTGGTGATATTTACTGAGAACAATCTTGGATCGCTATCTCTCGGCAGGAGTTTCCCTTATCTTCTTAGAAGATTGTTCTGATTAAGGAAAATTGTTTCAGGGGAAGAGATAAATTCAGGTGAGGCTGGCAGCAATCTAAGACTGCTGACTGGAACTTGTACTTTATTTGTGACCTAATTGTGTCTCCTGTTTTACTTCAAATACTTTTTTGATTGAAGAGAGAGCTGTAAGTTTAGCATTTTTATAAAGAACATTCAAAATTTAAAAGAGACTCCACAAAATGGAGAATGGTAAATAGCTTTGTGTTTATGTCCTTTAGTATTCAGAGGATCCAATTTAATCTTAAAAATGCAATTAAAATGTAAGTGCTTTGTGCCCAGTTTAAGGGAATAGGTAGGAGGAGATGGCACAATGCATAACGTGCCATCAAAATAGCTGTGGAAGATTTGAGAATTTTAATGTATGGTCTCTGCCATCACGAGTAAGAGAAGATATAATCACAGGAAATACAAAGTTTATATGGCAATAAATTAAGGGATTCAGCAATTTAAATTTAAAGACCCGCCGAAAACCTCATTTTAATTGCAAATTACATAATTGCACTTTCATGCTTTACAATAAGTGAGATGAGTTTCTTTCCAAGTTGTTCTTCTCTTGGAGAGGCTACGTGACCTAAGTTCGAGCTGCAAGCCAGAGCCCAGCACCTCTGGCAAAAGCATTGTTATTCCAGAGCTGCGCAGCCATACGTGCCTCTTAGGTTGGGTGGACTGAGAAAAGTCTGTCTTGAATTAACAATAGAACATACTGTTATTACAGATGACTAAACTTTGACATGAAGGATAGGTTTTGTCTTTTCCAACATCATGAAAGCAAGTTATATTTCTCCAATAAATGAATGAGTATTAACTTTTAGGTAATTGTAGACTGGTATTTAAAATTACACATGGGTATTTTAAGTATTTTGGGGGAGCTCAAAGCTTGGCTTAAAGACAAGAATTTTAGGGTAGATGCTGTGGAGTGGGGAAGGAGATAATGAATGCTTTTTATTGCCTAATATCTAACCAGTATTAGCTTTGGGTATTATTCTCTGACTATCAAGCGTGCCAAACCATACAAATTAGTCCTGAGCTTAAAATCATTTTAATAGATGAGATTTGTTGGGAGGGGGGTGAACTGTACCACTGTTGTTTGAAATATCGGGAGGCTAATTTATTCAGTGAAGTATAAACTCAAGCTATAATTCAATTCACTGCTGATATTTAGATATGTTCAGGAATGCCTGAAAAGTTGGTAAAATAGTGACTTCTATTCATTCACCTTCTTTGATTGGGAAAATATCTGTGTAGAAAAAGAGGAAGAGGGGGACTAGGATGGGCATCATGTTGTTTGACCTAAACATGGGTCCCACAGTTAATCCATTTACATCTCTGCTCAGCTCCTGGTCATTTCTTCTTCTTTGAATTTTATTTCTGTTTCCTACAGAGCAACATTCTAAAGACATCTCCATATTACATACATCCTTAGATGTGAAGTGCCCAACCTAGTCAAGATGGGTCATTCTGATTTTCCTTCCTGCTACTGGAAATGAGGAAGTTCTAGGGGTCATCAAGAAGTCACTCCATGGGGTAAATCACACAAACCCTTGAGTTGTACTCATAGCGATACAGTCTGTTACATAAAAGAAAAGCAGAAAAAGCTGGTTAGCAGAGAGAAAAAGAAGAGTGAAGCATATATACCAGAGACAAGGTCACAAGCTTTACTGTGGTTGGTGGTGAAGAAGGGTAGCTTGCAGAGGAGAAGGGCAGGTTTACACTTCATGTGGAACCACTTGGTTCAGAGAGAAGTACTCCATGACGTGGTAAGTAGTGGAAGTGTTCAAGAGTACTCAGAAGTGAGGTTGAGTACAAGTCAACAGATGCCAAAGGAAAATGGTGCTGATAGATTGACTTATGAAAATCACCTGGAGATCTCAAGGCTTAAGTGTGTAAGATTTCTTTTATGAGAGGAAGACTAGTGAGCCACTAAATTTTGGACAACTAGTACAGTATTGTAGTGATTTCTATAGTACTCCTGATTGGTTAAACTTGTAACCTTATAAGAACAAGAAGTTATGTTCCCAAAGTAATTGCTTTGAGAGTGGTCAGCAAAGAAAAAAGCACAGTGATTGCTTTTCATTCAAATGTACTAGTATGTTGGAATAAACGTCATCCAACTTCCCAGTGGCTTTGGTAAATTTGGCTAAATCACTTGCCTTCTCAATATCTTTGTTTATTTGTAAAATGAGGAGTCTGGACAAGATGGCTTATGAGGTGTTACTGTGTCTGAAATCTTTATCTCCATGAACTATGAATATACTACATTTTTTCTTTCAAAATCATTCACAAAAAATATTTTGTGGTAGCTAATTTATTTATTTTGTGTTTTCCCTATGCTTGTAATTTTTTTCCCTGTGTATTTTTTCCTATGCATTTTATTGTAAATCAACATGTGCTACAATCTTACTTATAAGCTGAAGCACAAAGGAATAATTTCTTACTAGAAAATTTCAAAAGAGTAGGTTCTTTACTATGGATGTTTTTTAAAAAAAGCAGTGAGCAGAAATGAATCTTTGCTCTATGAGGTATGGGCCCTGAAAGCTATTATAAACATTCCTCTGGTACATGTCAGTGGCTCTGTGTTGGAAAGAAGTCATTTAGCTGCTGTTGAAAATCTGATTTGTGTTTGCTGAAGTAGTCCAGGAGCCCCGTTATGAAAACCTTCCTGAAGCTCTTACCAACAATGAAAGTGCTCCAATAGAGTCCTGAAAAATGAAAGGCTGAGCAGCGAAAGAGGATAAAAAATACACGTAAATCTTTGAGAGGCTACAGAACATTATGCCCTTCATAAATCCCTAGCTTGCCAGAGGAGTCAAAAGAAAACAAAAGTGGAGACACAAGGGTGCAAAAAAAAAAAAAAAAAAAAAAAAAAAAATTAAAAAAAAAAAAAAAAAAAAAAAAAAAAAAAAAATTTCCACTGAAGAAACAAAATGAATCAGAAATGCTGTAAAAGGCTATCACATGTGGAATCAGCAGGATGGTTTTGAACTGGCCTTAGGAAAACCTTGAAGGAGGCACAGTGTGCTCAGAACTGTCTCCCTCTAAATAGTCCAGGCCTTCTTTTCTGAGATATCATTTGTGTGTGTGTGTGTGTGTGTGTGTTTGTGTTAAAACACTGTCTCAGATGCACGGTTGTGGCTTGAAAATGAATTACAAAAGCACAGCTTGTACTATAGAATTAGAGTTCTTCAGTATTTTGAATTACTATTTTTGTTTAAGCCAAAATTCAAATATATTCTATAAAATATATAGATGTAAGTAGTTAAAAAGCTAGATACACTAGATTAGTAAGTGAAGGAAGGGAGGGAGAGAACTAAAGGAAATGCTGAAAAACTACCAAAAATCTGCTGGAAACATTTATAAATGTGACTTTTAAAAATTAATTAATTAAAAAAAATTTTTACCATTGAAGAGATTGTACTGAATGCTGAGAATCATGTGGAATAAATGTCCATCCTTTGGGTGAAAAGTGGAGGTTTTTAATGCATTGAGCATCAGGGAACAATATCACTTAGTAGTTAAAGATTTGCATGTAGATGTGGGTTTAAACCAGAGATGCCATGCTTGTGGTTGTGCTAAGCATCGGTTTCTTTCTTTCCAAGTTATCCCAGACGTGTCAAAGAGTTGCACTGACAAGTAGCAATGAAAAGTTTTCAGATTCTGCATATGATCTTTCTGTGCCTGGCTTGTTTCACTTAGCAGATTGATCTTCAGTTCTATCCATAGAGCAAATGACGGAATTTCACTATTTTTAATGGCTGAGTAACATTCTACCACGTATATGTACCATAGGCTTTTAGACTTACATTAGTTGATGGTCACTTTGGCTGTTTCCATTTTGGCTATTACGAACAGTGCTACAATGAACATAGGGATGCAGCTGTGTTCTTGACATACCAACTTCATTTCCTTTGGATATATACCCAGTAGTGGGTTTCTGAATCACATAATAGTTCTATTTTTAGAACTTAATGTTTTGAGGAACCTCTATGGTTTTCCATAATATTGGAGTAATTTGCATTCCCATCAACATTTTGCAAGGGTTCACTTTCCTCCATATCCTCACCAGCACTTATTGTCATCAGTCTTGATAATAAACATTTTAACAAGGGTGAAGTGATATCTCATTTTGGCTTTGTTGTGCCTTTCCCCGATAGTGATGTTTAACACATTTTCATATTTCTATTGGTCCATGTGTGTTTCTTTTTTGTTTGTTTGTTTTTGTTTTTGTTTTGGTACCGAGGATCGAACTCGGGTCCTTGTGCTTGCGAGGCAGGCCACTGAACCTCTGAGCTAAATCCCTGGCCCCTGTATGTCTCTTTTTTAGAAATTTCTGTTTAGGCCCATTACTCATTTTAAAAAATGGGTTAGGGCTGGGTATTTAGTTCAGTGGTTCTGGCAGCAGCTTTGCTAGTGCAAGGATCTGAGTTCAATCCCCAGTACCAAAAAAAAAAAAAAAAAAAAAAAAAAAATTTAAAAATGGGTTATACAGTTTTTGTTATTGATTTTTTTTGGAGTTCTTTATATATTTTGGGTATCAACTCCATCAGACGTATAGTTTGCAATTTTCTTCTCTCATTCTGTAGGTCGTTTCTTCACTTTGTTTATTATTTCCTTTTCTACGGAGAAGCTTTTGCTTTGATATAATCTCGTGTCTTATATTTGTTTTGTTTTCTGTTCTTTGTTGGGGGGGGGGTCTTCTCCAAAATGTTTTTTGCAGTGGCCTGAAGCACTTCTATGGTTTCACAGTTTCCGGTCTTACATTTAAATCTTTAACCCACTTCAAATTGATTTGTAAAACTGGTGAGAGATGGGTGTTTAGTTTCATTCTGCATGTGTATAGCCAATTTATTCAAAACACTGTCCTTTCTTCAATGGGTGTTCTAATCATCTTTGTTAAACTCCTTTGGCTGTACATGCATGGGTTTACTTCTAGGTTCTTTACTCTGTTTCACTGGTCATGTATTGTTGGTCCTAGAGTAAGCATTTTTTGCTTATTTTCTCATTTGAGCCTTAGAACGACCATCTGAGGCAGATATTATTAAGCCCTTGTCATAGATGAGGAACCTGATGAGCAGAAAGATGAAGTCCCTTGCCAAAAGTCATAGTTCTAGGACTCTGAGTCTTGAGCACTTTAACACAGTTGGGATTTTGATCAGAGGAGCCAGAGAAAAATCAATGAAAATGCAAATGGCACTCTGCTGTTGTCACTCTTCTCTTCACCAGCCCTTCTAAGGCCAGGTGTCTCGTGGCACTGGAAATACCATAGCAGGAGTGGTGCTCTGGGTAGTTGTCATGACTGAGGTCAGTTTTTTTGCCAGCTCCATTTAAACTGATCCGTGAGTTAGGCCCTAAGTGAATGGCATCTGTTATAAACGTGACATGAGACTTCCTATCAGGACATTATCCTGTGATTATAATCAGAGGCACTTTCAACCTCTCCTCATCTATGCTATCTCAGTGATTCAAAATCAATTTTGAAGGTTGTGAAAACTCCTGAGCTTTGCATCCTCATAACGGATTGTTATTCTCTGCCTGCGGAAGTGTTCTCCAAACCACATAGTCACCAGGAGGGACTTCGTATCTGCTGCTGTTGTTGCCAGATTGTAGGTCAGACCCGAGGCCTTTGTACTTGTGACTCTTGTTTACAACTGTGATTTTTCAGAGCTGGGTTTTGTAGGGTGATTTTTCTCCTTCTCAATCAATCAGCTAATGTTTTTCAGTGTTTCCTATAAATTCACTATGAAGATATACCACATCATGGTTTTCATCTGAAGGACTTAATAGGCTTCCCAAAGGAAGGTCAGGGAGGTTCGATTTGTCTATAACCATCTATGACTGTTTGCTTTCTTTCATCCACTTTTTAATCTGTATGACTGAAGAAAGCAAATCAGTCAGGGAATGGTAAAGTTTTTTGATTTGTGTCAGATGTTACAGCAACATAGCATGCTGCTAGACTGAGAGAAATCTAAGGTATCAATAGAGGATGATTCTGAATTCCTTTTCTGATCTTCCAAATTTCCTAAAAGACAGAATAGGCAAAATTTAAAAGTCCTAGCATTGAAATCGTAACTTCAAACATGAGGCCTTAGTCTTGTAGTCTTGGATCCTGTAGTGAGTAGATGTGTAATCTTAAGTCAGTTAATCTCCCTTCATCTTTTACAGTATTCTTTTCTATGAAATGAAGGGATTATAATGTGTCAGGAATTATATGCCTATTACATTTCTTTACAACTAAGAACTTCGGAGACCACTGTCCTAGAGACTTTCAATAAATTATTGTGGCAGGTATGTGAACTTGGCAGCTGGTGCAACCTCTGTTCATTTTGAAACTTCAGTTCTTTAAGAGGAGGCAGCTCATTTGTGCTCTACACCAGCTAAGGACAGGCAGTGCCTTTGACCAAGGGCTATGTGGCCCCATCAGTGGCCTGTGATACCCCTTAAACTGATGGCCACCAGACCGTACAAGAGTTCAGACACATCTAACAATAATCATGGCTTAATGAAAAGAGATTCAGAACTGGGGAGTAATACTCCCCTCTCTGATGTTAATGCAGAACATTGCTCTAGACAAGTTACTTACACTGTCAATGTTAGGTTTTCTCCTTGGGCCAGAAGTGAAAAAAATCATGTCAATTCTAATCACCTTCTCAGATTGATGTGAGTGTTGTCTCCACACTCTCTTGCACTGTCCCCAGGGATTAAACTACCTTTAACATTGATAGCATTTGTGACGGCAAGATCTCTTGTGCTCAGAATTGATGTGTCACTCACTGGCCTGGAAAACTTTTAACTTGTTACTTCTCTACTCGAACACCTTCTACTGCTCCAAATGCTTGGTGGGAGTAATCTGAAAGATGCGAAGCATCACAACCCCGGGTACTGACAAGTCATAGAGATGGTCTAGAATGAACATCTGCCAGATCAGTAGTCCTCAAATGTGTCATACAGGGCCTTCACACTCCCATCTGTGCACTCTTATTTCTTTTCTTTTTTTTTTCATTAAGTTTATTGGTACTTTTTAGGTATACAGTCGTTACATTCAGTATTGGGATCATGTACCTTTACACGACAGATCTTGGTTCTTATTTTTTCCTCATTCCCCTGCCCTCCCTTCACCCCTCCAACCTCCCCTATTTACAAAGACTTCGTTTCCATTTCTTCCTTCTCTCATATTTTTTCTTTTCCCTTGTTTCCTTTCCCCTCCCTTCCCACTTCCCCTACTCCTTTACCCTTTTTCTTCTTATTTCACACTATCAATTATACAATTTGAACCTTATTTACACTTTTAGTTTTTCACACCAGAGAAACTATTCTATACACGTGTGTCCTATTTATTTCACTTAAGAGTATGGCCTCAGTATGCATCCATTTAGCTATAAATGACTAGTTTCTCATTCATGTTTTTTTTTCATTGAGTTTATTGGTACATTTTAGGTATACAGTACAGTTACCTTCATCATTGGGATCTTGTACCTTTTCATGACAGGTCTTGGTTCTCATTTTTTCCCCTTGTCCCTGCCCTCCCTTCACCCCCTCCTCCCCTCCCCTTTTACAAACACTTTATTTCCATTTTTTCATTTTCTCATTTTTTTTCTTTACTATTTAACAGTCGATTATCTCATTAGGATCTTATGTACTATTATAGTTTTTCACACCAGAGAAACTATTTGGTATTTACACATGTGTAATTTATTTATTTCACTTAGGAGTATATTCTCAATATACTCAGGAATGAATCTGATTTCTCATTCTTTATGGCTGAGTAGTATTCCATTTTATAGAAAAACCACATCTTCTTGATCCACTTTCCAAATGATGGGCAAATGGGCTGCTTCCAAGTTTTAGCTATTACAAACTGTGCCGCTATAAACATAGGTGCACATATATCACTGTGATATGATTCTTTAATTCTTTTGGAAAGATACCCAGCAGAGGGGAGGCTGGGTCAAATGGAACCTCTAGTCCCAGCTCTCTGAGGTGTCTCCATATTGACTTCCATAGTGGTTGCACCAGTCTGCACTCCCACCAATGGAGTTTCTCATTCTTTTTCACTCATTTCTTTAGGCATTTCCACAAGGGGCTGTCTATGGAATCATCTAAAGCCATTAGCCTGGATTTCCAATCTCTTTTTTTGTTTGTTTGTTTTTTGGGTACCAGGGATTGAACTTGGGACCTTGCACTTGTGAGGCAGGTGTGGTACCACTGAGCTACACCCCCGGCTCTTTGACTAACTTGTAAAAGCACAGCTTCAATTTTTCTATAGACTTTGTAAATCCAGTCATTTAGATGAGTTTTTAAATGTGGTTTATTTTCCTAAAAGTCTAAATAAAATACATATTACTTTGGACAAAAGTTGGGAATAAACAAACACACAGAATAATTTTGTTTCAGCTGTTAATTTCTAAAATTAGACCTAGAGGTGATGCACTTATGGACTAAATTTAAGCAGAACCTATTTTCATGTTGTGAACAACACTCTTCCTAACTACTTCAAATGATTCTTGCAAAACCCAAATAAAGACAATGAGAAATAAAGCAAAAGTAATACCAGCAGCAAGCAATGGCCATACTTCTGATTCTTTTTTAAATGCCCCAGAGATCAGCACAGTTGTGCTGGGTTCAACAAAAGAGGAAGGTGGCAGTGAATTGTAAGTGACTCCAGAGTCCAAGGTAATTAAGACTCTCTTCCCCTGCCCTAACTACTGCCCTGCTGCAGCTTACCCAGAATCCTCTCTGGTTCTTGTGGTGGGGAGAAGAGCATGACAAGGGGCAAGTTGGAAGGATGTAACTTTGTCTTTTCTTCCACATGAAGCTGGGAAAGTAGCAGATCCCCTCTTGCCCACCAATAAAGAAATAGAATTGATTATTCTGTAGATGGCATTTTCTTTTTCAGTAGCAAACCAATCAGCATCCTGCTGTGATGGCAAGAGATGCTAAATTGCAGAGCCTGCTGCCTGCACTTAGGTCCCAAAATAACTGAGCATTATCTTCACTGGGGACTGGGTCATTGGTCCTAATGTTTCCACCAAATGGAAATTTAGGGATTACACCAAATGTAACTTAGGGATTACACCATGTCTGACTGAATTACAAGTGTAATTTCAAGAGAAAAATCTTTGGTTTAGCCAGAGCAAAAATATGTTTTAAGAAAGTATAAATTTATTGATCAACTAAAACTTTGGGCTCAACACCTTCAATTGTGCAAAACCCGCAGAAATAGACACATATAGGAATATATAGTATTCCTATAATTGTTCACCTTTTTTTGTACTTGAATATGCCCAACTTCAAACCTGTTTTGGTGCTGGGAAAACAGGAGTTGAGATATAATTATTATCAATTTAATTATCTTAGTAGAAATCAAATAAACATTATGGAATAGAAGCCATATGTCTAAAACTATATTAGCAACTCAGCCTCTTACATCAAGAATTGACCTTGTCTTTCCTGGTCTCTCTTTTTTTTTTTTTGGTACCGGGGATTGAACTTGGGTCCTTGCGCTTGCAAGGCAGGCCACCGAACCGCTGAGCTAAATCCTGGCCCCCTTTCCTGGTCTCTTATTCTCTTGCTTTCCATAGGGTTCTGCTTGTTCCCCAGTTCTGAGTACCCTGCTCTGCATTGCACCACCGTGATTGTATGCTTGTGCTCAGCCAGCATGCAAGATGTGAAACTGGAAGAAAAGTTCAATCTGGAAACATTAATGCTGCTGAGGCCATTGCAGATATGATTTAAATATGGTGGGATCCAAACATATGTTGAAGATGCTTTTGAACCCAATGGGAAGCATCATGATGACCAACACTGGTAATGACATTTTTCAATAGGTTCAAGTCCAGCATTCAGGGGCCAAGTTCATGAATTGTAATTAGCTGGACATGGGATGAAGGGTTTGAGGATGGAACCACATCAGTAATTATTCTTATGGGAAAGATGTTGTCTGTTGTTGAGCACTTACAAGGTCAGCAGATACACTCAATGGTGGTGATCAGTGCTGACCACAAGGGACTGGATGATACGATCAGCACTGTAATCTAGAAAATCAGTACCCGTTGATGTCAATAACTGTGATATGATGTTAAACACCATCAATGGCTCCATTACTATCAAAGCAATCTGTTTCCTCTTTGGCTTGCAACATTGTTCTGGACACTTTCAAGACCATACAGTTTAAGAATTGTTGCAAGAAGATTGACATCAAGAAATACCTGATTGGAAATTGGACGTGGTGGTGCACGCCTGAAATCCCAGCACTCGGGAGGCTGAGGCAGGAGGATCGCCGTGAGTTCGAGACCAGCCTGGGCTACACAGTGAGTTCCAGGTCAGTCTCAACTGCATAGTGAGACCCTGTCTCAAAGAAAACAAAACAAAACAAAAAAAAGACATGCATGAGTGGAAAAGATACCTGGGGCATCACTGAAGACTTATGTGTTTCAAGTGGAGTCATGATTAATAAGCATGTGACCCATCCACAAATGTAGCATGGTATGAGGGACCTTCCCACTGTGCTGCTGAATTATTCCCTGGGATATGAGAAAAGAGAAAGCCAGGCTGTCATTGGATTACATGGGAGGAAGACCACCCAAATCCTCCAAATGGAAGAAAAATACATCTAGCAACTCTCTGAGGACATTATCCAATTGACTCTTGATTTGGTCATCACAGAAAAGGGTGTCTCAGCTTTAGATCTGCACCGCCTCATATAGGCCAGTATCACAGCTATCCACAGGCTCTGGAAGACAGGCAAACATCTCATTGCTAGAGCTTGTGGGACTGTGATAGTCAGTCCACCAGAGGAAACGAGGAAAGATGATGTTAGAGCAAGAGGAGGTCTGACGGAAATCAAGAAAATTGGGCATGAATCATTTACCTCCATCACTGAATGTAAAGACCCCACGGCTTGCACCATTCTCCTCAGGGAAGCAACAAAGTGATTCTCTTCCAGGTAGAATGATACCTCCAGAGTGCTATGCAAGTATGTTACAATGTGCTCTTCAACCCTCAGTTGGTGCTAGAAAATGGAACCTCTGAGATGGTTGGAGCCCATGCCTTGACAGAAAACTCCAAGAGTATGAGTGTTGTTGAACAATGCCTATATGGACCTGTTGCCAGTCTCTGCAGGTCAAACTTCATCCCTTAATCCACCACAGGTCTACTTGCCTCCCTTTGGTCCAAATACACACAGGAAAACTGTGAGATTTGGGGTGTAAATGGTGAGACAGTGGCCTTGGTGGACAGAACAGGGCACATGGGAGCCACTGTCTGTGAAGCTGCAACCATACAAGATGGCAGAGAAATAGAATTTTGCCACTGAAGACTGATGACTTTGCCTCAGGCCACAAACAGAAGGGTAGGCAAGGCAAGGATAATGATGCTGGCTAGTAGAGAATGGCAACAAGGTGACTTCAGTGTCCCCTTTTGCTGAGCCAGTGTGCCAGGAGCACTGTGGAAGTCTTTGTTTGGAAAGTGTCATGTTAAGGATTAGCCCCTAGGCCCTTTCTGTCCCGGCTTAGTTTACCTAAGGCTATTGTAAGGTTTCTATTTAGTTTGCTTCCAGTGGTGAAGTCTAAATCATTTAAAAAAAATTAAAGAATTAACTTAATTTTCCCCAAACTTACTGTTCTATTTATTTGGGTAGAAGGGTTTTCTTTCCTTAAACTGTGAGGTATTCTCTCTACTGGTGACCTTTGATATAAATATATGTTAATCTGTACCTGTTTCAAATTCTATATCTCAGCATTTGGACTCCCAATTAACTTCCTCCCACTAAACCATCTTCCATGGTTTCTCAATCAGTTTTTCAACTCTTTCATTATATCTTTCCTCCATACTCACAGCATGTATGTATAACTCAGATTCCTGGGATTTATTAATGGTATTTCCTTCCAGGTAATTTTTTCTTTACCTTCATTGCATTATTTCACATCTGTCTAAAGGCTAACATCCTACACAAAAGCTTGTCAGATGTGTTACATCTATATAGATGACAAAGAAAAACATACTGTGCTGTGTTAGGAGGGTGAATCTGATGTTAAGTGGTCTTACCACAAAAAAATAAATTAAAATAAAATAAAACTTGCTTTAACAAAATTAAGAGGCAAATCAAAACAAGAGAAGGGTAGATTCAAGAAACATGGAATAATGTTACAGAATGGCAGGTGCCACTGGTCTCTAAGGCAACCAGACCAAACTAACATGGAAGTTTTCTAGGAAGAATTTAAACACAAAGTCCAATATATAGCTACTTACATTTTTTTAATGCTTAAATACATCCCCATAGAACCAGCTTTTATTTTCTGGTATTCTGTAAACTAGCCTGGGTCTTCCCATAAACTACAAATACACCTGTAGATAAAAATGTGTCAACAAACAAACTAAACACAACACAAAACCAAAGTAGGACACAGATATCATATGCCGATTCAAACTGTTGTTTTACAAATAAACTCTGATTTCCTCAATTCAACACAGAGTTTTACTTGTTAGCTTTTTTCCCCCCACAGGTGAGTCTTTGTACACTTTCTGTGACTATGTGTCCATAGGTAAGGTTGTGACAAGAAGCCAGGGAGCCTTCAGTACCTCCTCATCCTGTCCCTTGCCCAAGAAGTGTTTACAGCCTTCTTCCTCTGTTGATATTTGCCCTTTATGGCTCCTCTGATACTAGGAAAGGGGTCTATAACGTGGGCATTTGCCCATCCTAGGAGCACATCTTTGACAAGAAGCACATTGTTCTTTCTCATTCCCTTCTTCCCACCAAAGAAGATGGACAAATCCTCTCCAAAATTGGCACCACTGTTTTAATTTTCATCATTTTAAGACTTTTTGAGGCTGTTACTCTCAAAACCCCTGGCAAAGCTGACTTGCGAAAATGCGTAGAAACCTTGTCAATAGAAATCACATCAGTTTCTTTTTAATCTCTTCACCAATGGGAAAAACAGTCACAGCATTGTCGGTTTGGCTGCTTCAGAGAAGAGGTAATGTGGATAGATCTTATGACCTTAAAAATACCCTTGTCTCTTGATCTTGTAGTGAATTTGTTGTGTTGATCAATCAGATGAATTAAATCAAGGACTCCAGCACCAATGTGATTTCATTTTGTCATAGTGTTAGCTTAGGATTTTCTTTATGTTTTAAATAAATCAAAGTTAATATGATTTGATTTTAAATTTCAGCTGGGAAGGAACTTTTGTACCTGTTTGTGTGCCAGTTAGGTAGGCATTACAAACTTTTTTTTTTTTTTTGGTGCTGGGGATCGAACTCGTGTCCTTGAGCTTGTGAGTTAAGTGTGGAACCACTGAGCTAAATCCCCAGCCCAATTTATAAACTTTGGTAAGGAGTTTTTTAAGAAAACAGGTGTCAGTGCTGAAATTAATTTCCAATTGATAAATGCAATGAAATCTTCTTTACTCATTACAGTTAAGTTAAAGCTTTCAGAAGTTTGGTGTTATTGGACTCAGTGTAATATACATTAGCATTATTTTGAAGGCTCACTGTGCTTCAATGACTTTTAGGCTGAGAGTCAAAAAGCCTTCATTGACTACAAACTAAATACGTGACATTCAGGATTCCTTTCTGGATTTTGATTTTTTTTCATTAGTAAAATGAAAGGGTTGTACAAAACTATCTCTGAGACCAATTTCTAGAAATATATGATTTTATATTTCTTATGCTTGTCATAGGAAATTATCAGTAAAACAGGGAAATACGTACTGGTTCAGAACTCTCACTTAAAAAATGAGTACAGGTGACTACCTGCAAATTGATAATCTAGGGTAATACTCCATCGTACATACTCTGCAACAAACGAGGGTAACCTTGAGACATTTTTAGGTAAGTGGGTGCACCTTGAGAACATAATTTTAAGTGAAATAAATTTGACACACATCACATCACACTGTTTCTTTTGTGTGAGAAACCCAAAGGGTAAATGAAGACCAAACTGGATAGATTGGTCTTTATTTAGGATAGATATGGAGGATAGATATTGGGAAACAGGGAGAAAGTGTTCAAATGGGAAGAGGAACAAGGGAAGAGGGTAGGGGAAGAAACAAAAGGAATAAGGATAAAAATTTTTTAAAAAAATGCAAGGAAAACAATAGAAACAAAGTTTTGTAAATGGAGAGGGGAAGAAAGATTAAAAGGAAGGGAGGGGAATGGGGACAGAAAAGAATTAAGATAGAATGTGTATAGGTACAAATTTCCTATGATGAATGTGATAAGTATGTGCATCAGAAGTATACCAATAAAATTAATTGAAAATTGATAATCTAGGTAAAAATGATTTATGTGTCCTTGATGAAATTATTGTAGTTAAACAAGCATGAAATAAATCTAGTTCCAATGTTTTTCCTTTTGAGTATCTTTGATTCACAATTTTTCAATCTTGTAGTTCTTTATTAATACTATATTGGCCATTTTTTTAGCGACAAGGTCTTTCCGTGCTGTCCAGGCTGGCCTTGAACTTGTGATCCTCCTGCCTCAGTCTCCCAAGTGGCAGGTATTACAAGCACATGACTATGCCCATTGTGGATTCATATTTGTGTATTAACTAAGTTCTTGACCTTCATTTATCATTTAATAATAACAGTAACCATATAGAGAGGGCTTATTTTGAGCTACTTGCTTCTTATAAGCCTTTCTTGAACATTTTCTTGTTTGGTTCTCACACTGTCCCTACAAGATGATCCCTGTCAGGATCACAGATATATTAAACAATATACCTTTTTTTGGGGGTTGGGGATCGAACTCAGGCCCTTGCTCTTGCAAGGCAGGCGGCAGAACCACTGAGCCAAATCTCTGGCTATTAAACAATATACTAAGGCACAGTAGGTCTTGATAATTTTCAAGGTAATAAAATTAACAAGTGACAGATTTTTTGGGGTTGCACATTAGCTAGATTTATTATTTCATTGTAATAGTTGGGAATGTCTGTGACCTATTGTTTAAAAAAGCTCCAGTAATTTTAAGACATTTTATGGCCATGTTCCATTTTGTTTTCTATTTATTTTTTTCCTCATTGAGTTTATTGGTACATTTTAGGTATACAGTACAGTTACATTCATCATTGGGATTGTGTACCTTTACATGACAGGTCTTGGTTCTCATTTTTTTTCCTCCTTATCCCTGTCCTCCCTTCATCCCCTCCTCCCTTCCCTATTTACCAACACTTTATTTCCATTTTTTCGTTTTCTCATATTTTTTTCTTTCTCCTTATTACCTTTCCCCTGCCCTTTCCATTTTCCCTACACCTTTAGCCCTTTTCTTTTTATTTCATATTGTCAATTATTCCATTAGGTTCTTGTGTACCAGTATAATTTTTTTCACACCAGAGAAACTATTCAGTATTTATACATGTGTGACTTATTTATTTCACTTAGGAGTATATCCTCAATATGTATCCATTTTCCTATGAATGAATCTAATTTCTCATTCTTTATGGCTGAGTAGTATTCCATTTTATAGAAAAACCACATCTTTTTGATCCAGTTTCCAAATGATGGGCAAATGGGCTGTTTCCAAGGTTTAGCTATTACAAATTGTGCCACTATAAACATAGGTGCACATATATTACTGTGATATGATTCTTTTAATTCTTTTGGAAAGATACCCAGCAGAGGGATGGCTGGGTCAAATGGAACCTCTAGTCCCATACTGAGTATCTCCATATTGATTTCCATAGCAGTCTGCACTCCCACCAACAATGGAGAAGGGTACCTTTCTCCCCACAACCCCACCAACATTTTTTATTGATTGATTTCTTCTTCTTCTTCTTTTTTTTTTTTTTTTTTTTTTTGGTACCAGGGATCGAACTTGGGTCCTTGTGCTGGCAAGGCATGCGGTAGAATCACTGAGCTAAATCCCCAGCCCTGGTTGATTTCTTGATAGTAGCTGCTCTTTGTGGGGTGAGGTGGAATCTCAGTGTTGTTTTCATCTGCATCTCTCGAATGACTAGTGATGTGGAACATTTTTTCATATATTTACTTGCTGCTTTTACTTCTTTGTCTGAAATGTCTGTTCACTTCAGATGCCCATTTTTGAATTGTGTCTTTATATTTGGGGGGGTGATTGTTTTGAATTCTTTATATATTCTAGATAAGAGTCCTTTGTCTGAGGAGCAGCTGGTAAAATTTTTTTCCCATATTGTAGGTTGTCTCTTAGTTCTGTTGATGGTTTCTTTGGCAGTGCAGAAGCTTCTTATTAAGATGAGATCCTAGTTGCTGTTTCTTTCTGTTAGTTCCCATGCTAGTGAGGATTTGTTCACTTTTCCTATGCCAGTGTCTTCAAGAGTTCTGCCTAACTTATCTTCCAGAAAATTTAGTGACCCTTTTTTAATATTTGGATCTTTAATCCACTTGGATTTTAGTTTAGTGCATGGTGAAAGATAGAGGTCTAGTTTTAATCTTTGGCAGGTTGAGATCCAGTTTTTCCAACACCATTTATTAAAGAGGCTATCTTGCCTCCAGGGAAGATGGTTGGCTCCTTTGTGAAAGATGAGGTAGCTGAGTGCACCTGGAGTTGTTTTTGTGTCTTCCAGACTATTCCACTGATCCTCAGGTCTGTTTCTTTGCCAGTACCGCTGTTTTTATCTCAGTGGCTTTGTAGTATAATTTCAAATTGGGAATTGTTACATCTGCTGCCATGCAAATAACAGATTTTTTAAAACTTGAGGTCATCGGGATTCAAAGGCATCCTGTGAACTATTGTGTCACTTTGCTTATATTTTTTCATAAATGTTTTGGTAAATGTGCTACCACCTTTTTTCCATTTTCTAGTCACTTTATGTTATGGGCAAATTCCTATGTTGAAATGCTACCTCCCATAAGACACATGTGTAAATGCCTAATAGTTTCTCTGGTGTGAAAAACTAAAAGTGTAAATAAGATCCAGTTGTATAATTGACAGTGTGAAATAGGAAGAAAAGGGCTAAAGGTGTAGAGGAAATAGGAAGGGTAGGGGAAAGGTAATAAGGGAAAAAAAATAAATAGGAGAAAATGAAAAAAATGGAAATAAAGTGTTTGTAAATAGGGAAGGGAGGAGGGGGTGAAGGGAGGACAAGGATAAGGAGAAAAAAAATGAGAACCAAGACCTCTCATGTGAAGGTACAAGATCCCAATGATGAATGTAACTGTACTGTACACTTAAAAAGTACCAATAAACTCAATAAAATAAAGAAATGCTACCTCCCCATTCTAATGGCATGAGGGAGGAGGGCGCTCTGGGAGGTGTTTATACTTAGTTAGATGAGTCTTCATGAATGGCATTGGTGCCTTAATTTTTTTTTTTCATTTTTTAGTGTTTTGAGACAGGGTCTTGCTATGTAGCTGAAAACTCAGAGCAGTTTTCCTGCCTCAGCATCCCAAGTGCTGGGTTTACAGGTGTGCATCCCCATATCTTTAGAAGAGTCCCCCAAACAGCTTGCTTCTCTTTGTTCTCCATCATATGTAGAGTAGCTCTCTGCAATGTGGAATAGGGTCCTCACTAACAACTTCGCCATACTGACACTCTGATACCACACTTCCAGCCCCCAGAATTGTGAAAAATACATTTCTTATTATTTACAATTTACTTTATGGTAACTTGTTATACTATCCTGAACTGCTTAAAATACTTTGTCAATGGTTGGCACACCTTTTCTTTTCCTCTTGACATGGGTCTTCCCATTAGAATCTTGCCTGATTGATAATTAAATCAAATAAAAATGAAGTCATTATGTTGACCCTAACCCAATATGACTAGAAACTTTGTATAAAGGTCAATTTGGAGACAGTGACAGCTACACAGAGAAGATTTGAAGATACAGGGAGAAGGAGGCAATCTGTGAACCAAAGAGTAAGCCTTCATTCTAGTCTTCGAGGTACCAGAGTTGAGACAGTAAAATTTCTGTTATTAATGCCACCAAATTTGTGATACTGTTATACTAATCCTAGAAAACTAGTACATATCAGCTGTGTGTTAAGAATTTTAAGACGCGGTGTTCATGTATGGCATACAATTCATTAGTAGAGACCAAAATGAGGACTGAAAAAAGGACTGCAACAAGCTTTTAAGGGAAGAAGAACACTCAACACTTGGACATGACATGGTATAGTTCATGAGATTAGAGTGGGATTGAATCCGAGGAACACCTTGTCCTTAGGGTATTTTAGAGAGAGAATGTTCTGTTCTTGTACTCAGAGACCTTGATTTTGCACACTAGGTATAAGTACTATGTTATGGAATTAATAATTAAAAGGGATTATACATTTGAGAAAAATTAATATGTATACTGAGATAAAACATCTTGCACTCAAATATAAGTTAATTGCCTAGTATACAATTATGCAAAATGAAGTATTTAATACATAGGTTTTGAGAAGCTAAAGCACTTATTTGTATCTTCTTCTAGCAAACATTAAAGCATTATGTGTTCCAGGTACAGTTTTTAAATAAATTGTAAAAATTGATTATCGAAGTTGTCTGCTTTGTGATTTTGAACAATGCTTGCAATCATGTGAACCTTATTTTTTCCAATTGTATAAAAGGTAATTTCTCTAGATTATTTGTGAAGGTTTCTAGCTCTAAATTTCTATGACATTTGTCATTCAAATTCTTTCATAGTTGAATCATTTTTTGATTGTAATGCTTGATATCTTTAAATTGTGCAGATTCTCCTGTGTTGATTAAAATACCAAATATGTGGTTGTTTGATTTGCCATAAGGTTCCTCATAGGCCTTGAGCCATTAAAGTTTTCTAGGTCACTGAATAAATTTGGAAAATGTCAAGATTTTAAGTAGTTACTACTTTAAGTTTAGTACCATACTTTCTGTTATCCCAAAATAGTCCTTCTTAACATTTACCTTCTACTTCTGAATATGTTATAAGCAGTTCACTTACCTTTTCAAATTTAACAACTATCTCGAGTAACTTAAAAGGGCACCATTGTGAAGTTTGTTTTATGTTTCCTTCCATTAAAATGTATTATTTTCAACATCTTGCTGTTTTACTCCTTTTCCCTGGTGTTGAATACAATTACCACAATATTCTTATGACTCTGCTGTAAAGCTCTCCTCCTAGCTGAAATCCACACTATATTGTTAACTCCACAAGGTCCAATAACATTTTCCCAAACATGTTGTGACTGTCACCACTGGAGAGCAATGCTTTTAGGGAAAAATGTGGAGCTGGTTTGTAGCACATTCCTTTCTTTCTATTCTGCTTTCCTAATTTCAGATAATTATCGAGTTGAAGTTTATTAGCTAATTGTATACATGCTGTGGTATTCAAGTACTTTCATTTATGTGGTTGACATTAACTAGAGTTTTCTTCAATGTAGGTATTTTCCTTCAGATTTGGGAGGTGAAACTGTACTCTAATTGTGGTAGTTGGAGGCCCAGAGTGGCTATAACTAGAATTTAATCAGTTCTGTTTATTAGGGATTTATTCCAGGAACTTTGAGGAACTCCATTTATTTTTCTCTACCAAGATATCATCCAATGGGAACTACAGTGAGATATCCATGAAGCATGGCCATTATTTTATCTGTAATATGCAATGAAGTCAAAGGCAGAGACACAAACAACCCACATGAAATGACCATATGGTGAGATGAACACTTCTAATTCTGTTCAACTCAGTGGTTTCAGAAACCATATAACTTTGACTTCAATGAAAATAGATTTGTTGACCACAGACTTGGAAAACCTCGAGCCTAATTTGAATTTATTTATTCATCACTACAAAAATATGTTTTACAGGGCCAAGGATTTAGCTCAGTGGTGCTGCTGCCTTCCTTGCAAGTGTAAGCTCCTAAGTTTGATCCCCAGCACCAAACAAACAAACAAAATCTGTTTTACAGATGGACTCTTATTTCACTGCTACCATCAACAAATCTTAATAGTGTACGTTTTTCCTCTGTGATATTGAGAATTGAGCCCAGGGCCTTGCACATGCTAGGCCAGTACTCTACACCTCCAGCCTGTTTTTTTGATTGATGAAGAAAGGATCTCACTTATTGCCTGGGCTGGCCTGAAACTCAAAGTTTTCCTGCCTCAGCCTCCTAAATAGCTGGAATTAAAAGCATATGCCACTATGCCCTTTTAGTATTCTGTTGCTTGTGTTCTAGATGCCGTTTGGTTTAAAGGCTTATATTAAAAACTCTGGTAGGAATGAAAGTTTGTCAGATATGTTTGAAACATGTCCATTAAGTCTCCAAATTGTTCTCAGACTCTACAGTTGCCAGTACTCTAAATGGGATTTCACAGAAAGGGTGGACATCTCACAAAGTATAAATGAAGACCATGTCGTGGGAGCTAAGGAAAAACATATTCAAAACAGGTTCAGGAATTCTGACCAAGATCAAGTGAAAGATGGCAACGCTTTAAAGCATGCGAGACATTTTGTGATTTTTCTTTTACATTTTTCCCCACAGTTTTATTGAGGTGTAGTTTGTATATAATAAAAACAACAGACATTTAAAGATCGTAATTTTATCACTAACCCATCTGTTACTCCTAAACATTCTTCATGCTTATCTGTATCTCTCCCTTCCACTTCCCCACTAGACCCATTAACAAGTAACCAACAGTCTTCTTTCTGTCACGTTAGACTGAATTTTCTAGTAGTTTTATCAGAGGTGTTCAGGACACACTATCCTAAAATGTGGAACTTTGGTGTCTGAGAAAACAGCAGAAGCAGGAAATTTACTTTCACCTTCCTGTCATTCCTTCTTCCGTGAAGCAGTCCATGAAACCTTGCTAAACTTCCTCGCTAAGCTTCCTTTAAAGTAGGTCCTAAGACCTGCTCTCCGCACGTACTCTCCTGTATCCTGTATCCTTAGTCACTTTCCTCCTTGCTGGGGTAGACTGCCCAACAGCTGCCTCTATAGGCACAGAGGTTCATTTGGCTCCATTTCAGAAGTTTCAGTCTCTGTTCAGCAGGCTTAAAAACAGAAAATGTCATGGTGGAAGTGTAAGGACCAAGTTTTCAGGTGGAGGTGGACTCCCTCTATTCCCTGTGCCCACCTCTGTGCCCCTTGCCCAGAACAGAGCTGCAAAAATTCCATTCTGTATGACAGTCTCCCTGTGTTCTGCTCCTCTTTTTAGGGCAAGCTGTCTTAGGGCATTTCCACCCTGTTTCTGTTCCTCTTTTTATGATCTAAAGATGAATTCTCCCTGCTTAAGATAATTTGATTTAGCCAACATAGGTATTAGTCATAGCTTACATAGGTAGCCACCTGCTGATATCACTGCTTACATATGCAGTCTTTGTTAATTATAGAGTTTGTTTAATCAGATGTTCTTTAAAAAGAGGAATTGATTCTGTGAACATAGGTATTAGTAATTTTCCAGTAAGTGCCCTCCCAGTACCCCTCAAATATCCAAGAGTAAGCAAAAGATAAAAATAGCACCTATAAAAAAGGAGAATATCCCCAACCCTATATAATCCTGCCTCAAAGATGGGTCTGGACTCTCGGTCTGAAGCCGCTGTGATGGTGACACCTGAGGGTCCAGGCTCGAGCTTACGATAAACTCCTCTTGCAATTGCATTGGACCTGACTCCTTGGTGGTCTTTGGGGACTTCTCGACTTGGGCATAACGGAAGGCCTGGGCAGAGAAAAATTGCTCACATCATGGTGACTGGGAGTGAGAGAACCAGGGTAGGTACTGGAGAGGGAGGTATATCCTTCTGGGTCATGGCCCTCAGTGTAGACACTGCTACTTCAGTGTAGACACCACCTCCTAACAGCATGCTGGTCATATCACCCCCATGATTTACTCACCTTCCAAAAGCCCTGCCTATGAGTGCATGAGGCCTTTGGGGGATATTCTTGATCTACACCACAACAGAATAGCTTATCTTTGAAAATATAAGAGTGCCAAGAAGAATCTGAACAAACAATCCTGGCTAAGTTTTCCCAGTTTATTCTTGTTAGATCATAGCCTCTGTCTAACCATACTTCTGCACGACTAGCCAGTCATCATTAAACCCAAGCCTAAAGGAATACACAGATTTCCTTGTTTCTTTGAATCTTTATTATTGAAGACCCCATTATCGCCTAAAACAAAATAAATTTGTATGCTTTTCTCTTGTTAATCTCTCTTTTGATATAGGGACCTCAGCGATGAGCCTTGTGATAGGTGAAGAAAAGATACTACTTTCCCCCTCATAATAGAAATGGAATAATATAGTATGTATTTTTTTCACTCAGAACACTTAGTTTGAATTTCATTCTTACAATGTGCATTAGCAGTTTGCTGCATTTACTGTTGAGTTTCAACTGAATTCATCTGCATGGATGCATCATAACTTTTTCACTCCATTCACCTATTGGAGATAGCCAGAAAGTTAATGAGCACCTCAGCCCTACAAATCCAGGAAATGAATTCTGCTGACAGCATAAATTAGCTCGAAATAACATCTTTGGTCTCAGATGAGACTGCATATGTCAACACCTTAATTTCTGCCTGGTAAGACTGTGAGTAGAAATCTCATTTAACCTCAATGAACATGCCTGACATTTGGAACTGTGAGATAATAAATTTATGTGGTTTTAAGCTTCTATGTTTGTAGTAATTTGCTACCCATCATGGTTAAAACTGTTTCAAAGCAGAAGTGACACATGAAAGCATAAAGTTCTCTGAGATGGTAGTGGCCTGTTCTAATGCTTGGTGATGGAAAGAAACATGGGGTATTCATGGACCTTCAAGGACGTTACTGGATAGAGTGCTCCTGCTCAGGGACTAAATGAACTGAGGTGAGGCTGGGTAGGTAACCAGGCCCTGTAAATGTGTGGACATTTTGTTAGGATCATTGAAACCGCATAAAAAATTTTTAAAACATATGTTGTGGGGTAGAGAAGAGGGTGTAGTGACCAACACATTTTGTTTTGTTATAAAGATTGCTGCCACTGCAATTTGGAAGATGAGCTTAAAAGGGGCAATAGTAAAAGTGAAAACCAGTTAGAAATGCTTAAAATCTTGGCCAAAAGAAAAAAAAAGTGGACAGCATAGATTCACATAGCAGTGGGAGCTAGAAATGAATAAATCTGAGAAATATTTTGGAAGAACTTGGAAGATAATCAACTACATGGAGATATCAGAGTTGCAAGAATTAATTCAGAGCTAAAAAATATGTCTACTTTGGACTATGCAGAAAGACTCATTCACAGGTGGAAGGCAATTGACACTGTGAACATGTATGAAATAATCTAGGACACTGCATGATTCAACACATAATATTTGCAAGATAATCTTCCAAAGATGGTAAGTGGTAAGAAAATGTGTCAAGAAAGTCAAGAGAAGAATGTTTTGAAAAGAGAATTTTGAAAAGGAGGTCAGGGTACAGTAAGAAGGAATGCCAGATAGCAAAAAAAAGGGAGGCTTGAAGATGTCAGTTGTATTCCAAAACTTTTAGAAAGAACTGATTTGGTGAGACAGTGAGAGAAGGGAAGAAATGGAAATGTATCACAGACAGAGTTTTTTGAAAATTTGTGAGAAAGGGGATGGATGGGAAGACACAGCTTAAGGAAAAGGAAGTCATAGAGTTCTCTGTTTGCTTGTTGCTTCTCTGTGTAAAAACAGGAAAGATTTAAATACCAACAAAAAAATCCAATTAGAGAGTCAACTATTAACTAATTCATGACTGCTGTGCTTTGTTACTTGGCATTGACAGAAAATGATGCATTTTTAATTAAACGATATAGCCTCCTAAAATATTAGAACTATTCTTTTTCTTTTACTTTATTTTTTAGTATTCTGGCTTAACTTTGAACTACAAATAGCTCCAAAGAAAGTTTTTTGAAATAAATAAGTTAATACAGAAAGTTATTTAATGTGTGTGCTGTATGCTTAGGACTGATCAATTAACAGGTAACAGGTCAGTAATCTTTTTCTTTTTCTTTCTTTCTTTTTTTTTTTTTTTTTTTTTTCTTTTTTTTTTTTTTGGTACCAGGGGTCAATCTCGGGTCCTTGTGCTTGCAAGGCAAGTGGTGGGACCACTGAGCTAAATCCCTGGCCATCAGTAATCTTTAATAGCAGCCCCTTTCTTCTGAGTTCTGTCCAAGCATTTATGATAATTATTCAGACTCTAAAAGACAGAACTTTTGTTCCTCAGGAGCTCAGAATATAATGAATGTGCAGGTGAATATAAGCACTAGAAGGTTTCCTACATCCTAATGGGAAGAGAGACTGGATAAGTTTTGTTTTCTGTAGTGGCATCAGATCTTACTTGTAAAATTAAATCCTCATTTTTAGAGCTCTAAACAATCTTTTCTGATACATATATGAGTCAAAGCCAAGAAAATTTCATAATAATTACCCTTAAAATTAGGCTAGACCATGCCATGAAACAGAATTTTAAGAAACCATTATTGTTAGTTGATTAGAAAACTTTATGTATAAAGTTAGTCTTGGCAGTCAAATATTTTGTTCCGATGCATTATCTTCAGTCTTCATCCTTGCAAGGTTCTTATCTTCATTGTGAAATTCCTATTATCATTCAGGCAGCAGCCAGAAGTTTTCTATATGCCTTGGCCTCAGGGTACAAGTGATATTGGGAAAATCGCTGAGTCAGCACTCACTTTGGGTTTCAAAATAAACTTGTGACAAGTACAGCAGAATCTCTAGCTTTGAAACAAAATTTGGAAGTTTGTGTCCTGGGGAAAGAACAGTTGAGATTTGACAGTCGCTGATGAGTTCTGGGACACTGCCTAACTGCTACCATGTCAAGTAGAACACTTGACAATACTAGGAAGCCAAGTGGGAGTCAAACTGGCTTCTAGATCATTGGGCAACTATTTAGGAATGTGTGCACTGGACATTGGTTGTGTTGGGGAAACCTGCTGATAACTAAATACAAATCTGTCTCACCTTCAGCTTCTAACACACTATTAATCATCTAACAGAGATGACAACTAAGTATAAAATTCAGCATTTTTTTTAGTATTCATGCAGAGTTGCTCAATCATCACCATAATCTAACTTTAGAACATTTCATTACCCCTTAAAATATCTTGTTCCCATTAATAGACACTTGCTCCCGCTGTCAGTATCCACTCTCTGCTTTTTGTTTCTATTGATTTTTCTAGTCTAGTGTCATATAATACATGGTCTTTTGTGATTGGTTACCCCCCCCCCACAAAGTCTATTTATGCTTCTCAGGTATCGGTACGTCATTTCCTTTTATGGCCAAATTACATTTTTTATGGGTAACCACTTTATCTATCAGCTGATGGACAGTTGGGCGTTTCTATCGTATAGATACTGTGAATATTACTGCTATGAATAGCTGTGTTTATATCTTTGAGCAGAGATATTTTTTTAGCAGCTACTGCCAGGGCTTTTATACCTTTAATAGATCTGTTATTTTGTAAAAGGTTTGTTTTTCTATTCCCTGCCTTTGTATGTAATCTGTGTTGAGTGTAGTAGCCAGCATTCTTCCAGGGAACACAACCAGTAGGATATTCACATAGGAAGAGATTTATTATGAAGAAGTTGGCTTATTTGATTTTAGAGGCTGAGAAGTACCACCATCTGCCATCTGCAATCTGGTGACTAAGGAAAGCCAGTGGTGTAAATCCAGCTCATGTCCAAAAGACTGAGGAACTAAGGAAACTAATGGCATGAATTCAGCCCAAGGGTAAAGAGAAGACCAAAATTCCAGCTGAAAGATGCAGAGAAGTAGAAAAAGGGAATTCATCCTTCCTTGCCTTTTTGTTCTATTCAGGCCCTGAGTAGACTGGATGATCTCTTTGGGGAAGACTGTCAACTTTACTGAGTCCACTGCTTCACATGTTAATTTTATCTGGAAGCATTCTTACAGACACATCCAGAAATGATTTTATCTGAGCACTGAAAGCACAGTTAAGTTAACTTATAAAATTAACCACTTTCAGTGGTTGGTACTAATCAGAATTAAAGTTAGATTTTCAAGCATACAGACCTTACACTCTTCTCTGTTTTTGTAACAGCACTTTATGTACTGTTGGAAATTTTTTACCTAGTTCTACAACAGGATATGTGGTTAGTGCAGAGGAAGCAGCAGCAAGATAAAATAATCAACATAAATCTTAGAAGACATTTAAGAAATCTGATTTAATGAATGATTTTATGAAAAATAAATAAAGGAATCTTCTGCTAGCTTTCTATCACTACAACTAAATGTTTAACATAGGCTACTAATAAGGTAAAGAGAATTCAGCTTTGGCTGATGTTTCTGAGGTTCATGTGCAAGATCGAGAGGTCCTATTGGTTTGGCCCTTGGTTACGGAGGCACATTATGGCAGGAGTGTGTGCATTAGTGAGTGATCAGGACTCCAGACAGGAAGGAGAGAGAGGGAGAGAGAAAGGTTTTGAAAGCAAAATATTATAGTTAATAATTGAAAAAATATCCTAATGAAAAATGCTCTCCAGAACAGAATGACTTGGTTTTGCATCTCATCTTTCTCCCTTATCTATTGTTTTGCTTTGATCAAGTTTTCAACCTTTGCAACCTTCTGTTTGATCATTTCTAAAGTAAGATTAAGAGCAATATTTATCCTTTAGGGCTGTTGTTGCTAATAAATGAGATAATATTTGTAAAGATTAAGTGCAGAGCCAGGTTCATAGTAAAAGTTCAAGAAATAGAAGGTATAGTTATCTTGGAACACCAAAGAAGGTGATCAGAGCATTGTCCAAATAAAGTAGAATTTAGCAGCAGATAAACCTCATTTCCTACCAAAATGTGCCTTTTTTGTGTTATTAAAAGAGAAGAAGTAGAGGAATGGTCTATTATTACTGGATAAAATTAACAATTGGAATCAATCATCAATATCGCTTTACTTACTAAGTTAAACTATGAATCTTTAAAATCAATTTGATTTAGGAAACCAGTACCAAATATCTTAAAATGCCTATTTAATTCATCCATTTATGTTTTACAAAATTCTATATGAATATTTCTTTTAAAAAGTGACAAAATTAGGTATTTTTGACTCCCAGTGTCCTCAGACTATCAGGGTAAGAGGAGTTCCTCATATGCTTCAAAGGCATTTTGCCAACCTATGTGTGGCTTCTGGGTTTGTTGAAGTAATAAGCATTTTGAATGGTTCTCCCAGCATTCACTTATTTCACGTAATTCTTCCCTTGAAGATTATGATGAATTTTGTTTATATAGAAATATGACGTTTTTGACAATTTGATTCTGGCAGGTAACACTGTGCATGTTTTACTACTGTCTTTTGAAAAGTGATGCTAATAATAATAGAAGTTGCTTAGCTATCTAACTGACTTGGTTTTTGAGATATGTCACTTTTGTTTTTGGCATGAGAATTGTTTGGGAATAATTTTCATGTAAAATGGTACAAAATCATTTAATTATTTATTAAGATATGTGTGATTTAAATGTGTAGGGGAAGTAGGAAGGGTAGGGGAAAAGAAATAAGGGAAAAGAAAAAATATGAGAAAAGGAAAAAATGGAAACAAAGCCTTTGTAAATAGGGAAGGGGGAGAGGGTGAAGGTAGGGTAGGGTTAAGGGGCATAATGAGAACCAAGATCTGTCATGTAAAGGTACAAGATCCCAATGATCAAGGTAACTGTACTGTATACTTTAAAAGTACCAATAAACTAAATGAAAAAAGAAATATGTGAAATTTATACATAGAAAAAGTGATAGAAGTGTACAGAACAAAGTTTGTGGTGGCCCTAAAGAAGAAAGTTGAATAGTAGATATAGATTTAGAAAAGAGAATTTTAATGATTTCCACGTAATTATTCAATTGCTTTTTTTTGTTAAATTTTTATTGAGTTTATTGGTACAATCTAGGTATACAATACAATTACATTAATTATTGGGATCCTGTACCTTTACATGATAGGTCTTGATTCTCATTTTGTCCCCTTGTCCCTGCCCTCTCTTCACCCCCTCCTCCCCTCCCCATTTACAAACACTTTATTTCCATTTTTTCAGTTTCTCATATTTTTTCCTCTTCCTTATTACCTTTCCCCCACCCTTCCCACTTTCCCTACACCTTTAGCCCTTTACTTCCTATTTCACATTATTAATTATCTCATTAGGATCTTGTGTACTATTATAGTTTTTCACACCAGAGAAACTAATCGGTATTTCAGTTAAAGAAATCTCTATATGAACATTAAAAATAGGGAATCCTAAAATAAAACTAAAAAGGAAAGTAAAAGAGAAAAGGCAATGATGTAACATCAAAATAATCCTTAATTGTGAAGATGAAAATGGTCCCTTAACATATTTAAATTGCTTCTTGCTCTTGTAGTCTTATTCTCTTTTTTCATTTTTTAGAGAATACTTTATTAGTTTCTGTAATCAAACCCACGTAGATATGACCTTACATACTTAATACAGTGCATTACCCCTGTAGAAATGGAAAAAAAATTAACTTTCTAGACCATTATGGCTGTTAATTTCTGTACAATGCCAACTCAACACAGTAAACTGGGATAACTTTTTCCAAAGTCGACAGCACAGTTAAAGTTTCCAAAAATTCAAATTATATATATATATATGTATATATATATTTATATAAAAAGACCAATAATAGCAGTATGTTATGCATCAATAGCAACAACAGCTTTTCCAGGTTCTGCAGTCATCTGAATAAAATTATAGACACTCAGCACACTGCATTAAAAAAACAAAAACAAAAAAAGAAAGAGAAGAATAATACCCAGAAAACAGCAAAGTTCTGTTGCTGTTATGGTACCTGGCACCATTTTTTTTATTAGCATCTTAATCATCATTTGGAAAGAGAACATTCTAGAGTAACATCATTAAAAATAGCTCTGATAAAGCATGGTCACTACTATGTATCATAAAGCAGGTACAAGATATTTTACATTCACAGAGGTATGATACAGTTACTGTCCTACATCTATATTACTAGAATCAGTTTTGGTTTGAAATTTACTTTGTCTGCAAATAATATTGCTACCCCTGCCTTTTTTCTGGGCTCCTGTCACATGGAGAATTGTTTTCTATCCTTTCACTTTTAGTCTATGGGCTTCTTTTTGAAATAGGTGTATTTCTTGTATATAACATATTGTTGGATTTTGCTTCTTATTCCATTCTGCCAGTCTATTTCTCTTGATTGGTGAGTTGAGGCCATTGGCATTGATGGTTATAATTGATATGTACTGACTTATTATTGTCCTGTTATGGCCTTTTGTTGACTCTTTTTACTGTTTCACCTTCTCCTTTTAGTTTCTTGCCTTGCCTACTTGATTTGCTCTGTTGGGCCTCATGGTGTTGTTACCTTCAATGTCTTTTTGTAGGATCTTGTTTAGAATTGCTTGTAGTGCTGGTTTGGTATTCATGTAGTTTCTCAGGTGTTCTTTGTGATGGAAGCATCTTATTTCCCCATCCATTTTGAAAGAGAGTTTTGCAGGATGCATCAGTCTAGGTTGGAGGTTGTTCTCTTTTAGTACTTGAAATAGCTCACTCCAGGCTTTCCTTGCCCTAAGGGTTTGTGTTGAAAAGTCTGCTGTGATTCTGATGGCCTTTCCTTTGCATGTGATTTGTTTCTTTTCTCCTACTGCTAGTAGTATTTTGTTCTTCTGCTGGGTTTCTGGAATATTGATTATTATATGTCTGGGTGTAGATTTTTTTGATTGTGGCTAGTTGGGGGCTTTTTTTTTCTTTTTATTGAGGTTATTGGTACAATTTAGGTATACAATACAATTACATTCATCATTGGGATTCTGTACCTTTACATGATAGGTCTTGATTCTCATTTTGTCCCCTTGTCCCTGCCCTCCCTTCAGCCCCTCCTCCCCTCCCCATTTACAAACACTTTATTTCCATTTTTTCAGTTTCTCATATTTTTTTCCTCTCCCTTATTACCTTTCCCCCACCCTTCCCACTTTCCTTACATCTTTAGCCCTTTACTTCCTATTTCACATTATTAATTATCTCATCAGGATCCTGTGTACTATTATAGCTTTTCACACCAAAGAAACTATTTGGTATTTCAGTTAAAGAAATCTCTGTGTGAACATTAAAAATAGGGAATCCTAAAATAAAACTAAAAAGGAAAGTAAAAGAGAAAAGGCAATGATGTAACATCAAAATAATCCTTAATTCTGGAGATGAAAATGGTCCCTGAACATATTTAAATTGCTTCTCCCTCTTATAGTCTTATCTTATTCTTTTTTCATTATTTAGAGAATACTTTATTAGTTTCTGTAATCAAACCCACGCAGATATGACCTTACATATTTAGTACGATGTGTTACCCCTGTACACATGGAAAAAAAATAAAAA